>NC_030684.2:11622686-11981436 GCF_000004195.4 Xenopus tropicalis
TGGGTGCTGTAGTTCTGGGGCAGATCCCCCTTTTCGCTGTGACCAACCTCATTGGCTCACTGGGTTTTTGTTTATGAGCAACGGTATCCAATCAGATTGTTCAGAACAGCTGTATACATTGGTCACATGAGCTGCATGGGGGGGGGGGGGACACTGTTTGAAGCATGGAAACCATACTGGGGGCATAGAGCGGCCAATGGGGGGGCACAGACTGACCCTAAAGGGGCCCTAAAGTGATTTTGCTGTGGGGCCCAGTATGTTCCAGTTAAACTACAGGCTCCTCCCTGTGCATGAAACTGGCCCTGCTGGCATTTCCCATAGGCAGTAACTGGGGGGGGGGGGGAAGCAGCAGAAGTTAATTCTGTGCCCCCCCCCCCCCCGTCTCCCAGCAGATTGCAAGCGGTCAGCGCCAAGTGCCAGCCCCCAGCAGCCGCTCCCAGAGGGCTAGTAGCCCTGTTTGCAAGCTGTCACATGGGTGGGGGCCAGTCCAGCCTCTCCCCCCGGACAGCTCTCAGGTTTCCCAAGCAAAGGGCCGGGCCCCCCCCCCCACTCCCAGCCGGGGTAACTTGGTAGCACCTCGGCCCCATTCATAAAGGGATCAGCTGATCAATAATTTAAAGGCAAAGCAGCAAGGTGCAAAATCGCTCTGTCACCTGACAAAGGGGCTCACCCACAGGTGGGGGGCACTAACACACAGCTGGGGGCACTTACTAACACACAGCAGGCGGCACTAACACACAGTAGGCGGGCACTAACACAAAGCAGGCGGGCACTTACTAACACACAGCAGGCGGCACTAACACACAGCAGACGGGCACTAACACACAGCTGGGGGCACTAACACACCGCTGGGGGCACTTACACACCGCTGGGGGCACTAACACACAGCTGGGGGCACTTACACACAGCAGGCGGGCACTTACACACCGCTGGGGGCACTAACACACAGCTGGGGGCACTTACACACAGCAGACGGGCACTAACACACAGCTAGGGGCACTAACACACCGCTGGGGGCACTTACACACCGCTGGGGGCACTAACACACAGCTGGGGGCACTTACACACAGCAGGCGGGCACTTACTCACAGCTGGGGGGCACTAACACACCGCTGGGGGCACTAACACACCGCTGGGGGCACTAACACACCGCTGGGGGCACTAACACACAGCTGGGGGCACTAACTAACACACAGCAGGCGGGCACTAACACACAGCAGGCGGGCACTAACACAAAGCAGGCGGGCACTTACACACAGCTGGGGGCACTAACACACCGCTGGGGGCACTAACACACAGCTGGGGGCACTTACACACAGCTGGGGGCACTTACACACAGCAGGGGGGCACTAACACAGCTGGGGGCACTAACACACAGCAGGGGGGCACTAACACACAGCAGGCGGGCACTAACACAAAGCAGGCGGGCACTAACACACAGCAGGGGGGCACTAACACACCGCTGGGGGCACTAACACACCACTGGAGGCACTAACACACCGCTGGGGGCACTAACACACCGCTGGGGGCATTTACACACAGCAGGCGGGCACTTACTCACAGCTGGGGGGCACTAACACACCGCTGGGGGCACTTACACACAGCAGGGGGGCACTAACACAGCTGGGGGCACTAACACACAGCAGGGGGGCACTAACACACAGCAGGCGGGCACTAACACACAGCAGGCGGGCACTAACACTCAGCTGGGGGCACTAACACACAGCTGGGGGGACTTACACACAGCTGGGGGGATTTACACACAGCTGGGGGCACTTACACACAGCTGGGGGCACTTACACACAGCAGGGGGGCACTAACACACAGCTGGGGGCACTCACACACAGCAGGGGGGCACTAACACACAGCAGGCGGGCACTAACACACAGCTGTGGGCACTAACACATAGCTATGGGCACTAACACACAGCAGGCGGGCACTAACACACAGCTGTGGGCACTAACACACAGCAGGGGGGCACTAACACACAGCAGGGGGGCACTAATACACAGCTGGGGGCACTAACACACAGCAGGCGGGCACTAATACACAGCAGGCGGGCACTAACACACAGCTGGGGGCACTAACACACAGCTGGGGGGACTTACACACAGCTGGGGGCACTAACACACAGCTGGGGGCACTAACACACAGCAGGGGGGCACTAAAACACAGCAGGGGGGCACTAACACAGCTGGGGGCACTAACACACAGCTGGGGGCACTAACACACAGCAGGGGGCACTTACACACAGCTGGGGGCACTTACTCACAGCAGGGGGGCACTAACACACAGCTGGGGGACTTACACACAGCTGGGGGCACTTACTCACAGCAGGGGGGCACTAACACACAGCAGGGGGGCACTAACACACAGCTGGGGGGCACTAACACACAGCTGGGGGGCACTAACACACAGCTGGGGGCACTAACGCACAGCTGGGGGAACTTACACACAGCTGGGGGGCACTAACACACAGCTGGGGGCACTTACTCACAGCTAGGGGGCACTAACACACAACTGGGGGCACTAACACACCGCTGGGGGCACTAACACACAGCAGGCGGGCACTAACACACAGCTGTGGGCACTAACACATAGCTATGGGCACTAACACACAGCAGGCGGGCACTTACTCACAGCTGGGGGGCACTAACACACAGCTGGGGGCACTAACACACAGCAGGGGTTTGTGTAACTGTGATAAGGGACTGTAGATTGTAAGCTCCATGGGGACTGATTGCATGATGCTTAATATCCCAACCACACAGACAGGTGGGGCCAGCAGCTGAGTGTATGTGGGAGGAGTTAGCACATTACCCCGGGGAATTCAACTGGCAAAGGGGCCAAAATATTCCGATTGTGGTTCCCATTCTGTACGTGCCCCTCGCCTTCCCCTCTGTCTGGGCAGGGTCCCTCTGTGTCTCCCCATTCTGTATGTGCCCCTCACCTTCCCCTCTGTCTGGGCAGGGTCCCTCTGTGTCTCCCCATTCTGTATGTGCCCCTCGCCTTCCCCTCTGTCTGGGCAGGGTCCCTCTGTGTCTCCCCATTCTGTACGTGCCCCTCGCCTTCCCCTCTGTCTGGGCAGGGTCCCTCTGTGTCTCCCCATTCTGTATGTGCCCCTCGCCTTCCCCTCTGTCTGGGCAGGGTCCCTCTGTGTCTCCCCATTCTGTATGTGCCCCTCACCTTCCCCTCTGTCTGGGCAGGGTCCCTCTGTGTCTCCCCATTCTGTACGTGCCCCTCGCCTTCCCCTCTGTCTGGGCAGGGTCCCTCTGTGTCTCCCCATTCTGTATGTGCCCCTCGCCTTCCCCTCTGTCTGGGCAGGGTCCCTCTGTGTCTCCCCATTCTGTACGTGCCCCTCGCCTTCCCCTCTGTCTGGGCAGGGTCCCTCTGTGTCTCCCCATTCTGTATGTGCCCCTCACCTTCCCCTCTGTCTGGGCAGGGTCCCTCTGTGTCTCCCCATTCTGTATGTGCCCCTCACCTTCCCCTCTGTCTGGGCAGGGTCCCTCTGTGTCTCCCCATTCTGTATGTGCCCCTCACCTTCCCCTCTGTCTGGGCAGGGTCCCTCTGTGTCTCCCCATTCTGTATGTGCCCCTCACCTTCCCCTCTGTCTGGGCAGGGTCCCTCTGTGTCTCCCCATTCTGTATGTGCCCCTCACCTTCCGCTCTGTCTGGGCAGGGTCCCTCTGTGTCTCCCCATTCTGTATGTGCCCCTCACCTTCCCCTCTGTCTGGGCAGGGTCCCTCTGTGTCTCCCCATTCTGTATGTGCCCCTCGCCTTCCCCTCTGTCTGGGCAGGGTCCCTCTGTGTCTCCCCATTTTGTACGTGCCCCTCGCCTTCCCCTCTGTCTGGGCAGGGTCCCTCTGTGTCTCCCCATTCTGTGCATGCCCCTCGCCTTCCCCTCTGTCTGGGCAGGGTCCCTCTGTGTCTCCCCATTCTGTACGTGCCCCTCGCCTTCCCCTCTGTCTGGGCAGGGTCCCTCTGTGTCTCCCCATTCTTTACGTGCCCCTTCCCCTCTGTCTGGGCAGGGTCCCTCTGTGTCTCCCCATTCTGTATGTGCCCCTCGCCTTCCCCTCTGTCTGGGCAGGGTCCCTCTGTGTCTCCCCATTCTGTACGTGCCCCTCACCTTCCCCTCTGTCTGGGCAGGGTCCCTCTGTGTCTCCCCATTCTGTACGTGCCCCTCGCCTTCCCCTCTGTCTGGGCAGGGTCCCTCTGTGTCTCCCCATTCTGTGCATGCCCCTCGCCTTCCCCTCTGTCTGGGCAGGGTCCCTCTGTGTCTCCCCATTCTGTATGTGCCCCTCACCTTCCCCTCTGTCTGGGCAGGGTCCCTCTGTGTCTCCCCATTCTGTATGTGCCCCTCACCTTCCCCTCTGTCTGGGCAGGGTCCCTCTGTGTCTCCCCATTCTGTATGTGCCCCTCACCTTCCCCTCTGTCTGGGCAGGGTCCCTCTGTGTCTCCCCATATTCTATGTGCCCCTCGCCTTCCCCTCTGTCTGGGCAGGGTCCCTCTGTGTCTCCCCATTCTGTATGTGCCCCTTGCCTTCCCCTCTGTCTGGGCAGGGTCCCTCTGTGTCTCCCCATTCTGTATGTGCCCCTCGCCTTCCCCTCTGTCTGGGCAGGGTCCCTCTGTGTCTCCCCATTCTGTATGTGCCCCTCGCCTTCCCCTCTGTCTGGGCAGGGTCCCTCTGTGTCTCCCCATTCTGTATGTGCCCCTCGCCTTCCCCTCTGTCTGGGCAGGGTCCCTCTGTGTCTCCTCTTTCTGTATGTGCCCCTCGCCTTCCCCTCTGTCTGGGCAGGGTCCCTCTGTGTCTCCCCATTCTGTATGTGCCCCTTGCCTTCCCCTCTGTCTGGGCAGGGTCCCTCTGTGTCTCTCCATTCTGTATGTGCCCCTCGCCTTCCCCTCTGTCTGGGCAGGGTCCCTCTGTGTCTCCCCATTCTGTACGTGCCCCTCGCCTTCCCCTCTGTCTGGGCAGGGTCCCTCTGTGTCTCCCCATTCTGTACGTGCCCCTCGCCTTCCCTCTGTCTGGGCAGGGTCCCTCTGTGTCTCCCCATTCTGTACGTGCCCCTCGCCTTCCCCTCTGTCTGGGCAGGGTCCCTCTGTGTCTCCCCATTCTGTATGTGCCCCCCCCCTCTGTCTGGGCAGGGTCCCTCTGTGTCTCCCCATTCTGTATGTGCCCCTCGCCTTCCCCTCTGTCTGGGCAGGGTCCCTCTGTGTCTCCCCATTCTGTATGTGCCCCTCGCCTTCCCCTCTGTCTGGGCAGGGTCCCTCTGTGTCTCCCCATTCTGTACGTGCCCCTCACCTTCCCCTCTGTCTGGGCAGGGTCCCTCTGTGTCTCCCCATTCTGTATGTGCCCCCCCCTCTGTCTGGGCAGGGTCCCTCTGTGTCTCCCCATTCTGTATGTGCCCCTCACCTTCCCCTCTGTCTGGGCAGGGTCCCTCTGTGTCTCCCCATTCTGTATGTGCCCCTCACCTTCCCCTCTGTCTGGGCAGGGTCCCTCTGTGTCTCCCCATTCTGTATGTGCCCCTCACCCTCCCCTCTGTCTGGGCAGGGTCCCTCTGTGTCTCCCCATTCTGTATGTGCCCCTCACCTTCCCCTCTGTCTGGGCAGGGTCCCTCTGTGTCTCCCCATTCTGTATGTGCCCCTCACCTTCCCCTCTGTCTGGGCAGGGTCCCTCTGTGTCTCCCCATTCTGTATGTGCCCCTCACCCTCCCCTCTGTCTGGGCAGGGTCCCTCTGTGTCTCCCCATTCTGTATGTGCCCCTCACCTTCCCCTCTGTCTGGGCAGGGTCCCTCTGTGTCTCCCCATTCTGTGTGTGCCCCTCACCTTCCCCTCTGTCTGGGCAGGGTCCCTCTGTGTCTCCCCATTCTGTATGTGCCCCTCACCCTCCCCTCTGTCTGGGCAGGGTCCCTCTGTGTCTCCCCATTCTGTATGTGCCCCTCACCTTCCCCTCTGTCTGGGCAGGGTCCCTCTGTGTCTCCCCATTCTGTGTGTGCCCCTCACCTTCCCCTCTGTCTGGCTTCCTACTATTGATGCTGTAGTGCAGGGCTGTCCCGCTGGAGCCCACGGGCTGCTTGTGGCCCTCGAATGGATGTTTGTGGCCCCCAGCCTGCTCTGGCGCTCTATTGGCTACACTGTATCATTATATTAATGGAACCCGCCCCCCCGCTATGCAATAAGTTGGCTGTAGATAAATACCAGCTGCTCCTGAATCTGCAGAGTTTGTGGCCTCTTTGCTGCCCCTTATTAAAGGCAGGCAGGTGATTGGCCCAGACCAGCAAGGTACCAGCCCCCTGCCTGGGGTTCCATTCACCCTCTGTGAGACCCTCTGTGCCCCCCCGGCCAGTGTGACTGGGGCCCTCACTGTATCCCTGCTGCCCCGGTAGAGGGAAAGGGTGCCATACCTGAAATGGCCAGGGGGTGGCAGTGCAGTACATGTGCCGGACACTGAGTTGTCCTTTAGCCACAGCTGCCACACTTGTTGCTGCTGCACTTTCTCTGCTTTCCTTCAGCACCGGGAGCTGAGAGCCGCTGGGCTCCTTCCTGTGCCGCCGTCACTCCCCCTGCCTGGCACTGTAACGTTGGCACAAACCGGCAGCCTGTGCCCCATCCTGGCACCATCACTCCAGGTGAGTGCATTATATTATACATACATGCATAGGGATTCCCCTGTACTAAGCACAATTCAGCAGGAACAGCCCCCTAAGTTTGCCCATAACCTGTACAGAGAGATACCATAAAACTATGGCACATAGGGATTCCCCTGTACTAAGCACAATTCAGCAGGAACAGCCCCCTAAGTTTGCCCATAACCTGTACAGAGAGATACCATAGAACTATGGCACATAGGGATTCCCCTGTACTAAGCACAATTCAGCAGGAACAGCCCCCTAAGTTTGCTCATAGCCTGTACAGAGAGATACCATTATACCGATAAGTTGCTCAGAATGACATTATAGCTCAGTACGCAGGACTGGCCCAAGTTAGTTTCAGGTGTTGGCCAGCCAATCAGGGCAGGCGTACCCAAATAACCTTGCTGTGGCCGAGCTGTCGCAGTGACAGTAGGAAAGCAGCACAAGTCATTGGGGAGACGCGGGTAGCGCCGCTCGGTGGGGGGAATAAATAGGCAGCAATTGCTCTCGATGGGACTCCTTATGTTTAATAAAGAGAGTCCGGCGCAGCTCCCCGTCCCAGTTTCGCGGCCCCGGAGGACTGAATAAACTGAGCCCCAGGACGTGGCTATGAGGCTGATTTGCCTCTTTATATAGACGTCTCTAACTGACCCCCCAAGCGCTGACTGCAATGCGCCAGTTACGCCGCCGCCGCCGGGCGCCCACAGAGCAAATAACTCCATAATCCGCCGGGTCTGGAACTCACAGCCGGGAGAGGAACGTGGGGCGACAATCAGCGTCTGGTGTCGGCACAACCAACCCACACACCGGGGCGCACTCTGTAGGGGCCACACGGATAGAATGGCCCCTTCTCTCAGCTCAGTGTGTTCAACCTGTCAGCTTAACCCCTGCAGTGCCAGGAGGAGCCAGCAGCTGATTGGAGGGGATAAAGTACTGTTCAACACATCACAACTGCCCCCAAATGTTACACTTGTACCCAGCTGTTTCCCCTGTAAAGCTTCCATCAGAGTATTCTAGTCCAACCCCCTGCCTATCCCTGCCCCTCCCCCTGTAAACTTACCATCAGAGCGTTCTAGTCCAACCCTCTTCTTGAGGTACAGGCCCCCTGCCCCTCCCCCTGTAAACTTACCATCAGAGTGTCTAGTCCCATCCACTGCTTGACATACAGGCCCCCTGCCCCTCCCCCTGTAAACTTACCATCAGAGTGTTCCAGTTCAACCCTCTACTTGAGGTATAGACTCCCTGCCCCTCCCCCTGTAAAGCTTCCATCAGAGTGTTCTAGTCCAACCCTCTACTTGAGGTATAGACTCCCTGCCCCTCCCCCTGTAAAGCTTCCATCAGAGTGTTCTAGTCCAACCCTCTACTTGAGGTATAGACTCCCTGCCCCTCCCGCTGTAAAGCTTCCATCAGAGTGTTCCAGTCCAACCCTCTACTTGAGGTATAGACTCCCTGCCCCTCCCCCTGTAAAGCTTCCATCAGAGTGTTCTAGTCCAACCCTCTACTTGAGGTATAGACTCCCTGCCCCTCCCCCTGTAAAGCTTCCATCAGAGTGTTCTAGTCCAACCCTCTACTTGAGGTATAGACTCCCTGCCCCTCCCGCTGTAAAGCTTCCATCAGAGTGTTCCAGTCCAACCCTCTACTTGAGGTATAGACTCCCTGCCCCTCCCCCTGTAAAGCTTCCATCAGAGTGTTCTAGTCCAACCCTCTACTTGAGGTATAGACTCCCTGCCCCCTCCCGCTGTAAAGCTTCCATCAGAGTGTTCCAGTCCAACCCTCTACTTGAGGTATAGACTCCCTGGCCCCTCCCCCTGTAAAGCTTCCATCAGAGTGTTCTAGTCCAACCCTCTACTTGAGGTATAGACTCCCTGGCCCCTCCCCCTGTAAAGCTTCCATCAGAGTGTTCTAGTCCAACCCTCTACTTGAGGTATAGACTCCCTGGCCCCTCCCCCTGTAAAGCTTCCATCAGAGTGTTCCAGTCCAACCCTCTACTTGAGGTATATACTCCCTGCCCCTCCCCCTGTAAAGCTTTCATCAGAGTGTTCTAGCCCAACCCTCTACTTGAGGTATAGACTCCCTGCCCCTCCCCCTGTAAAGCTTCCATCAGAGTGTTCCAGTCCAACCCTCTACTTGAGGTATATACTCCCTGCCCCTCCCCCTGTAAAGCTTTCATCAGAGTGTTCTAGCCCAACCCTCTACTTGAGGTATAGACTCCCTGCCCCTCCCCCTGTAAACTTACCATCAGAGTGTCTAGTCCCACCCACTGCTTGACATACAGGCTCCCCCTGCCCCTCCCCCTCTAAAGCTTCCATCAGAGTGTCTAGTCCCACCCACTGCTTGACATACAGGCCCCCTGCCCCTCCCCCTATAAACTTACCATTAGAGTTTTCTGGTCCCACCCACTGCTTGAGATACAGACTCCCTGCCCCCTCCACATGTAAGCTTCCGTTAGAGTGCTCTAGTCCAGCCCTCTTTAGTTAAAGGCTTCATAAGCAGTGGGCAGGACTAATATACTCTAATGGCATCGAACAGGGGGAGGAGCAGGAAGTCTAACTCAAGTAGTGGGTGGGACTAAACCTAACTAACCTTTTTTTGTTGTATAAACACTGAAATGAAATAAATCCTAGTTCTGCACATGGAATAATTTATTTGAAATGTTTTCTCACTATAAAAAGACAAACTGCATATTACAGCCCGTGCGTTTTCTGTCTTCCAGTGGCAGCGCTCTCTCAGCTGATGTTGTAAATACCCAATCCATGGAGACCTCTGCGAGCTACGGCATCGGAATGGTGGGCACTGAAGGCTTTCTGGCGCAGCTCCGGGGTCCGGAAGGTGTCGAGGTGTGCGGCAACCTAAAGCGATACGGCGAGTGAGGGGGTCAGTGTTATAGTAACTAACATTATGCTTCTGCCATACACTTATATTACACTTATTGTGTGCCCAGAACATTCCTTCTCTGTATATTTGTATTTATACATATGGGAGGGAGGTGCCATAGTGTTTCCCTTAGACAGTACAGTATGGGGGTACAGCTTATTGTGTGCCCAGAACATTCCTTCTCTGTATATTTGTATTTATACATATGGGAGGGAGGTGCCATAGTGTTTCCCTTAGACAGTACAGTATGGGGGTACAGCTTATTGTGTGCCCAGAACATTCCTTCTCTGTATATTTGTATTTATACATATGGGAGGGAGGTGCCATAGTGTTTCCCTAGACAGTACAGTATGAGGGTACAGCTTATTGTGTGCCCAGAACATTCCTTTTCTGTATATTTGTATTTATACATATGGGAGGGAGGTGCCATAGTGTTTCCCTTTGACAGTACAGTATGGGGGTACAGCTTATTGTGTGCCCAGAACATTCCTTCTCTGTATATTTGTATTTATACATATGGGAGGGAGGTGCCATAGTGTTTCCCTTAGACAGTACAGTATGAGGGTACAGCTTATTGTGTGCCCAGAACATTCCTTCTCTGTATATTTGTATTTATACATATGGGAGGGAGGTGCCATAGTGTTTCCCTTAGACAGTACAGTATGGGGGTACAGCTTATTGTGTGCCCAGAACATTCCTTCTCTGTATATTTGTATTTATACATATGGGAGGGAGGTGCCATAGTAGGATATATATATATATACACCAGTGTAAGTGCCATGACCTTAGATGACCCACTAGAGTGCAAGCTCTTGTTACTTTGGGGGGGGGGTAGAATGAAGGCGTTGCTGTTGCAGAGCGGAACACTTATTCCCCCAGTTCCCCCGGGTGCCAGGGCAGCGGCCGACACGGGACTGGCGAGCGTCTCCCTTTGCCAGAGAGTAGTGGAAGCCCCAACCCGTGGGGAGAGGCGGAGGAGGAGGGTGAGACATCAGCGGGGCCCCAGCACACGCCTCCAATTAAATCAAAATTGTTTGTTTTTAATAGCCTTTTACAGTGACAAGTGGCCAATCATTCGCCAGCCTGAGCTGTCAGGAGCGGCAGAAAATCCTCGCTTGATAATGCCCAACGCTTCCAATTAGGAGCAGAGCTTCTGTGAGCGCCGTTGCTATTCCCCAGCCGCCCCGCGGGCCCCAGCGCCTGCCTTTCCCCCCCCCAGCCGCCCCGCTCCTTCCTCTGCTCCTTCCCCTTCTTGTGCCGCCCGCAAATTACTGACACAAAACGGCCGGCGTATTGATGGCGGAGGCGCAGGGTCCGAGCCTGTCGGGTTTAATGAGGTGATGGAACTTTCTCAGCTCGGCGCTAAATTCTTTCTTGTTTGACAGCTGCTCGCGAGGAGCGCCGTGTTGACCTCATAAAAGATTTAGTGCTTCTCATTATTTTCTGTCAGGTCTGATAGTAATGGCTGCCGCGCCGTCATTTGCATCTCACCGTCTGGGTGTATGGGGGGCTCCTCCTGCTGCTGCTGGGGCCACTGTGTGTGTATGGGGGCTCCTCCTGCTGCTGCTGGGGCCACTGTGTGTGTATGGGGGGCTCCTCCTGCTGCTGGGGCCACTGTGTGTGTATGGGGGGCTCCTCCTGCTGCTGCTGGGGCCACTGTGTGTGTATGGGGGGCTCCTCCTGCTGCTGCTGGGGCCACTGTGTGTGTATGGGGGGCTCCTCCTGCTGCTGCTGGGGCCACTGTGTGTGTATGGGGGCTCCTCCTGCTGCTGCTGGGGCCACTGTGTGTGTATGGGGGGCTCCTCCTGCTGCTGGGGCCACTGTGTGTGTATGGGGGGCTCCTCCTGCTGCTGCTGGGGCCACTGTGTGTGTATGGGGGGCTCCTCCTGCTGCTGCTGGGGCCACTGTGTGTGTATGGGGGGCTCCTCCTGCTGCTGCTGGGGCCACTGTGTGTGTATAGAGGGCTCCTCCTGCTGCTGCTGGGGCCACTGTGTGTGTATGGGGGGCTCCTCCTGCTGCTGCTGGGGCCACTGTGTGTGTATGGGGGGCTCCTCCTGCTGTTGCTGGGGCCCCTGTGTGTGTATAGAGGGCTCCTCCTGCTGCTGCTGGGGCCACTGTGTGTGTATGGGGGGCTCCTCCTGCTGGGGCCACTGTGTGTGTATGGGGGGCTCCTCCTGCTGTTGCTGGGGCCCCTGTGTGTGTATGGGGGGGCTCCTCCTGCTGCTGGGGCCACTGTGTGTGTATGGGGGGCTCCTCCTGCTGCTGCTGGGGCCACTGTGTGTGTATGGGGGGCTCCTCCTGCTGCTGCTGGGGCCCCTGTGTGTGTATGGGGGGGCTCCTCCTGCTGCTGGGGCCACTGTGTGTGTGTATGGGGGGCTCCTCCTGCTGCTGGGGCCACTGTGTGTGTATGGGGGGCTCCTCCTGCTGCTGCTGGGGCCCCTGTGTGTGTATGGGGGGCTCCTCCTGCTGCTGCTGCTGGGGCCACTATGTGTGTATGGGGGGATCCTCCTGCTGCTGCTGGGGCCACTGTGTGTGTATGGGGGGCTCCTCCTGCTGCTGCTGGGGCCACTGTGTGTGTATGGGGGCTCCTCCTGCTGCTGGGGCCCCTGTGTGTGTATGGGGGGGCTCCTCCTGCTGCTGGGGCCACTGTGTGCGTATGGGGGGGCTCCTGCTGCTGGGGCCACTGTGTGTGTATAGGGGGCTCCTCCTGCTGCTGCTGGGGCCCCTGTGTGTGTATGGGGGGGCTCCTCCTGCTGCTGGGGCCACTGTGTGCGTATGGGGGGGCTCCTGCTGCTGGGGCCACTGTGTGTGTATGGGGGGCTCCTCCTGCTGCTGCTGGGGCCACTGTGTGTGTATGGGGGGGCTCCTCCTGCTGCTGGGGCCACTGTGTGTGTATGGGGGGCTCCTCCTGCTGCTGCTGGGGCCACTGTGTGTGTATGGGGGGGCTCCTCCTGCTGCTGGGGCCCCTGTGTGTGTATGGGGGGGGCTCCTCCTGCTGCTGGGGCCACTGTGTGCGTATGGGGGGGCTCCTGCTGCTGGGGCCACTGTGTGTGTATGGGGGCTCCTCCTGCTGCTGCTGGGGCCACTGTGTGTGTATGGGGGGGCTCCTCCTGCTGCTGGGGCCACTGTGTGTGTATGGGGGGCTCCTCCTGCTGCTGCTGGGGCCCCTGTGTGTGTATAGGGGGCTCCTCCTGCTGCTGGGGCCACTGTGTGTGTATAGGGGGCTCCTCCTGCTGCTGGGGCCACTGCGTGTGTATGGGGGGCTCCTCCTGCTGCTGCTGGGGCCCCTGTGTGTGTATGGGGGGCTCCTCCTGCTGCTGCTGCTGCTGGGGCCCCTGTGTGTGTATGGGGGGCTCCTCCTGCTGCTGCTGCTGGGGCCACTATGTGTGTATGGGGGGATCCTCCTGCTGCTGGGGCCACTGTGTGTGTATGGGGGGCTCCTCCTGCTGCTGCTGGGGCCACTGTGTGTGTATAGGGGGCTCCTCCTGCTGCTGCTGGGGCCACTGTGTGTGTATGGGGGGCTCCTCCTGCTGCTGCTGGGGCCACTGTGTGTGTATAGGGGGGTCCTCCTGCTGCTGGGGCCACTGTGTGTGTATGGGGGGCTCCTCCTGCTGCTGCTGGGGCCCCTGTGTGTGTATGGGGGGCTCCTCCTGCTGCTGCTGCTGGGGCCACTATGTGTGTATGGGGGGATCCTCCTGCTGCTGGGGCCACTGTGTGTGTATGGGGGGCTCCTCCTGCTGCTGCTGGGGCCACTGTGTGTGTATGGGGGGGCTCCTCCTGCTGCTGCTGGGGCCACTGTGTGTGTATGGGGGGCTCCTCCTGCTGCTGCTGGGGCCACTGTGTGTGTATAGAGGGCTCCTCCTGCTGCTGCTGGGGCCACTGTGTGTGTATGGGGGGCTCCTCCTGCTGCTGCTGGGGCCACTGTGTGTGTATAGAGGGCTCCTCCTGCTGCTGCTGGGGCCACTGTGTGTGTATGGGGGGCTCCTCCTGCTGCTGCTGGGGCCACTGTGTGTGTGTATAGGGGGCTCCTCCTGCTGCTGGGGCCACTGTGTGTGTATGGGGGGCTCCTCCTGCTGCTGCTGGGGCCCCTGTGTGTGTATGGGGGGCTCCTCCTGCTGCTGCTGGGGCCACTATGTGTGTATGGGGGGATCCTCCTGCTGCTGGGGCCACTGTGTGTGTATGGGGGGCTCCTCCTGCTGCTGCTGGGGCCACTGTGTGTGTATGGGGGGCTCCTCCTGCTGCTGCTGGGGCCCCTGTGTGTGTATGGGGGGCTCCTCCTGCTGCTGCTGGGGCCCCTGTGTGTGTATGGGGGGCTCCTCCTGCTGCTGGGGCCACTGTGTGTGTATGGGGGGCTCCTCCTGCTGCTGCTGGGGCCACTGTGTGTGTATAGGGGGCTCCTCCTGCTGCTGGGGCCACTGTGTGTGTATGGGGGGCTCCTCCTGCTGCTGCTGGGGCCACTGTGTGTGTATGGGGGGCTCCTCCTGCTGCTGCTGGGGCCCCTGTGTGTGTATGGGGGGCTCCTCCTGCTGCTGGGGCCACTGTGTGTGTATAGGGGGCTCCTCCTGCTGCTGGGGCCACTGTGTGTATGGGGGGCTCCTCCTGCTGCTGCTGGGGCCCCTGTGTGTGTATGGGGGGCTCCTCCTGCTGCTGCTGGGGCCACTGTGTGTGTATGGGGGGCTCCTCCTGCTGCTGGGGCCACTGTGTGTATGGGGGGCTCCTCCTGCTGCTGCTGGGGCCACTGTGTGTGTATGGGGGGCTCCTCCTGCTGCTGCTGGGGCCACTGTGTGTGTATGGGGGGCTCCTCCTGCTGCTGGGGCCACTGTGTGTGTATAGGGGGCTCCTCCTGCTGCTGGGGCCACTGTGTGTGTATAGGGGGCTCCTCCTGCTGCTGGGGCCACTGTGTGTGTATGGGGGGCTCCTCCTGCTGTTGCTGGGGCCCCTGTGTGTGTATGGGGGGCTCCTCCTGCTGCTGCTGCTGGGGCCACTATGTGTGTATGGGGGGATCCTCCTGCTGCTGGGGCCACTGTGTGTGTATGGGGGGCTCCTCCTGCTGCTGGGGCCACTGTGTGTATGGGGGGCTCCTCCTGCTGCTGCTGGGGCCACTGTGTGTGTATGGGGGGCTCCTCCTGCTGCTGCTGGGGCCACTGTGTGTGTATGGGGGGCTCCTCCTGCTGCTGGGGCCACTGTGTGTGTATAGGGGGCTCCTGCTGCTGCTGGGGCCACTGTGTGTGTATGGGGGGCTCCTCCTGCTGCTGCTGGGGCCCCTGTGTGTGTATGGGGGGCTCCTCCTGCTGCTGCTGCTGCTGGGGCCACTATGTGTGTATGGGGGGATCCTCCTGCTGCTGGGGCCACTGTGTGTGTATGGGAGGCTCCTCCTGCTGCTGCTGGGGCCACTGTGTGTGTATGGGGGGCTCCTCCTGCTGCTGCTGGGGCTACTGTGTGTGTATAGGGGGCTCCTCCTGCTGCTGCTGGGGCCACTGTGTGTGTATGGGGGGCTCCTCCTGCTGCTGCTGGGGCCACTGTGTGTGTATAGAGGGCTCCTCCTGCTGCTGCTGGGGCCACTGTGTGTGTATGGGGGGCTCCTCCTGCTGCTGCTGCTGCTGGGGCCACTGTGTGTGTATGGGGGGCTCCTCCTGCTGCTGCTGGGGCCACTGTGTGTGTATGGGGGGCTCCTCCTGCTGCTGCTGGGGCCACTATGTGTGTATGGGGGGATCCTCCTGCTGCTGGGGCCACTGTGTGTGTATGGGGGGCTCCTCCTGCTGCTGCTGGGGCCCCTGTGTGTGTATGGGGGGCTCCTCCTGCTGCTGGGGCCACTGTGTGTGTATGGGGGGCTCCTCCTGCTGCTGCTGGGGCCACGGTGTGTATGGGGGGCTCCTCCTGCTGCTGCTGGGGCCACTGTGTGTGTGTATAGGGGGCTCCTCCTGCTGCTGCTGGGGCCACTGTGTGTGTATGGGGGGCTCCTCCTGCTGCTGCTGGGGCCCCTGTGTGTGTATGGGGGGCTCCTCCTGCTGCTGGGGCCACTGTGTGTGTATGGGGGGCTCCTCCTGCTGCTGCTGGGGCCACTGTGTGTGTATAGGGGGCTCCTCCTGCTGCTGGGGCCACTGTGTGTGTATGGGGGGCTCCTCCTGCTGCTGCTGGGGCCACTGTGTGTGTATGGGGGGCTCCTCCTGCTGCTGCTGGGGCCCCTGTGTGTGTATGGGGGGCTCCTCCTGCTGCTGGGGCCACTGTGTGTGTATAGGGGGCTCCTCCAGCTGCTGGGGCCACTGTGTGTATGGGGGGCTCCTCCTGCTGCTGCTGGGGCCCCTGTGTGTGTATGGGGGGCTCCTCCTGCTGCTGGGGCCACTGTGTGTATGGGGGGCTCCTCCTGCTGCTGCTGGGGCCACTGTGTGTGTATGGGGGGCTCCTCCTGCTGCTGCTGGGGCCACTGTGTGTGTATGGGGGGCTCCTCCTGCTGCTGGGGCCACTGTGTGTGTATGGGGGGCTCCTCCTGCTGCTGCTGGGGCCACTGTGTGTGTATGGGGGGCTCCTCCTGCTGCTGGGGCCACTGTGTGTGTATGGGGGGCTCCTCCTGCTGCTGCTGGGGCCACTGTGTGTGTATGGGGGGCTCCTCCTGCTGCTGCTGGGGCCACTGTGTGTGTATGGGGGGCTCCTCCTGCTGCTGCTGCTGGGGCCACTGTGTGTGTATGGGGGGCTCCTCCTGCTGCTGCTGGGGCCACTGTGTGTGTATAGAGGGCTCCTCCTGCTGGGGCCACTGTGTGTGTATGGGGGGCTCCTCCTGCTGCTGCTGGGGCCACTGTGTGTGTATGGGGGGCTCCTCCTGCTGCTGCTGGGGCCACTGTGTGCGTATAGGGGGCTCCTCCTGCTGCTGCTGGGGCCACTGTGTGCATATAGGGGGCTCATCCTGCTGCTGCTGGGGCCACTGTGTGTGTATGGGGGGCTCCTCCTGCTGCTGGGGCCACTGTGTGTGTATGGGGGGCTCCTCCTGCTGCTGCTGGGGCCACTGTGTGTGTATGGGGGGCTCCTCCTGCTGCTGCTGGGGCCACTGTGTGTGTATGGGGGGCTCCTCCTGCTGCTGCTGCTGGGGCCACTGTGTGTGTATGGGGGGCTCCTCCTGCTGCTGCTGGGGCCACTGTGTGTGTATAGAGGGCTCCTCCTGCTGGGGCCACTGTGTGTGTATGGGGGGCTCCTCCTGCTGCTGCTGGGGCCACTGTGTGTGTATGGGGGGCTCCTCCTGCTGCTGCTGGGGCCACTGTGTGCGTATAGGGGGCTCCTCCTGCTGCTGCTGGGGCCACTGTGTGCATATAGGGGGCTCATCCTGCTGCTGCTGGGGCCACTGTGTGTGTATGGGGGGCTCCTCCTGCTGCTGCTGGGGCCACTGTGTGTGTATAGAGGGCTCCTCCTGCTGGGGCCACTGTGTGTGTATGGGGGGCTCCTCCTGCTGCTGCTGGGGCCACTGTGTGTGTATAGGGGGCTCCTCCTGCTGCTGGGGCCACTGTGTGTGTATGGGGGGCTCCTCCTGCTGCTGCTGGGGCCACTGTGTGTGTATAGGGGGCTCCTCCTGCTGCTGGGGCCACTGTGTGTGTATGGGGGGCTCCTCCTGCTGCTGCTGGGGCCACTGTGTGTGTATGGGGGGCTCCTCCTGCTGCTTGCTGGGGCCCCTGTGTGTGTATGGGGGGCTCCTCCTGCTGCTGGGGCCACTGTGTGTGTATAGGGGGCTCCTCCAGCTGCTGGGGCCACTGTGTGTATGGGGGGCTCCTCCTGCTGCTGCTGGGGCCCCTGTGTGTGTATGGGGGGGCTCCTCCTGCTGCTGGGGCCACTGTGTGTATGGGGGGCTCCTCCTGCTGCTGCTGGGGCCACTGTGTGTGTATGGGGGGCTCCTCCTGCTGCTGCTGGGGGCCACTGTGTGTGTATGGGGGGCTCCTCCTGCTGCTGGGGCCACTGTGTGTGTATGGGGGGCTCCTCCTGCTGCTGCTGGGGCCACTGTGTGTGTATGGGGGGCTCCTCCTGCTGCTGGGGCCACTGTGTGTGTATGGGGGGCTCCTCCTGCTGCTGCTGGGGCCACTGTGTGTGTATGGGGGGCTCCTCCTGCTGCTGCTGGGCCACTGTGTGTGTATGGGGGGCTCCTCCTGCTGCTGCTGCTGGGGCCACTGTGTGTGTATGGGGGGCTCCTCCTGCTGCTGCTGGGGCCACTGTGTGTGTATAGAGGGCTCCTCCTGCTGGGGCCACTGTGTGTGTATGGGGGGCTCCTCCTGCTGCTGCTGGGGCCACTGTGTGTGTATGGGGGGCTCCTCCTGCTGCTGCTGGGGCCACTGTGTGCGTATAGGGGGCTCCTCCTGCTGCTGCTGGGGCCACTGTGTGCATATAGGGGGCTCATCCTGCTGCTGCTGGGGCCACTGTGTGTGTATGGGGGGCTCCTCCTGCTGCTGGGGCCACTGTGTGTGTATGGGGGGCTCCTCCTGCTGCTGCTGGGGCCACTGTGTGTGTATGGGGGGCTCCTCCTGCTGCTGCTGGGGCCACTGTGTGTGTATGGGGGGCTCCTCCTGCTGCTGCTGCTGGGGCCACTGTGTGTGTATGGGGGGCTCCTCCTGCTGCTGCTGGGCCACTGTGTGTGTATAGAGGGCTCCTCCTGCTGGGGCCACTGTGTGTGTATGGGGGGCTCCTCCTGCTGCTGCTGGGGCCACTGTGTGTGTATGGGGGGCTCCTCCTGCTGCTGCTGGGGCCACTGTGTGCGTATAGGGGGCTCCTCCTGCTGCTGCTGGGGCCACTGTGTGCATATAGGGGGCTCATCCTGCTGCTGCTGGGGCCACTGTGTGTGTATGGGGGGCTCCTCCTGCTGCTGCTGGGGCCACTGTGTGTGTATAGAGGGCTCCTCCTGCTGGGGCCACTGTGTGTGTATGGGGGGCTCCTGCTGCTGCTGCTGGGGCCACTGTGTGTGTATAGAGGGCTCCTCCTGCTGGGGCCACTGTGTGTGTATAGAGGGCTCCTCCTGCTGGGGCCACTGTGTGTGTATAGAGGGCTCCTCCTGCTGGGGCCACTGTGTGTGTATGGGGGGCTCCTGCTGCTGCTGCTGGGGCCACTGTGTGTGTATAGAGGGCTCCTCCTGCTGGGACCACTGTGTGCGTATAGGGGGCTCCTCCTGCTGCTGGGGCCACACTAGGGAAACACTATGGCACCTCCCTCCCATATGTATAAATACAAATATACAGAGAAGGAATGTTCTGGGCACACAATAAGCTGTACCCCCATACTGTACTGTCTAAGGGAAACACTATGGCACCTCCCTCCCATATGTATAAATACAAATATACAGAGAAGGAATGTTCTGGGTACACAATAAGCTGTACCCCCATACTGTACTGTCTAAGGGAAACACTATGGCACCTCCCTCCCATATGTATAAATACAAATATACAGAGAAGGAATGTTCTGGGCACACAATAAGCTGTACCCCCATACTGTACTGTCTAAGGGAAACACTATGGCACCTCCCTCCCATATGTATAAATACAAATATACAGAGAAGGAATGTTCTGGGCACACAATAAGCTGTACCCCCATACTGTACTGTCTAAGGGAAATACTATGGCACCTCCTACCCATATGTATAAATACAAATATACAGAGAAGGAATGTTCTGGGCACACAATAAGCTGTACCCCCATACTGTACTGTCTAAGGGAAACACTATGGCACCTCCCTCCCATATGTATAAATACAAATATACAGAGAAGGAATGTTCTGGGCACATAGTAGTCTATGTAGGATTTGAGCACCTCTTCCCTGACATTGGTGTAAAA
This sequence comes from Xenopus tropicalis, assembly GCF_000004195.4. Classification (NCBI taxonomy): domain Eukaryota; kingdom Metazoa; phylum Chordata; class Amphibia; order Anura; family Pipidae; genus Xenopus; species Xenopus tropicalis. The sequence continues at coordinate 11,641,986 of NC_030684.2, forward strand.
ACAAATCAACAGTTGTGTTTGGCTGAATCCCAGTGGGTAAGAGTCTGGTTTGATGAGACTGCACCCAGGCCCCTATATCACTGCCTCTCCCCATGTCAGGTTGCAGGGTGACTTTGCTAACAGAACCCATATATCCTACACCGGCACCTTGTTCTCCTTCATATTCTTATAGCTCCGAAACTCAACATTTCTTGTTATTTTGTTTACTGTGAGATTGTTTCATGTTAAATAAGATATTTTGACATTATAAATACAGTTTTTTGGAAAACCCAGTAGTCAACTCCCCAATATCCATTCATTCCTCATTCTCACTGGGTTTATAGTTATGTGTAACTGTCACTGTGTCTGTCCCTTTCCCTTCTCTGCACTGCTGGTTCTGACTCCTGATACAACTCCCCAATATCCATTCATTCCTCATTCTCACTGGGTTTATAGTTATGTGTAACTGTCACTGTGTCTGTCCCTTTCCCTTCCCTGCACTGCTGGTTCTGACTCCTGATACAACTCCCCAATATCCATTCATCCCTCATTCTCACTGGGTTTATAGTTATGTGTAACTGTCACTGTGTCTGTCCCTTTCCCTTCCCTGCACTGCTGGTTCTGACTCCTGATACAACTCCCCAATATCCATTCATTCCTCATTCTCACTGGGTTTATAGTTATGTGTAACTGTCACTGTGTCTGTCCCTTTCCCTTCCCTGCACTGCTGGTTCTGACTCCTGATACAACTCCCCCAATATCCATTCATTCCTCATTCTCACTGGGTTTATAGTTATGTGTAACTGTCACTGTGTCTGTCCCTTTCCCTTCCCTGCACTGCTGGTTCTGACTCCTGATACAACTCCCCAATATCCATTCATTCCTCATTCTCACTGGGTTTATAGTTATGTGTAACTGTCACTGTGTCTGTCCCTTTCCCTTCTCTGCACTGCTGGTTCTGACTCCTGATACAACTCCCCAATATCCATTCATTCCTCATTCTCACTGGGTTTATAGTTATGTGTAACTGTCACTGTGTCTGTCCCTTTCCCTTCCCTGCACTGCTGGTTCTGACTCCTGATACAACTCCCCAATATCCATTCATTCCTCATTCTCACTGGGTTTATAGTTATGTGTAACTGTCACTGTGTCTGTCCCTTTCCCTTCTCTGCACTGCTGGTTCTGACTCCTGATACAACTCCCCAATACCCATTCATTCCTCATTCTCACTGGGTTTATAGTTATGTGTAACTGTCACTGTGTCTGTCCCTTTCCCTTCCCTGCACTGCTGGTTCTGACTCCTGATACAACTCCCCAATACCCATTCATTCCTCATTCTCACTGGGTTTATAGTTATGTGTAACTGTCACTGTGTCAGTCCCTTTCCCTTCCCTGCACTGCTGGTTCTGACTCCTGATACAACTCCCCAATATCCATTCATTCCTCATTCTCACTGGGTTTATAGTTATGTGTAACTGTCACTGTGTCTGTCCCTTTCCCTTCTCTGCACTGCTGGTTCTGACTCCTGATACAACTCCCCAATATCCATTCATTCCTCATTCTCACTGGGTTTATAGTTATGTGTAACTGTCACTGTGTCTGTCCCTTTCCCTTCTCTGCACTGCTGGTTCTGACTCTTGAGATAGTGTAGCAGAAGCCAGCTGATTGTAGCAGAAGTCTGTTCCCCTTCCGGTCTGTTTCAAAAGTCAAAACAAGATACCAGGTAGGTACTCCATTTCCTTATGTATTGGCCGCATTCCATGTGATCAGATTGCATGGGAATTGGTCAGTACTTGGCCAGGCTTCCAGTTATAACTTACACCTTGGGCGACATCCACATCCCGTCACGCAGGGGGGTATTTGCAAGCCCTACAAATGCCCTGTAGTTAATAAGACCCCAGGTTGGGCACCAATTCAGGGTGCACCCCTGTAATGCCCTTTTCAGTAGCAGAAACCAGGGGTGTAACTACCAGGGATGCAGGGGGTGTGGTTGCACCTAGGCCGGCTCCCCCTAGTGGCCCACCAGTGACTGCATCGCATCTTATGAAACAGAGAAAACTGGGGTCCCTGTGCCCGGGCCCTGGAGGTCCTAGTTCCGTTACTGGCTGAGACTCACCCAAGGGAATGTAGCCGAAGCCCCCCCATCTATATAGCAGCGCTTTCCCCAATCCCAAGCTGCTCTCCCCAGATGGATGAGACCCTCTAGTGCTGGGCCGGAAGCCCCTCAAGGAGATGCCATGGAGTCCTTGGAGCCTCAGTGGTGGAGCTTTGGAGCAGTCCCCAGTGGGGCCATAACTGACACGCCGTGATGTATATATGAGTGGCTGGGGGGGGGGGGGGATATCTGACAAGGTATGGGAATAAATGGTACTGGCCCACATAGCAGACAATCCATCGATCTCACAAATACCCCCAGGAGCTGGGAATCCAACAGCTGCTCAGTCAACACTTACTCCTGGGACCCGTAAGGGCCAGCACTATAGAACCTCTCGGGTGTCGGTGGTCAATCACCATTTTATTTATGGGACACAACTTTATAGCAGTGATTGACGTAACGGTTCTGCGGCACCAAATCAAAAGTAAGGGCAGTGTCAACCTGAATCCTTGTCTGTGTCTGAGAGGTCACTGTCTGTCAGCAGCATTCAGTGCTGTCTAATGGCCCTTCCCATGGATCTGCCCTTTAATTGCCTCTTCCACTCAGTGTGCGGCCTCTACTTCCCACCAATGGCCTACTTACAATCAGCATGCCCTCCGAACAGAAGCTTGCAAAGGATTATGGGTGTATAGGTCAGACTTCATCCTAATTCTGTTATATCTACTGTACTGTATATGGATATAGCTTATTGTGTGCCCAGAGCATTCCTTCTCTGTATATTTGTATTTATACATATGGGAGGGAGGTGCCATAGTGTTTCCCTTAGACAGTACAGTATGGGGGTACAGCTTATTGTGTGCCCAGAACATTCCTTCTCTGTATATTTGTATTTATACATATGGGAGGGAGGTGCCATATTGTTTCCCTTAGACAGTACAGTATGGGGTACAGCTAATTGTGTGCCCAGAACATTCCTTCTCTGTATATTTGTATTTATACATATGGGAGGGAGGTGCCATAGTGTTTCCCTTAGACAGTACAGTATGGGGGGGGGGGTACAGCTTATTGTGTGCCCAGAACATTCCTTCTCTGTATATTTGTATTTATACATATGGGAGGGAGGTGCCATAGTGTTTCCCTTAGACAGTACAGTATGGGGGTACAGCTTATTGTGTGCCCAGAGCATTCCTTCTCTGTATATTTGTATTTATACATATGGGAGGGAGGTGCCATAGTGTTTCCCTTAGACAGTACAGTATGGGGGTACAGCTTAGTGTGTGCCCAGAACATTCCTTCTCTGTATATTTGTATTTATACATATGCTTTTACCTTGTTTCCCTTACACCCTGGCTGATACTATTTAATCCCCCCCCCCCCCCAGTAGGGATAGCTGTGTAACTGACCTATGTTAACACCATTTAAAGACTGTGCCCTACAGCAGAACTATAGGCTTCCCTTCCCAATGTCACTTTCCTGCCATTCGGGCCAGTTGCGGCTGCCAAGCAGTGGCGCGTCGGTGGGTACAGTAAGGCAGATGGACAGATTATTCTCTCAGCCTGACAGCTCTCAGTCCCACGTCTCTCGCCCTCAGTGCAGAGAAAGCCGAGTGTCGGTAACGTAGCTCTTGCCGTAGGCCAAATCTTGGCCCCCCACCCCGGCCGACCTTTCCTCCTCAGTGGGAGACACTTGGCTTTTTCACATCTCACAGCTGCTTCTTGGTACAAAGGAAATGCCCTCGCTGTACCCGGCTGACATGGAGCAGCAGTCAGACAGCGCGGCGCCGGATGCCCATGACGGGCAGATGTGAGGAAGCGCCGTGCCTATATGTCTTGCTCTGACATCTCCCCTGACTTCCGCAATCTGTTCCCTGCTGGCCGCCTCTGTGTTCATGTGGCAGCGGTGGCATCTCCGGGGCTGGTAAATGATTACTGACATATGTTAATGGTACGTGCGAAGGTGGCACGCTCGCTGCGGAACGGGCACCGTGCTTTATCAAGGAAAGCGGCGCTGTCAGATCCACCTTCACTTGCACCGAGTGCGCAGGCAGAACCCCCAGCTCTGTACAAGTGGGGGGAATAAAGTCACGTCCCGTGGTGCCGGGGGGGGGGAATATTTGGCGCGAGTGCGTGATCAATTGTCTCCGCTGCGGTGGTTTGGCTGCAGGAACGCCAAGGTTATTTGCCATACCGGATGTCTGTAGCTCAGACAGAAACAAGGGGAAGGAGGCCTAAGGTTCTGGTGCCATTAGGCGATTGTGGGCACAGAGACTTGTAATATTATTTTAAAATAATAATAGAGTCTCGCATTCAAAGCTATAGGTGCCCATGTAGGTACCGATACGTCTGGCGGGGTCTGGTTACTATGCCCTTACTGCCCCACCATAGGTGCATCTAGCAGGGATGCACTGGTTAAAGATTTTTCGACCTGCCCAGACCGTCCCACCCCATCTCTGATGCCACAGGAATGTGAGTAAAGCTGGCCATACACGACTCCGCAAGCGAGCAGATCTTCTCCCGATATCCCCACCTACGTTGGGCCCAAGCCAATTAGAATGGCTGGTATAGGCACTGTTGGTTCGGGGACTGCATCAACAAGCAAATGCGCTCCCCAATCCAATGGAAAAATCAAACCTGCCTCAAGGAGGCCCATCGTTCGTGCCCATACACGGGCAGATAAGCTGGGGAATTGATCTGAAGGACCCATATTGGCAGCTAGAATCGGCCCGAGTATCGCCACCTTTAGTAAGTGCTGCAACTCATTTCAGTAGGGGGGGCTAGAGTAGGATGGGGGGGGGGGGTTGGGGGCAAATACGCCCCACCACCCTTCTGCAGTACACTCTAAAGTTCCCCATACACTGGCCGATCCGCTCGCTTGGAGATGTTGCCAAGGGGCCAAACGATCGAATTATAACAACGGGTATAGGAGCCGATGTGGTCCCCGATCCGACTAGGCCCGTCGGTAGTGCCCATACACGGGCCGATAAGCTGCCGAATCTGTCTAAGGGACCCATATCGGCAGCTAGAATCGGCCAGTGTATGGGGACCTTTAGGGGCAATTTACTGGCACAGACATGCAGGTTTCAGACCATCCTAGATGGCACTGGATTCCACTCCGGCCAATCTGTTAGTGCCACCCTGCTGATCTATAGGGCATAATGTAGTGAGAAAGTTAAGCATCCACGGAGCGACTTACTCACCCACTATAGATCGTTGCTATCGTGGGCGAGTACCCATTCCAAAAAGAATTTCCACCGGAAACATTAGAAATCGCCGGTGGAAAGCCCATCACTTCGATTTCCAAAGTCGCGTGAATTTGCCGGCAGGGGGAAGTCGCTCCATGGGTGCTTACTCTAAAGGGGCCACGGCTCCTTCCCACTCTATTCCATGTGTTTAGGCCACTGGGCAGGGAGCAGGCGCTAGCTGATAAAGAATATCTATTCGGCCATTAGAACTCATATCAGACGAGGTGCTTTCTCCGCCATCAGAGAAACTACCAGACCCACATGTGCTGTCTGACTTTCAGTATAATGGAACTGCCTGTCACTGCTGGTTCAGACTCTCGCACATCATTTTGGGCCTGGGACAGTTCCCATTGTACCCTGAGGCAGGCAGCTCTGGCAGTATGATCACACTGCACTACCTTTACACCCAGCCCACTGGTGTCACCCATTTAATACGCCATTTGCATGGTTATTTCCGTAGGGTACCTTCTCAAAGCGCGGCAAGTGCCACAGAGGAGCCGGGTCTCCGGGAGGCTGATATCTGCGGAGCAGCGACGTCCGTGTGTTCTGCACTTTGCTTTTCTTGATCTGCGGAAGGAAAGGAGCTTTGATCAGAGCAAAGATACAGGTTTCTGGTTATAGAAATGTATATAATATAGAAACCCTATTGGCTATCAACCAAGGAATAAAAATGAGCATGCTTAGAAATGCTCTACTTTCTATGATGAACTTATGGTGCCAGCCCTATAACGAGTAATGATCCTATAACCCCTTCCATAAGGCCATCGTTTGTGTGTCAGTGGCACTGCACATGCTCAGTGGACTCTGGGTAGCTGCTAAGACGCTAAGCCTAGGGGCGTCACATTCATCAAGCAGAAAGTACCTGTGACAAAGTGCCCTTAAAGGCTGTGTTGGCCTTGGCTATCACAAATTGAAGCCCCATATAGGGTACCAAAATCACTGTATTTTACATGATCACTAGCACAGTGGTAGTATAAAAAACTCAATGAGCCCCACCAAAATATTATTCCCAGCTCAATCAGTATGGCAGCTCCCACCTATTATACAGTATGTATAAATAGTATGCACGTGTACATTAGTGCCGTTTTGAAGGAGAGTTTTGTTGTACAGAACCATTCCCATCGCTCCTCTCTTGCAACCCCCCCATTAAAATGCAGATCTACTTTCAGATCTACTTTTAAAAGTTTCAGTTCTGCCCCCCCCCCCACCTTCTATGGCCCCAGCACACGTCAGGCAGGGCTCCCTACATGCGCCGCAGAGAGGCAAGTGAGACGGCTCAGGCACTTAATTTGGCAATAACAGTCAAGCTCGGCTCCTTCATAGAGCGCTTCCCGGGCGGCACAGATATCAGCACATCAAGCTGGTGTCACCGTGGCGCTCCATCCTTACTAAGTCATTATATTCCCCTCATCTGCCAATAGCACCCTGTCTGTGCGACTCCCGGCACCCCCTCTGCCTCTGCTGCCTGTTCCCTTTAAGTGCAAATCCCACAGGATCAGACAGTTCCCTCTCTCCTTTAGTAAGGCGCACCCTCCCACCCATGTGTCACTCTGTACCCCCCCAATAGGTTTGTCACCCCGTCCTCATTTCATTCCCAGTCAGAAAAGAAAAACATGTCATTTTGTTTGTATAATGTAATCATGTTCCCGCTGGCTCCCATCCTATGGGTCCCCCCCAGGGTCATTTGCCCCACCTCTGCTGCGTCCTCAGCCCTGGCTACTACCTGTCTGCCTTAGTGTGGCCCTTGGCCCCAGCGTCCCACCACACTGCATCCCACCAGCTGACACTAATGACGCGTCAAGGAGGGGCTGGAGGGGGGGGGGGTCGTAGTTTGAGGACTAACTATAATCCGGCCCCCCAACTGTCTGAGGGACCATGAACTGGCCCCCTATTTAAAAAGTTTTAGGAACCCGGGAGCAGACCTTGACTGGGACTAGACCCTGGCATTCCCAGTACCCAGAGGCACAAACAGCCCCCAGCCCAATAAATAGTGACTGTCTGTGGCACCTTACAGCCCCCCTGGCATTCCCAGTACCCAGAGGCACAAAAACAGCCCCCCCCCAGCCAATAAATAGTGACTGTCTGTGGCACCTTACAGCCCCCCTGGCATTCCAGTACCCAGAGGCACAAACACCCAGAAGGCACTTACAGCCCCCCTGGCATTCCCAGTACCCAGAGGCAAAACAACCCCCCCAGCCCAATAAATAGTGACTGTCTGTGGCACCTTACAGCCCCCTGGCATTCCCAGTACCCAGAGGCACAAACAGCCCCCCCCCAGCCCAATAAATAGTGACTGTCTGTGGCACCTTACAGCCCCCCTGGCATTCCCAGTACCCAGAGGCACAAACAGCCCCCCCAGCCCAATAAATAGTGACTGTCTGTGGCACCTTACAGCCCCCCTGGCATTCCCAGTACCCAGAGGCACAAACAGCCCCCCAGCCCAATAAATAGTGACTGTCTGTGGCACCTTACAGCCCCCCTGGCATTCCCCAGTACCCAGAAGGCACAAACAGCCCCCCCAGCCCAATAAATAGTGACTGTCTGTGGCACCTTACAGCCCCCCTGGCATTCCCAGTACCCAGAGGCACAAACAGCCCCCCAGCCCAATAAATAGTGACTGTCTGTGGCACCTTACAGCCCCCCTGGCATTCCCAGTACCCAGAGGCACAAACAGCCCCCCAGCCCAATAAATAGTGACTGTCTGTGGCACCTTACAGCCACCCTGGCATTCCCAGTACCCAGAGGCACAAAGTCATTAAGTCATTATATTCCCCTCATCTGCCAATAGCACCCTGTCTGTGCGACTCCCGGCACCCCCTCTGCCTCTGCTGCCTGTTCCCTTTAAGTGCAAATCCCACAGGATCAGACAGTTCCCTCTCTCCTTTAGTAAGGCGCACCCTCCCACCCATGTGTCACTCTGTACCCCCCCAATAGGTTGTCACCCGTCTCATTTCATTCCCAGTCAGAAAAGAAAAACATGTCATTTTGTTTGTATAATGTAATCATGTTCCCGCTGGCTCCCATCCTATGGGTCCCCCCCAGGGTCATTTGCCCCACCTCTGCTGCGTCCTCAGCCCTGGCTACTACCTGTCTGCCTTAGTGTGGCCCTTGGCCCCAGCGTCCCACCACACTGCATCCCACCAGCTGACACTAATGACGCGTCAAGGAGGGGCTGGAGGGGGGGGGGGGGTCGTAGTTTGAGGACTAACTATAATCCGGCCCCCCAACTGTCTGAGGGACCATGAACTGGCCCCCTATTTAAAAAGTTTTAGGAACCCGGGAGCAGACCTTGACTGGGACTAGACCCTGGCATTCCCAGTACCCAGAGGCACAAACAGCCCCCCCAGCCCAATAAATAGTGACTGTCTGGGGGGGGGCTGTTTGTGCCTCTGGGTACTGGGAATGCCAGGGGGGGGCTGTAAGGTGCCACAGACAGTCACTATTTATTGGGCTGGGGGGGCTGTTTGTGCCTCTGGGTACTGGAATGCCAGGGGGACTGTAAGGTGCCACAGACAGTCACTATTTATTGGGCCTGTTGGGGGGCTGTTTGTGCCTCTGGGTACTGGGAATGCCAGGGGGGCTGTAAGGTGCCACAGACAGTCACTATTTATTGTGCTGGGGGGGCTGTTTGTGCCTCTGGGTACTGGGAATGCCAGGGGGGCTGTAAGGTGCCACAGACAGTCACTATTTATTGGGCTGGGGGGGGGGGCTGTTTGGCACTTTGGGTACGTGGACTGCCAGGGGGGCTGTAAGGTGCCATAGTCACTATTTATTGGGCTGGGGGGGCTGTTTGTGCCTCTGGGTACTGGGAATGCCAGGGGGGCTGTAAGGTGCCACAGACAGTCACTATTTATTGGGCTGGGGGGGGGGCTGTTTGTGCCTCTGGGTACTGGGAATGCCAGGGGGACTGTAAGGTGCCACAGACAGTCACTATTTATTGGGCTGGGGGGGGGCTGTTTGTGCCTCTGGGTACTGGGAATGCCAGGGGGACTGTAAGGTGCCACAGACAGTCACTATTTATTGGGCTGGGGGGGCTGTTTGTGCCTCTGGGTACTGGGAATGCCAGGGGGGCTGTAAGGTGCCACAGACACTCACTATTTATTGGGCTGGGGGGGCTGTTTGTGCCTCTGGGTACTGGGAATGCCAGGGGGGCTGTAAGGTGCCACAGACAGTCACTATTTATTGGGCTGGGGGGGGGGCTGTTTGTGCCTCTGGGTACTGGGAATGCCAGGGGGGCTGTAAGGTGCCATAGACAGTCACTATTTATTGGGCTGGAGGGGCTGTTTGGCACTTTGGTACGTGGACTGCCAGGGCCTATTTCGACTCCCAGTCCGGGTCTACTCTTACCCAACTGCCACTGTGCTAAAAATACCCCCCCAAACTGCAGTGAGAGATTAGTTAGTAATAATGTTTAATAAGAGTTTTTTGTAGTGTTCCTGTTGATGCAGATCTGAGGCCCCCCCCCCCCCAAAGTGCAGTTTGGAGCATTCCATTAAGACAGACAGTTAGAATGGGTGGCAGTTGCCCTTTAAAGCACGACAGTGGCTGCTGATGGATTGGCACGGCTCTTATTTAGAATGCCACTCAAATTTAATGACACGACTTTCTGAATCAGTAATCAGAGCGCAGGGAACAGATTGGGAAGTGACAGGTGTATTTATGCCAACGCGCCCTACACACCATTAACAGAAGGGGCTTCTACGCACGCGGCAGGGGGCTTTGTTCCCTCCCGGGGGGGTTGAGATAAAGACTAACTCAGCGGCAGTCAGGGGGTTGAGCTGTGCGAGCGATAAACTTCTTCTCCCCTAAGAGAGACGCTCGGTGCAAGTGGATTTGGCGCATTCGCTGCCACTGTGACGTCTCCAGCAGCGCAAGCAGCCTCGGGGGGGGGGGGGTGGGCACTAGGGTAAGGCTGCCCATATGTGCCCTGATTTGGGTGGGCAGTTTGGCTGGTTTCACCAGAGCACCCTGTACCCCATCAAATTGCAGATGGTCATCAATTTGCCCTACTGTCTCCCTTTTACTCTATCATTTCCAACTAGTCCCAGTGTATCTATCTTACCCTGCTGTCTCCATCTCATCCCCCTCTCTTGTCTTCCTATTGCCCTCAGAGTTCGGGGAGCGAGAATAGGGGCAAATGATGCACCTAGTGGAGGCCCACAGCCAAGCATTTCTAAGGAAGACTCCTGAATGGAGGGAAACACTATGGCACCTCCTACCCATATGTATAAATACAAATATACAGAGAAGGAATGTTCTGGGCACACAATAAGCTGTACCCCCATACTGTACTGTCTAAGGGAAACACTATGGCACCTCCCTCCCATATGTATAAATACAAATATACAGAGAAGGAATGTTCTGGGCACACAATAAGCTGTACCCCCATACTGTACTGTCTAAGGGAAACACTATGGCACCTCCCTCCCATATGTATAAATACAAATATACAGAGAAGGAATGTTCTGGGCACACAATAAGCTGTACCCCCATACTGTACTGTCTAAGGGAAACACTATGGCACCTCCCTCCCATATGTATAAATACAAATATACAGAGAAGGAATGTTCTGGGCACATAATAAGCTGTACCCCCATACTGTACTGCCTAAGGGAAACACTATGGCACCTCCCTCCCATATGTATAAATACAAATATACAGAGAAGGAATGTTCTGGGCACAGAATAAGCTGTACCCCCATACTGTACTGTCTAAGGGAAACACTATGGCACCTCCCTCCCATATGTATAAATACAAATATACAGAGAAGGAATGTTCTGGGCACACAATAAGCTGTACCCTCATACTGTACTGTCTAAGGGAAACACTATCGCACCTCCCTCCCATATGTATAAATACAAATATACAGAGAAGGAATGTTCTGGGCACACAATAAGCTGTACCCTCATACTGTACTGTCTAAGGGAAACACTATGGCACCTCCCTCCCATATGTATAAATACAAATATACAGAGAAGGAATGTTCTGGGCACACAATAAGCTGTACACCCATACTGTACTGTCTAAGGGAAACACTATGGCACCTCCCTCCCATATGTATAAATACAAATATACAGAGAAGGAATGTTCTGGGCACACAGTAAGCTGTACCCCCATACTGTACTGTCTAAGGGAAACACTATGGCACCTCCCTCCCATATGTATAAATACAAATATACAGAGAAGGAATGTTCTGGGCACACAGTAAGCTGTACCCCCATACTGTACTGTCTAAGGGAAACACTATGGCACCTCCCTCCCATATGTATAAATACAAATATACAGAGAAGGAATGTTCTGGGCCCACAATAAGCTGTACCCTCATACTGTACTGTCTAAGGGAAAAACTATGGCACCCCCTATCCATATGTATAAATACAAATATACAGAGAAGGAATGTTCTGGGCACACAATAAGCTGTACCCTCATACTGTACTGTCTAAGGGAAACACTATGGCACCTCCCTCCCATATGTATTAATACAATTATACAGAGAAGGAATGTTCTGGGCACACAATAAGCTGTACCCTCATACTGTACTGTCTAAGGGAAACACTATGGCACCTCCCTCCCATATGTATAAATACAAATATACAGAGAAGGAATGTTCTGGGCACACAATAAGCTGTACCCTCATACTGTACTGTCTAAGGGAAACACTATGGCACCTCCCTCCCATATGTATAAATACAAATATACAGAGAAGGAATGTTCTGGGCACACAATAAGCTGTACCCCCATACTGTACTGTCTAAGGGAAACACTATGGCACCCCCTACCCATATGTATAAATACAAATATACAGAGAAGGAATGTTCTGGGCACACAATAAGCTGTACCCCCATACTGTACTGTCTAAGGGAAACACTATGGCACCTCCCTCCCATATGTATAAATACAAATATACAGAGAAGGAATGTTCTGGGCACACAATAAGCTGTACCCCCATACTGTACTGTCTAAGGGAAACACTATGGCACCTCCCTCCCATATGTATAAATACAAATATACAGAGAAGGAATGTTCTGGGCACACAATAAGCTGTACCCTCATACTGTACTGTTTATAGTTACAAATTTAAACACTACTTATCGGTGGAATAATTTTGCATTTTGACATTCAAAATTCAAATATAAAAGCCCAATTGTAGTTAAAAATACAAAATAACAAATCCCCTGCCTGTAAATATATAACGCAGGGGCCACTCCAAGCTGTCAGATGGGAATGGCTCCCAGACTCTGGCCTCCCCATTATATTACTCCCTTGTCATAATAAAATAACAAATCTGTGCACATTTGGGGGGTGCAATAAGTCATTCGGTGGAACTGGCGCTATAAATTAGCCGCTAATTACACAAACTGGGTGTTAGTGCACTTAAACCATAAAACACTGCAGGCTCGGGCCATAAAGCCGCTTGGAAATTGGTCATTACCATATTAACGCGTCTCTCCCCAAAGCCATTATCATATAAACCAGTCATTGGCTGCCGGTAAACGCTATTTAAATATTACTTGGGATCATTAGTGGTTTCACAATTAAACAACACAATGTTGACATTTACTCTAAAATGGCTTTTTTTTTGTAAGTAAAATTCATTGTTTCAGTTGTTTCCCCGCTTTGTGTTTATTCAGCCTGGATGACTGACAGTAGGTATGGCTTACGTTACAGGGGCACTACTTTGTGCCCCCCCCCTTGGTGCATGTAATTGAGGGAACAAAGCAGGCATGTGTTCCTACAGGGCCCCCTCTTGCCCCATGATGCTTATGGTGTCTGCCACTGCACATTTATATATCCACTCTGCGTCTGACTTTTATTTGTTGGTCTGGGTGGTAGTGATAAGTGGATCAGAACCTACTACTTTACAACCACACCAAACGCAGCCCAAAATCTTCTATTACATTATGACCCAGAGCCCACCTGACTCCCCTGTAATGACATATATGGGTGGGATTAGCCCTGCTTGAAGTTTGACCCATCACCCACCCAACCAGCACCCAGGGCTCCCATCTTTGCCCCAACCCACCCAACTTCATGTCTAGTGTTGGACTGGGGTGCCAAGGGCCCACCAGAAAACCTTAGACCTTAGACCCACTCTCCAGACTACCTTTCCTTCCCTTTTCACTCACTTTCTTTGATTTCTTAATTACCGTATATACTCGAGTATAAGTCGATCCGAATATAAGCCGAGGTACCTAATTTTACCTAAGAAAACTGGAAAAACTTATTGACGCTAGTATAAGCCTAGGGTGGGAAATGCAGCAGCTACTGCTAAGTTTCCATAATCAAAATAAATACCAATAAAATTACATTAAATGAGGCATCAGTGGGGTATATGTTTTTGAATATTTATTTCAAACAAAAACAGTAAACTAGCTCTGTAAGTGGAGAAGAGGGTCAACAAAAACAATATGGTATCAACAATGATACCTTAAGAGTACTACCCCCTTAGCTCAATCAGCAACCAAGCTAAAACACAAAGAGTTAAAATCCTTCAAAACTATATATAGTTTATATAGAATATAAAGTGCAATGTCTAGTGCAGAATGGGACAGGTGAGGATGGTAGATGAAGATGAATTTGGGAGTGGGCCGGGACACTGGAGGGTCTGGTTGCGGGTGGCCTAATTTGCACACAAAGGACAGAGGGTGCTAATCTGGAGGGACCCATAGCACCTGACTCGAGTATAAGCCGATGGTGACTTTTTCAGCCCATTTTGGGTGCTGAAAAACTAGGCTTATACTCGAGTATATACAGTACTTCTTTTTACATACTAATATCTATCCTTTCCTCCATTTCTTCTGTTTCTTCTCAAATAGAATTGGTAAAGGCCATGGTAGAGGCATACAAGGCAAATGATTGGGTGAGTATAAGGGCCCACTGGGAGTTTTCCTGGTATCCTGGTGGGCCAGTCCGACACTGTTCATGTCCCATGGTTTTTGAATCAGCCTACTCATCACTCCCGTGTCCCTGATTTTAAAGGTAAACTATACCCCCAAACAATGTAGCTCTCTATAAAAATATATCGTACAAAGAGCTCATATGTAGAACCCTGCCTTCATCTAAATAAACCATATTAGTGCTGGGCGGTATGACCAAAAATTTATATCACGGTATTTTTCAAAATTTTATCGGTATCACGGTATTTGACTGTATTTTTTTTTCCCCATGCATGATTAGGTGACCACCCCAAACACCCCCAACCCCAAACACCCCCTATCCGCACCCCTCACCGGTGTGCGCGCCTCCTGGCAATTTTTCTTACTATTTCCGGGTTGCGCGCGTGACGTCAGCGCGCACGTGACGTCAGCGTGCACAACCCGGAAATAGTAAGAACAATTGCCAGGAGGAGCGCACACCGGTATGCCGGTAAGTTAAAAATTTATATAATTTTTTTTTTAAAAAACGGTGTTCGGTTTATACCGGTATACCGCCCAGCACTAAACCATATTCATAAATATTATGTGCCATTGGGTAATCTTAAGAATTAAGGGCTGCCCCCTGGGATCATAGGATTCACAGTGCACACAGACAAGCCAAAGCACACATACATGCTAGGCCCCATCAGCCAATGAATGGGCAGAGTTCTGCCTTTTGCTCCCACACTACTTCCTGTTACAGTTAGAGCTGCATCACTTCCTGTCAGCTGATCTCTGAGGGAGCACACAGCCCATCACAAAATGGCGGCTCAAGGGAAAGGATGTAAAAGGGCAATATTTACTGATATATATATATTCCAGTTTGGTGAGATTCTTTAATAGGTCACAACATAAAAACTATCTGTTGGTTAAGTACTTATTTTGGGAGTATAGTTTCCCTTTGACAATACTTTTTATTTGGCATATATAGCCATTAATATTTAATGTCATTATGTTCCATAAACAAGCCGCCACCCACTTACCCATCATTCTATGTGCATGAATCATGTAAACTATTTGTCACAGGCCACACCCACTTACCCATCATTCTCTTTCTGTGGGGGTGTCACATGGTATAACTGAATCGGTAAAGGTAAAACACCCCTTGCTATGAGGACCACCCTGCTGCCTCTTACCTTCTCCTTGGACTTGAGCAAGAGGGCTTCCTGAGCGACTCTCTGCTGTTCCACCCACAGGCGCTGGTATCGGTGATCCAGGAGATCCCCAATGGGAGTGGACGGCCTTTCAACAAGAGAAGAAGGACATTATCTAATGGGAATGGAGACCTAGTGATGTAGTGCAACTAGCCAACACCACAGGAATAGCCGTCTTGTAATCGGAGTTCCTTATTGTTAAAGGTTTATGAATGCTGACAATGGAATTGTGCGCTGTCGGCCATTATTTCCCCAGTTGGGGACTTTGATTGGTCAATCTGTAATGGGTATGCTGGGTCCTATAATGCTAGGGCCACTGTGCTGGGGCAATATCTTCAGTACAACTATTCATCATCATCATAATAATAGTTTGTGTGTGTGTATATAATATATATATATACACACACACACATATACATATTTTGGCAACTCAACACTTATTGTGTATACTGTAATACAAAGCGGCTAACCCTAATGTGCCCCCCCCCCAGTCCTTGGCTCGGTGGCACTGAAGGTGCCATTCTAGCACGGCAGCTGTTCTATGGGGCGTGCAGATATATCAGGCCCCACACTCGCTGGTTCCTTGGCCCCTGCAGTGCCGGTTATTACATAATTATTGCACTCCACATGCATCGCAGGCTGCCTAATCCATGGCAGTGTTGTACTAATGATGCGACAGGGAAGGGACGTACACCGAGCTGCTATGGAGGGGTTTGGGCTGATCAGATGAGACATCCTTCTCCCTGTCTGCTCATCCCAAAACTCTGCGTGCTGCCGCTACTGGGGTCTCTAAACTTCTGCCTCCCACCTAACAGCTGCCAGAGACAGCCACACACTCCTCTACTGCCTTCTGGGTTACAGGATAGAGAGGATATGGAGTATATCGAATATTCAGATAATGTAGGAGAGATACCCAGAGTTCCCTGTATAACTCAGCCTGCAGCCTTGTGCCTTTATATGGGCACAGAACCCCTCAGTGACTGCTAATATCCTTATCATTTACAGTAGGGGGTACATTATCCCTTATAATACATGAGTGATACTCAGAGTTCCCTGTATAACTCAGCCTGCAGCCTTGTGCCTTTATATGGGCACAGAACCCCTCAGTGACTGCTAATATCCTTATCATTTACAGTAGGGGGTACATTATCCCTTATAATACATGAGTGATACTCAGAGTTCCCTGTATAACTCAGCCTGTAGCCTTGTGCCTTTATATGGGCACAGAACCCCTCAGTGACTGCTAATATCCTTATCATTTACAGTAGGGGGTACATTATCCCTTATAATACATGAGTGATACTCAGAGTTCCCTGTATAACTCAGCCTGCAGCCTTGTGCCTTTATATGGGCACAGAACCCCTCAGTGACTGCTAATATCCTTATCATTTACAGTAGGGGGTACATTATCCCTTATAATACATGAGTGATACTCAGAGTTCCCTGTATAACTCAGCCTGCAGCCTTGTGCCTTTATATGGGCACAGAACCCCTCAGTGACTGCTAATATCCTTATCATTTACAATAGGGGGCACATTATATATGTTTTCCCTCTGGGATACTGACAGATGGAGACCCAGTTTAATCCTGTAAGTTCTACCTCCTGCGCTTGACAACTTCTCCCTTAAAACCCCAGCTCTGTATCGCTGCAGAGAGGGAAGAAAGCGCAAGTAGAAAGTGGCGGCGCTTTAGATCAATCTCGACATCTGAGAATCTAGACCACGGTGTTCAGTACAGAGCCTATATATAAACCGAGAGAGCCAGGCAGGGAGATAGACTGCTGCCTCGGTGCAGCGCTAATCAATGCTTTGTGCCTTTTGCGGAAATTGAAAGGGAAGGAAACTACAAACACGGGCGGCGCCTGCGCCTGTTTACGGTTCCTTTATGGTACAAACTGCACCCCCAGATTAATGGGAGCCCCTGTGAGACGCAGACTCTATGCAATTAGAGGTACCATTTCCTACCCTGTCTTTCCTTCCAACCCCCCCAAAATTACCCATAAATTTAGGCAGCTGTCAGAACTTCTCGGAGAGATGCGGCGCCGATCCGAACTCCCAGAATAGCAACCAGTTGCTTCCCATTATTGTCATTGAGACTCCGGCAGCTTATGGCGAACGCTGACAGAATAGTTGGCATTTGGGATGGTTCATTGCTTCCAGGGACTTATAGAAATAAGCGCCATTAATTACCTGGGGGCAGTCTCCCTGCAAAATGGCGGAAAGCTCACTGTTCATGTAGGGGCGTTTAATAAATGAGTCAGAGCGCACTTTTTTTTACCCACAAGGCAACATTCTGTCCCAGAATTCCAGAGTTGTGCTTGCCAGACACATGCAACCAAGGCTATTGTGATACTAATACCTACAGTTAGTATTAGTGGTTGTATTTATAGTTATGTATGTGAGTGTATAGATTGGTAGGTGTGGGTTGGGTGTGCTGGGTTTACTTGGAAGGGTTGAACTTGATGGACTCGGGTCTTTTTTCAACCCTATGTAACTATGTATGATGTGTCAGCCCTGCCATGGAATTTGCTAAAATCCCATAAATTAGATGCACATGGGGGTTCTGGGGTGTGCATCAGTAATGATGTCTGCAGGGGGTTCATCCGTTGCATCAGCCAGGTGGTGCCTCACCCAGGGCAGCCCCTTGCCCCCAGCAGCCCCTCATCCAGGATGGCACCCAGCCAGTATTTTAGTGATCTAGCCAGTAAAAAACCTGCCAAGGCCGGGACCAGTATTACAAATTAAGCAGCAATGTGGCTGGCTGTAAATACCCCGACAACAAGCCCCTGGCCCACCCTCAATCCTTTTTTAATTTTTCCCTCCCCAGATCACTCTATATCCTGCTGTCACAAGTCATAGCCCCACCCTTTTATGTAATTGCCCCTCCTTTTTTACGTTATCACCTCGCCCCTTTTGTTCTTGCTCCGCCCCCCGATCACTGGTCGCTAAAATTATTTAGAAAGATGGCAACACTTGTGTCCATACAGCAGTTGTACTTATTAAACTGATCATTCCAGCCCTCACATACCATTGGAAAAGCCAAGCAGACACTGAGATGCACAAAAGCGTGAAGGAGATGAATGTTTAATGCTGCAGACACAGTACCAGACCCCCCTGGGTGCCGCTATTGATAATATTGGTTCTGTACCCTCCAGCAGTGCCATTAGCAGCCAACATACAGGAATAGATAATGGGAGTAGAGCCCGGTTATGTCTGTGCATCCCCAGTGTAGTCAGTGTGTATGGTAATACCGAGGCTAATAACCCCCAACTGTACATTATAAGGCTATGATAAGTCACAGAGGAGTTCCGTAACCATGTAAAAGCATGAAGCCTCAAGCTAAAGGCCTAGGTTAAATCAAAATAGTTTTTGACTGTAAGCTCTAAGGTCAGCACACCCTCCTGCTATATTATACATATATATATGGCACCTACACACCAATATTACAGCTAAAAAATATATCTGTATAAATTTTAAATGGTAGAGTGAATTATTTGCTATTTAAACAGTGTAATTTAGATATAAAAAGTCATGACAGTATCCCTTTAAAGACTTGGATTTGTGCAAAGCCTAAGCGTTCAGTCTTAATTTAACCCCAATGTTTCTATATATCTGTAACCTTGTTATGGGCTAAGGGCGCCCAGCCTGAAGGCCAGTTAGGGGGGGATTTGGGGTGAGTGCTTATTTGTGCCCTGGGTACCCCTGGAACTATAGCAGGGTGACTGGTACCCCAATGTTTCTATATATCTGTAACCTTGTTATGGGCTAAGGGGGCCCAGCCTGAAGGCCAGTTAGGGGGGGATTTGGAGTGAGTGCTTATTTGTGCCCTGGGTACCCCTGGAACTATAGCAGGGTGACTGTTACCCCAATGTTTCTATATATCTGTAACCTTGTTATGGGCTAAGGGGGCCCAGCCTGAAGGCCAGTTAGGGGGGGATTTGGGGTGAGTGCTTATTTGTGCCCTGGGTACCCCTGGAACTATAGCAGGGTGACTGTTACCCCAATGTTTCTATATATCTGTAACCTTGTTATGGGCTAAGGGGGCCCAGCCTGAAGGCCAGTTAGGGGGGGATTTGGAGTGAGTGCTTATTTGTGCCCTGGGTACCCCTGGAACTATAGCAGGGTGACTGTTACCCCAATGTTTCTATATATCTGTAACCTTGTTATGGGCTAAGGGGGCCCAGCCTGAAGGCCAGTTAGGGGTGGATTTGGGGTGAGTGCTTATTTGTACCCTGGGTACCCCTGGAACTATAGCAGGGTGACTGTTACCCCAATGTTTCTATATATCTGTAACCTTATTATGAGCTAAGGGGGCCCAGCCTGAATGCCAGTTAGGGGGGGATTTGGGGTGAGTGCTTATTTGTACCCTGGGTACCCCTGGAACTATAGCAGGGTGACTGTTACCCCAATGTTTCTATATATCTGTAACCTTATTATGAGCTAAGGGGGCCCAGCCTGAATGCCAGTTAGGGGGAGATTTGGGGTGAGTGCTTATTTGTGCCCTGGGTACCCCGAAGACCAATTAGGGAGAGACTTTTGCTGAGGAATCCAAAAAGCCATCATTGAATGCATTCCTTGCCCTTTAAGAGAGTTAAAGCCATATTATGGGTAGCATCCAGCGGAACTGTGCTGTGAGATAAAAAAGCACCAGAGACCGACCATAAAATGGAAATTCTAATCCGGGGAAATATAAAGGGAAAAATGGCATTAAACTGACACCTTCCTTGCGAGGAGGCGCGCACGTGTGCATGAAACCTGACACTTTGGATTTGTGTGCTTCCTCGCCTCCTTGCCAAATAAAGCCCCGTCGAGAATAGAAAGGGCCTCCTTTAATGGCAGGTCATCATCATACCCGCCAGCTCATTAAAACTTTCCCAGGAAAAGGGGGGAAAAAAAAAAGAGAAAAAGCAGAAAGTTACGGAGAGGAGAGAGCCCATCAGAGACTTCACACGGGGATGGATACACGCGCCTTGAAAGGTGTTTGAGCTGCAAGCCTTGGGTCTGACAAACTGGATTTTTAGTATGCCTCTCCGTTCACTGTGGGCAAAAATAATTGGTCATCAGTGACTACTAATTCGGTTCAGTAGCCAGAGGCAAATTTTTTCTTGCGAGGAAATCAATGACAGCAGTGAGGCCTATTTCGGCGTGATTCAGCTTGAGCGCGCTCCTTATTTAGCTCTTGATAAGCCTCCCCGTTCCAGACAGCTGTTTTGTTAAAATAACATTCAAATATCTATATATACGGGAAGGCGAGGAGATACGGGGAGTTTTTCCCCCTTTGGTGCGGGGAGTGACACGGGGGCTTAGAAGAGTGCGGTCACCGGCAATGATTCCGCTTTCAGCACTTGCACAAAGTGACATAATTATACGGTGAGACGGGTTTGTATGGTCCAACAGCGCCTTATTGTGCCAATTCCCCCAACATTACAGCTCCAGTCTGATTACTCTGGTACCGGTGACATGCTCCCCACTTCCACCTCTGAGGAGATTCTCTTTTATATGTAAAGGTGAATTAAAACAAAAAAATCTTGTATTGAGAGCTGCCTTTTCCTTAGGGCCACCTGAGTTGCCTTTTCTAATTGCCACCTACTGTGCCCAACTTGCTGTCCTTTCCTTAGGGCTCAATCCCATCCCTGCATATATAATAACAATCCTCAATACTGGCTGATACACTATTAGTTCCTTGTTATGGGCTAAGGGGGCCCAGCCTGAAGGCCAGTTAGGGGGGGATTTGGGGTGAGTGCTTATTTGTGCCCTGGGTACCCCTGGAACTATAGCAGGGTGACTGTTACCCCAATGTTTCTATATATCTGTAACCTTGTTATGGGCTAAGGGGGCCCAGCCTGAAGGCCAGTTAGGGGGGGATTTGGGGTGAGTGCTTATTTGTGCCCTGGGTACCCCTGGAACTATAGCGGGGTGACTGTTACCCCAATGTTTCTATATATCTGTAACCTTGTTATGGGCTAAGGGGGCCCAGCCTTAAGGCCAGTTAGGGGGGATTTGGGGTGAGTGCTTATTTGTGCCCTGGGTACCCCTGGAACTATAGCAGGGTGACTGTTACCCCAATGTTTCTATATATCTGTAACCTTGTTATGGGCTAAGGGGGCCCAGCCTGAAGGCCAGTTAGGGAGGGATTTGGGGTGAGTGCTTATTTGTGCCCTGGGTACCCCTGGAACTATAGCGGGGTGACTGTTACCCAATGTTTCTATATATCTGTAACCTTGTTATGGGCTAAGGGGGCCCAGCCTGAAGGCCAGTTAGGGGGGGATTTGGGGTGAGTGCTTATTTGTGCCCTGGGTACCCCTGGAACTATAGCAGGGTGACTGTTACCCCAATGTTTCTATATATCTGTAACCTTGTTATGGGCTAAGGGGGCCCAGCCTGAAGGCCAGTTAGGGGGAGATTTGGGGTGAGTGCTTATTTGTGCCCTGGGTACCCCTGGAACTATAGCAGGGTGACTGTTACCCCAATGTTTCTATATATCTGTAACCTTGTTATGAGCTAAGGGGGCCCTGGCCAAATGTTGGCCCGTATAAGAGGCTAAAAACCAGAGCACGTGCAGTGACAGAATGGCCGATAATCCTACCCTGTGATTTGGCTTTCCCCGCTCCCCCTCTCCCTGTAGAAGGCACAGACACCTAGTTATTAATGACAATGAGACACCTGCCGTGCATCCTGGAACTCAGCAGGAAACCTGTAGGTTGATTATAGCCCAGGTAACGGACGTCCTTATCCACCTACACAGCCCGCTTGCCCCTTGGCTTAATTGTTCCCTTCTGGCTGAGGGATCTGTTAGGTGAGACAAAGGCAACACAAGGGGAGGCCAGTGTGGTACTTATCCGGGATGCCGGGCAACTCCTGGAGGTAATTAGCCAAGGAAACCACTGGGTTTGTGTTTTCATTGTTTGAGGTTCCGTGTATAAAGGAAACTCAATGACAGGGAAGGGGGGCACGTTTAGCCAAGGCGGCTTTGCTCCCAAATTTGGGTCATTTGCAATGTGTTCAGGTGTTCCCTGGGTTCCACTTTCATTTATCTTAATAAGCAGAGGCCGGTGATGTGGGAGAGGCCTGATTGGTGGGGGGATATTAGGGATGTTTGCACAGTATATATGCTTACTGAGCAAAGATAAATGTTGGCTATTTCTACATGCCATTACAAAGATATACACATCAACCCGGTGGTAATTTGGAGTTTTGAGAACATGTTAATGATTCAGAGGTTGTTAATGTAACTGCTGCTGAAAGCAGATTCACGA
Source organism: Xenopus tropicalis (assembly GCF_000004195.4). NCBI lineage: Eukaryota > Metazoa > Chordata > Amphibia > Anura > Pipidae > Xenopus > Xenopus tropicalis. Next base: position 11,664,625 of record NC_030684.2, read on the forward strand.
GTCGGAACTGTATCTGCAGTGGATTCCAGAGGACGGCATGCTCTGGGTAAGAGGGCCATGATTCATTGGATGCCATTTAGGATGGGTGGGTGATGGAATGCAGTGGGTTACACAGTTGCACTGTAAACGCATGGGGTTACAGTGATAAAGAGGCCGAGCCTTGGCCTACAGATAAACACCCGGCTTCATACAACGACCAATGGCCATAGAGCTCTTCATGGAACTCAGAAAGAATCATCATCATAATAATAAATCCATCTCTGAATAATTCCACTGGACCCATACAAAGGAAAATAATTCTAAAGGTACTGTGGCCCTATAAAAAGAAGTGCTGGGGAGCAATTAGGCGGCAGGGAGACGGCTGGAATGACAGCGGAACGCGTCAGGAAAGTTGTCAGGCGCCTCACAGCTCCACGCAGCTACTTAATTCATTCCTTCTGAAACTTCCCCATTAGGATTCCACTTAGTTTCAGAAGCTCGGGCTCAATGTATCATTCTCTCATGCCTAGTAGGTGCCATAGCGCCGGGCAAGAAGGTAATACCAGCCATGGGACGCAGGCATTGCCCCTACATGCCTACCTAGATGGGAGGCCAATTCAGGCTTATTTGATTGGTTGCCAATGCAGATATAATAGGTAAAGACTGCATCCCCATCCCTCCAGTGCAGTCCTAACTCACCAGGAATTTCAAGCCAGCCCATTTAAAATCTACCCAAGTCTCAGCCAGATATTGGTTTTGGCTACTGCTAAGTTAAGGTCCCCATACATGGGCCGATTCTAGCTGCCGATATGGGTCCCTTAGACCGATTCGGCAGCTAATCGGCCCGTGTATGGGCACTACCGACGGGACTGCCCGACCGACATCTGGCCTGAAATCCCCCAGATCTCGATTGGGCAGGTTTAAAAATGTAGTCGGATCGGGGACTGCATCGGCTCGGACCGACTTTGCCTATATTTGTCTTGATTCTCCCGATATTGCCCACCCGTAGGTAGGAGATATCGGGAGAAGATCTTATGGTGTATGGGGACCTTTAGTAAGCCCCCCCCACCCCAGGAGGCCAGGTTATTAGCCTACAACCCACCTGGACTCCAGTGGAAGTGAGCCCTGGCTATTAGCACAGGGCCACATGAAAAATAAAATGCTCTGCTAAATTGTGCTGCTGGCCAAACCCTGCTGGTCATTTGCCCAAACGCCCCCCCTTTCAAAGCAATTGCCAGAACACGGTGACCCAATATGGACGCACATTTTCACGTTGGGATGGTGTCACTTCTGGCGCACCAGTGTGCCTTGCGTTGATAATGGCGTTAGAGTTGGAATTAACACAGGGTCGAGCTTTGCAATAATTTCGGGGTTCCCTTGTTTCCATGTGTGCAATTCATCAAAGTAGACTGAATTCCCCACATGTAATAAAAGTCAGTGGGGTTCATTTACCAACACTGGGCAAATTTGCCCATGGGCAGTAACCCATAGCAACCAATCAGTTTGCTTTTTCCAACCAGCTGCAAGTACAACAATGAATGCAGTAATTTCATTGGTTGCCAAGGGTTACTGCCCATGGGCAATTTTGGCCAGTGTTGATAAATGACCCCCAGTACATTTGCCCAGAAGCAGAAACCTATAGCAACCAATGAGATGTACTGTTTTATTATTACAGGGAATCATTTAACCATGAAATAAACCCAATAAGGGGTAATTATATCTTAGTTGGTATCAAGTACAGGTACTGTTTTATTATTACAGAGAAAAGGGATTCATTTAACCATTAAATAAACCCAATAGGGCTGTTCTGCCCCCAATAAGGGGTAATTATATCTTAGTTGGGATCAAGTACAGGTACTGTTTTATTATTACAGAGAAAAGGGAATCATTTAACCATTAAATAAACCCAATAGGGCTGTTCTGCCCCAATAAGGGGTAATTATATCTTAGTTGGGATCAAGTACAGGTACTGTTTTATTATTACAGAGAAAAGGGAATCATTTAACCATTAAATAAACCCAATAGGGCTGTTCTGCCCCCAATAAGGGGTAATTATATCTTAGTTGGGATCGATTACAAGGTTCTGTTTTATTATTACAGAGAAAAAGGAAATCAGTTTTAAAATTCTGAATAATTTGATTAAAGTGGAGTCTATAGGAGACAGGCTTTCCTTAATTCGGAGCTTTCTGGATAATGGGTTTCCGGATAAGGGGTCCTATACCTGTATAAATTTTACTCCTTGCAGTACCTTCTCTCACCATTTTCCCAGTAGTCAAACCTTTCCAATTGGCTGTTATAAACCAGCGCCCCCAGCTATGCCGAGCTGCACTATTCTCCCTTGAATGGAACATTACAGCCGCTTTGTATTGAGCATTCCTACAGCATCATTTCCCCCCATTTATAAAGGTCGAACTTGCCCTTTGAATGTAGCCCAGAATAAGAAGCCCGGCTGCCTGTACAGAAGCCCTTGGATATTCCGCTGTAGCCGTGCAATTGGGTTACCAGCCGACAAGCTGATACAAGAGGTGCCGGGGGCCCTGCCCCAGAGACTGCGCAATGGAGAGGGATGCTTTTAATTAAACTGTTACAATAAAAGTGCAAGCAATTTGGTAACACAATGGAAGTCTCTCTCGGCTGGCTCCGCTCTTGACAAATCCCATCGTGTAAGGCCGAGAAGGCAGCCAGTTAGTGATTAAACAGCATTGCTCCATTCTCTGGCCACGCAAGCCTCTTTTGGCACGAGGTAGCCCCCTTGTATGGATCAGGCGCAGAAGCAAAAAAAAAAAAAATATATATATATCTATAAAAATTTCAAGGCGTCTGATTGGAGCATTCCCCATGGGGGGGAACCGGAACAGTGGCACGCGCTCGTTAGTGTTGACCTTGGCATTGGTGGTGGTGGCTGATGGATAGGGTACCCAGCCGGACAAAGCTCTAGGGACTCCCTCATCGTATCCATTATTGTCCCATCAGCACCTCCCATGACCCCTCCCCAACTCAGAATGCCACAGGCATCAGAAAGAGTATAAATCTATGTCTGACTGAGGAGGAGGAGAGGGGGGGAGATAAGGGATGAAAAATGTCCTTTTTATGACTCTTATAACAAAGCAGATTGGCGCAGGCAGCCCGGCTCTTCCTCAGCACCAGGGGGGAGGGAGGGAAGGAGAGAAAAGAGGTTAGCTCACATGGAACCTGGGCGCAGAGAGACTTAACCCTTCCATTCTCAGCAGGGGGTGTAACAATATAGGCACACAATTACCAAAACCTTTATATTGTACTGCCTAAGGTAATCAGTATGGCAGCTCCCTCCCATATGTATAAATACAAATATAAAGAGAAGGAATGTTCTGGGCACACAATAAGCTGTACCCCCATACTGTACTGTCTAAAGGAAACACTATGGCACCTCCCTCCCATATGTATAAATACAAATATACAGAGAAGGAATGTTCTGGGCACACAATAAGCTGTACCCTCATACTGTACTGTCTAAGGGAAACACTATGGCACCTCCCTCCCATATGTATAAATACAAATATACAGAGAAGGAATGTTCTGGGCACACAATAAGCTGTACCCCCATACTGTACTGTCTAAGGGAAACACTATGGCACCTCCCTCCCATATGTATACATACAAATATACAGAGAAGGAATGTTCTGGGCACACAATAAGCTGTACCCCCATACTGTACTGTCTAAGGGAAACACTATGGCACCTCCCTCCCATATGTATAAATACAAATATACAGAGAAGGAATGTTCTGGGCACACAATAAGCTGTACCCCCATACTGTACTGTCTAAGGGAAACACTAGAGGAGTTGTGCCTCTTGGATTTATTATAAGCATCCTTATTACATATGGGTGCAACCATGACACCTGGAGGTAATGGACCAGTTCCAAAGCCAGACAGGCTGCATAACTGTAACATACCTGTCAGAGACACTCACATATCATAAACATGCATGTAATAGATACACACGTTAGACACAAAATTCACTGTATTTCAATACATTTAAGTACCCCAATGTTTCTATATATCTGTAACCTTGTTATGGGCTAAGGGGGCCCAGCCTGAAGGCCAGTTAGGGGGGGATTTGGGGTGAGTGCTTATTTGTGCCCTGGGTACCCCTGGAACTATAGCAGGGTGACTGTTACCCCAATGTTTCTATATATCTGTAACCTTGTTATGGGCTAAGGGGGCCCAGCCTGAAGGCCAGTTAGGGGGGGATTTGGGGTGAGTGCTTATCTGTGCCCTGGGTACCCCTGGAACTATAGCGGGGTGACTGTTACCCCAATGTTTCTATATATCTGTAACCTTGTTATGGGCTAAGGGGGCCCAGCCTGAAGGCCAGTTAGGGGGGGATTTGGGGTGAGTGCTTATTTGTGCCCTGGGTACCCCTGGAACTATAGCAGGGTGACTTTTACCCTAATGTTTCTACATATCTGTAACCTTGTTATGGGCTAAGGGGGCCCAGCCTGAAGGCCAGTTAGGGGGGGATTTGGGGTGAGTGCTTATTTGTGCCCTGGGTACCCCTGGAACTATAGCGGGGTGACTGTTACCCAATGTTTCTATATATCTGTAACCTTGTTATGGGCTAAGGGGGCCCAGCCTGAAGGCCAGTTAGGGGGGATTTGGGGTGAGTGCTTATTTGTGCCCTGGGTACCCCTGGAACTATAGCAGGGTGACTGTTACCCCAATGTTTCTATATATCTGTAACCTTGTTATGGGCTAAGGGGGCCCAGCCTGAAGGCCAGTTAGGGGGAGATTTGGGGTGAGTGCTTATTTGTGCCCTGGGTACCCCTGGAACTATAGCAGGGTGACCGTTACCCCCAATATTTCTATATATACCTATATGTAACTTTGTTATTAGTTAATGGGAACAAGGGTAAGATTTAGGGTGCTGCTTGTTATGAGATGGGGCTAAAAAGATTAAGGGGTGCTAAAATAAAAAAATCCAATAACAATTTCCTTTAAAGTGTTTGGTATTTCTAGGCCCATTCCGGCTGCTGTTTTAGCATCTCCTAATAGTCGCCTTGTTGTTCCCCCCTTAAGGCCTGACACTTTGCACTAAACTTGCTGAATCGCAGCCAGCATGCCGCTGTAGCCATTTAACCTCCATTTAGAAAGAAATAAAGCAAAATTGATGTTGATTTGGGCCTGCTTGGGGGATACTTTCCATCCATAAAAGACCTTTTTGCTTTCCATTTGCAGCGCGGTGCTGTCACATTGCCGAGGCGCGGGCCTGATAATGATGGAGCTTTATGGGCCGGCGTGTTTGTGGCGAAATGCAAAGTAATGTAACATTTTCATTTGCCGGCAATTATTGTTAAAGCCGGCTATGAAAATTGTCATTAAATACCATTTTAAAATCCATTCAATTTGCATACGGGAGCCCCATTTGTGGTCAGGTGAAATACGCCCGGCGCTGCACCCTGTGTTCTGATCGGAGACGTTTACTGCTTCTGCCCGTTTCAAATTAAATAATTATAATTAGAAAAAACATTCAGTGATTAACCCTGCCGCTTATGGAAAAGCATTTTTACGGGACGCTTTGTCTCACTTAAAATAGAGAGGCTAAGGCTGAATAAAGAGGCATAAATAGGTTCAACCCCAGGGGAGCCCAGGCTGTGAGGAGGCAAAATGTACGTGTTCCCTTGCCCCTTACGTGCCCGACAGTCTTGGCTTGCAGCGACAGACTGGGGTGTACAAAGCCTACCAGGACTGCTACCCCACGGCCCCCACATCCCCTTAGGGCAGTGTTTTTCAACCTTTTTTGGGCAAAGGCACACTTGTTTCATGAAAAAAATCACGAGGCACACCACCATTAGAAAATGTTAAAAAATGTAACTCTGTGCCCAGCAGCAGTGCCCCCCTAGTACACTGGTGCCCAGCAGCAGTGCCCCCCTAGAACATTGGTGCCAAGAGCAGTGCCCCCCTAGTACATTGGTGCCCAGCAGCAGTGTCCCCCAGTACATTGGTGCCAAGAGCCAGCCCCCCTAGTACATTGGTGCCCAGCAGCAGTGCCCCCCAGTACATTGGTGCCAAGAGCCAGCCCCCCTAGTACATTGGTGCCCAGCAGCAGTGCCCCATAAGTCAGTGTGCCCCGTGGCCCCCCCTAATACATTGGTGCCCAGCAGCATTTTACTTCTGCTCTTCGGCGGCTTCAGCAGCATCTTCCCCTCACGCGCGCCGCCTCTGCACTTCTGCCTACACGCGACCGCACACAGGCCCTTTTATAACGTTGCGCCCCGTGCGTACTGACGTCACCCGTACACACGGGGCGCAACCAATGACAGGGCCCGGATTTTATTAAAGGGGAAAGTAAAAATTGCGGCCCTGCCTACGGCACACCAGGCAACATCTCGGAACAGCGGTTGAAAAACGCTGCCTTAGGGGCCCCTCCAGCTCACCAGCCCCTCCCTTTGCCCCCTGTGCATGTACCTTATACAGGTCTGTGTTGACGGGGCCCACCCGTTTTTTTCCTGATGTCCCAACAGCCCAGTCCTACTCTGCGGGCTTGTGTGCGCTCAGTGATGTGCAAGCTAGAGAAATGTGGCCCTAAGGTGTCTTACAGCCAAGCTGGGGGGCCTGAAAAAGTAGCAGTGGGGGTCTGAAGGCCACTTAGGTTTAGATTTAGGGATACACGAAAAGCCCACATTGAAAGGCAATTAGAGGAACATTTGGGGTGAAAATATTTTTGCTGCCCAGGACTAAAGGTCCCCATACATGGGCCGATTGTAGCTGCCGATATCTGTCCCTTAGACCCATTCGGCAGCTAATCAGCCTGTGTAGGGACAGAAACGAGGGGCCTGCCCGACCAATATCTGAAATTGGCCAGATATTGATCGGGCAGGTTAAAAGATTTAGTCGGATCGGGGACCGCATCAGCTCGTTGATGCAGTCCCCGAACCGACTGTGCCATTGCCGCTGTTAGGCCAAATGACCGAATTAGCCTAAATTCCCCCGATATCGCCCACCTGAGGGGACCTCGCCAGGCGAGCGGATCTTTACGTGTATGGGCACCTTTAGGCTGAACAGTTTATATACAGAAATCTATTATAAGATAAGGGGGAAACTGAACAAAGTTTGGGCCTGGAACAGAAAAAGTCTGACAACTACTGTGTTCTGGGTAAAGAGCTGGTATAATCTCTCAAGAACTGAATTCAGTAGCCCTCGCTCTCCCCATAAAGAATAACCCTATGGTCTGGCCTTCTGCCCTGTGCTACATACAACAGGGGATCACATCTTTAGATGAAGACTATATGGCCAAGAGAATGGGGACCCCTGGCCCCTAACATCTCATTTCAAAACAGAGGGGATTAATACGAAGTTGTCCCTCCCTTTGCTGCTATAACAGCCCCCTACTCTTCTGGAAAGGTTCCCTAGGCCTGGGGATTAGGCCTGGCTCACAGTTAGGGTTCCCAGGTTTCCATCTCAGCAAACCTAATCGGTATGGACCTTTGTGCATAGGGGCATTAAGTAGGAAGCACAGAAGTTTCAAGACACTGATGGCCAACTAGTATGATTAGAAGGAGTGTCTATATACTTTTGGCCAGATAGTAAGTTGGGACAGGTACAATTGGTCAATTAAACCACAATGCCTGACTGTCTGGATCCATATCCTGCACTGAGTGTTCCAGTTGGACTATCAATCTGCCAATGTGCTTACATATCACATAAGATCACAATAGATGCTCCTCCTATGCACTCAGATTCCTTTGTTTGGACCAATGGCCTAAAAGAATGGAACAGTGCTATTGGGTTATGCTTGCGGATGGTAATATCACACAATTTCTGACCATTGAGCTTGGCGGCTACACAGAGTATAACTGGCCTGGGTATGGCAAGCTTAAGCCACCACTGGCTGTACCGACATATGCAGAATGGTAGTGAACGCTGATGGGAAATCAGGGGTCTATCTTGGCTTGCAAGGTTCTGCTGTAAGTAAAAGTCCCTACGGCAGCTTAGCTTATTACGCGCTTGCCCTTTAAATTATTTGTTATTAGTAAGCAAACAATCTAGGTAAACTGTACTTCTTTTCTACAAAATATTGCATTTTCGGACAACTTCTAAGTACTCTGAATGTCAGTTATTTTATGATTTCGGTGGGGACGGTTTTCTATAAATGAATCAGGATGACCGTAATATCTCACTCTGGCCTATCCAGCCTCATCGCATGATCGGAGTCGGCTCAGTTCAGCCGGGAGGGAACATATCCGACGCTGAGATTTTAATGTCCCCCTTTGGTTCTCTAAAAAGAAGACCCCAGCCGCTATTCCCATTTTTGGAGCCATTTAGTCTCAACTCTTGCTGCTCGCCCCCGACATACTGTTGTGCCACGGATATATTTTAGCTCTTAAATGAGAACCATTTTCAGTTCTAAATGAGCAATTCATTCGGTTCCCTATTGGGAGTAACAGTCCAAGCACCAGAGCTCTTTGCTTAAGTGCAGGCCCATCTTCTGAAAAAGGGATCCCGGTTGGACGGTGCAGTTATTTCACCCACACAAGGAATTAGAGGCATTTGGGAAACGGCAGGGGCAAAAGAAAGTTGAACTCTTCCCCGGGGAGAAGCACTTTACTAAGTTGTATCTACCCCGATACAGGCATCTCAGGGCATCTGGAGGCTTTTAACAAGACCTAGGGGACCGTGAGCATTTGGATTTGTGAAAGGGGAAGACAAACCTCTGGTTTCCCATCACTGCAGTATCCCAAACTGACAGGTCCTGACACATTAAAGGGAATATTTCCTCTTAAGACAAGCAAGACAGAGAGTTAAGCTGCCCATACACGGGCGATATCGGTTAACATGTAGGCCCTGGGGCCAAATGATCAAATTCTAACGGCAGCAAGGTTGGGGACCCCTGCCCTATAGTATGATGACTGGAAGCATAGTGTAGCATATAAACCAGTGAAGGCTACAGCACTGCCCCAAATGACACCATGGTAGTCTAGCTCCTACCTTGTGCTTATGCCAAAGGTCATGTTGGTGGGCAAGTTGAGTCCCTGAGGTTTGGTGCATCCTTCATGAAGGGGGCGCCAGATCTGGTGGTGGTTGCGGTACACTTGATGCTCATGGGCAGTGACTAGGCCGGATTTCACCGCCTCGCGGTTCAGGGCAACATAATCGCGCTCTAGTTTCCGTAGGCGAGTTTTAGCCTCGATGGAGTTCCACTGACCTAGGGCTGCAAAGACACCAGGGAAGGTTAATAGAAAAGGGTGGATCCCTGATTATAAAGCCTACTAAAGTGGGGTGCATAACTGGATTTATACACTGTATGGAAAATTTAACCAAGGATCTGTCCTCCATGACACTCTTACAGAGGAGGAGTAGGTCCCTTACTGTGTACATTGTAATGGAGAAAGATCTTTGGGTAAATAGATATTTACAAAGGGGTGGATTCTTGATTACATACCCTGATACAGAGAAGGGGGGGATCCCTAGTTATATACATTGATACAGAGAAGGGGGGATCCCTAGTTATATATATTGATACATAGAAGGGGGATCCCTAGTTATATACCTTGATACATAGAAGGGGGATCCCTAGTTATATACATTGATACATAGAAGGGGGATCCCTAGTTATATACATTGATACATAGAAGGGGGATCCCTAGTTATATACATTGATACATAGAAGGGGGATCCCTAGTTATATACCTTGATACATAGAAGGGGGATCCCTAGTTATATACATTGATACATAGAAGGGGGATCCCTAGTTATATACATTGATACATAGAAGGGGGGATCCCTAGTTATATACATTGATACATAGAAGGGGGATCCCTAGTTATATACATTGATACATAGAAGGGGGGATCCCTAGTCATATACAATGATACAGAGAAGGGGGGATCCCTAGTTATATACAGTGATACAGAGAAGGGGGGGATCCCTAGTCATATACATTGATACAGAGAAGGGGGGATCCCTAGTTATATACATTGATACATAGAAGGGGGGATCCCTAGTTATATACATTGATACATAGAAGGGGGATCCCTAGTTATATACATTGATACATAGAAGGGGGGATCCCTAGTCATATACAATGATACAGAGAAGGGGGGATCCCTAGTTATATACAGTGATACAGAGAAGGGGGGGATCCCTAGTCATATACATTGATACAGAGAAGGGGGGATCCCTAGTTATATACATTGATACAGAGAAGGGGGATCCCTTCTGATTATAATAGATCCTAGTGGATCGTAAATCTGATAGGTACGACGGTGCCAGTAACGTACCTAATGCCACGCCTCCATCCTGAATATATGATTTAACTCCATAAGTGAAATCTGCCCCTGGCAGAGGGTAACTGGCTCGCCGGACTGTACCAAGTTGAGCCTGCAAAGAAAAGGATAATGCTAAATAATGCAGTAAACTTAACTTAATATGTAATTGTTAAAGGGATCATTACATTACCCAACCCTTACAAACAAAGTCATTGAGGCAGATCATGTGATTGGCCGCTCTGGGCAGTCCCTGGCTGGCTGATAGGTCAGTATGGGCCATACCTGGGCTCTCACTGATAGCAGCCCACTTTCAGATAACCTATTGCAGGGGGCCGGCAGTTAGAGATGCCCTTAGTACACTTCTGCGGGCTCATTATATGGCACAGACTTTAGCTTCTGAGAGTTATAGTTCACCCACAGCCCAAGCAACACAGTGTAGCTGCAGCCATAGCGGATATGAAACATAAAAGCCATCTCTGAGCCGGTGCCATTGTCTGACTGGCTCTAGATGAGCCGAGGAGATGCCGCTCCAGATCTGCTATTATACCTGTAAAGTGCTGCGTTTGATGCCCCTAATTAGGTAAAATTGTGGGCTTCCAGGACGAGTGTTATTTTAAATAGGCCCAATTAGTGTTCCCTGTAAGAGCCGTAGCTGTGTAATGTATGCACCGGCTGTCACCTACCCAGGGAGGGAACCGGCAGCCGCACAGGGAATCGGCTTCTTACTTACAGATCAGGAGGTTGTTCTTTCCTTCCCATCACATGGAACAGTAAGTAGGGAAGCAGAAGGGCTGTTAGACTGTTAGCTTTTCAGCTCAGGGGTCAGTGGCAATGGGGGGAAAGCTACATTTGGAACAGGGAAACACTATGGCACCTCCCTCCCATATGTATAAATACAAATATACAGAGAAGGAATGTTCTGGGCACACAATAAGCTGTACCCCCATACTGTACTGTCTAAGGGAAACACTATGGCACCTCCCTCCCATATGTATAAATACAAATATACAGAGAAGGAATGTTCTGGGCACACAATAAGCTGTACCCTCATACTGTACTGTCTAAGGGAAACACTATGGCACCTCCCTCCCATATGTATAAATACAAATATACAGAGAAGGAATGTTCTGGGCACACAATAAGCTGTACCCTCATACTGTACTGTCTAAGGGAAACACTATGGCACCTCCCTCCCATATGTATAAATACAATATACAGAGAAGGAATGTTCTGGGCACACAATAAGCTGTACCCCCATACTGTACTGTCTAAGGGAAACACTATGGCACCTCCCTCCCATATGTATAAATACAAATATACAGAGAAGGAATGTTCTGGGCACACAATAAGCTGTACCCCCATACTGTACTGTCTAAGGGAAACACTATGGCACCTCCCTCCCATATGTATAAATACAAATATACAGAGAAGGAATGTTCTGGGCACACAATAAGCTGTACCCCCATACTGTACTGTCTAAGGGAAACACTATGGCACCTCCCTCCCATATGTATAAATACAAATATACAGAGAAGGAATGTTCCTGGGCACAATAAGCTGTACCCCCCATACTGTACTGTCTAAGGGAACACTATGGCACCTCCCTCCCATATGTATAAATACAAATATACAGAGAAGGAATGTTCTGGGCACACAATAAGCTGTACCCCCATACTGTACTGTCTAAGGGAAACACTATGGCACCTCCCTCCATATGTATAAATACAAATATCAAGAGAAGGAATGTTCTGGGCACACAATAAGCTGTACCCCCATACTGTACTGTCTAAGGGAAACACTATGGCACCTCCCTCCCATATGTATAAATACAAATATACAGAGAAGGAATGTTCTGGGCACACAATAAGCTGTACCCCCATACTGTACTGTCTAAGGGAAACACTATGGCACCTCCCTCCCATATGTATAAATACAAATATACAGAGAAGGGAATTCACGATTAACAGTCGTGTCCCTTTGAGGACAACACAAAAATGTGCTCTTTTATTTAGCAACTCGATGAAAGTGCAGATTCCGTAACACAAACAAAGGCCCAAACACAGTAAATCCGGCACATAATAGAGATGAAATGAATGAGAGTCATTGAGTGCAAGCATGTGGGAGATGACCATCTAACGCTCCGTGGGACCACCCAATAATCTCCCCGCACTGCTGTTTGGAGGCTGAAAATCTCCAAAGCAAACGAGCACGACAAGGAGACAATGATTGCGCTGCTTTGTGTGTGTCGTTGTGAGATGAACTGCTCTTTGTGTGCCTGGCTTGTGTTCAGGCTGCTGGATTAAAGGGCAACTCTGCCCCTTGCTGTCATTACATAAGATCTCCATGGTGAGACCTTTGGGGGATAAGCCCTGTCCCCAGACCATACGGGGCGCAGAGACTAGTGTCTTCCTCCTTTCATGTTGAAAACGCGTGAGGCTCAGTGGCCAAATTGCTGGAGATTTTCACTGGCTTGGGATGGGATGAATTAATAATGGCCTGGCTCGATTTAATGAGTCAACCTCCAAAGGGTTGTGCGGAGGCTTTGATGTCCCCCGCCATTGGGTGAGACGCCTTTGCTAAATGAGAGTGGCTTTGCTGGATCCCTCTCCAGGCTCCGTGCCAATCACCGCTTACGTCAAAACGCGTCGCTCTCATTTATAATTCATTGCGGGGGGGGGAGAAAATGCATAAAGATCTTTTATTAAATCACTCTCCCGCCTATAATAATTTGCTGGCGCAGGACATTTACTTAAAGAGAGGATTAATATTAAACTATTGACACTGTATCAGTGGGATATTAAGCCAATTAGGAGGGTTTTTGAAAACGTTGCTAGCAATGAGATATAATACATGGCCATTGTAAGCAGCAGTCCTGCCCTGCTTTATGGCTGAGATTCTAGCTATCTGTATAACAGAGCATTCTGTCACAGTGGCACAGATCCTATCTGATCCCCCCATTGTAAGCAGCAGTCCTGCCCTGCTTTATGGCTGAGATTCTAGCTATCTGTATAACAGAGCATTCTGTCACAGTGGCACAGATCCTATCTGATCCCCCCATTGTAAGCAGCAGTCCTGCCCTGCTTTATGGCTGAGATTCTCATTCACACCGGGCACAGCAAATGCACTGGCACTTGGGGAAACGTAGGGGCAATGGCTTAGTGGATGACATTTTAGTGCACACAAACTTGGACACATATAGTCACAGAGTAACATAGTAACATAGTAACATAGTAAGTTGGGTTGAAAAAAGACATCCGTCCATCAAGTTCAACCATAATGCCTATACCTAACCTGCCTAACTACAAGTTGATCCAGAGGAAGGCAAAAAACCCCATCTGAAGCCTCTCTAATTTGCCTCAGAGGGGAAAAAATTCCTTCCTGACTCCAAGATGGCAATCGGACCAGTCCCTGTATCAACTTGTACTAAGAGCTATCTCCCATACCCCTGTATTCCCTCACTTGCTAAGAATCCATCCAGCCCCTTCTTAAAGCTATATAATGTATCAGCCAGCACGACTGATTCGGGGAGGGAATTCCACAACTTCACAGCTCTCACTGTAAAAAATCCTTTCCGAATATTTAAATGGAACCTCCCTTCTTCTAAACGGAGTGGGTGCCCTCGTGTCCGTTGGAAGGACCTACTGGTAAATAAAACATTAGAGAGGTTATTATATGATCCCCTTATATATTTATACATAGTTATCATGTCACCTCTTAAGCGCCTCTTCTCCAGTGTAAACAGACCCAACTTGGCCAGTCTTTCTTCATAACCGAGACTTTCCATACCCTTTACCAGCTTAGTTGCCCTTCTCTGGACCCTCTCTAGCTCAATAATGTCCCGTTTGAGCACTGGAGACCAAAACTGAACAGCATATTCTAGATGGGGCCTTACCAGTGCTCTGTAAAGGGGAAGAATAACCCCCTCCTCCCGTGAATCTATACCCCTTTTAATACAGCTCAGAACCTTGTTTGCCCTTGCAGCTGCTGCCTGGCATTGCTTGCTACAGCCAAGTTTATTATCTACAAGGACTCCAAGATCCTTCTCCATTATGGATTTGCCTAGTGCAGTCCCATTAAGGGTATACGGGGCTTGCATATTTTTACATCCCAGGTGCATGACCTTACATTTATCCACATTAAATCTCATCTGCCACTTAGCTGCCCAGATTGCCAGTTGGTCAAGATCCTGCTGCAGGGATGTCACATCCTGGATAGAATTGACTGGTCTGCAGAGTTTTGTGTCATCTGCAAACACTGATACATTACTCATAATACCCTCCCCTAAGTCATTTAGGTTTCAAAAATGACACACGCCCATCAAGTTTAATCTTTCTATTGCACCTATCTGAAGAAATAAAGCCGAGGCCGATATTACCGTGACCTACGGAAAACATAATTTCCCTTTTAAATAGGAAGGAGGGGGTCGTCTGGCTGTTAATTTGGCTTCCACAAGCCAAGAATCTGCCATCCCTGGGTATTCATAATTACAGAAGATAAGAAACTATTATCCCATATAATGGTAATAAGGCCTTAAGGGAGCGCGAGCACAAACACAAGTTGCTCTGTTATGGAAAAGTCTGTTTAGTGTCTTGATAATTTATTCATAAAAGTGCAAATATTTATACAACAGCATAGGGAGAGGAAAACAAGGCACAAATATATGCTGTAATTACCCTACTTTTACTGAGCCTTTGATGATATATACTCTGTGGTTTCCTCCGTAAACTTGCAGGTGGAGGGGGGAGTGAATTTCCTAAGCACCGTATACTTCCTGCTGTGATTCAAACAGCAAAAAAAAAACCCTGAAAGTAAGGTGTGCACAGACATATAGCTTCCCCCAACTGTTATTTATATTCCATTGCATTAGGGCATGGCAATTACTCCATACGAGTGTTACAGCAAGTTCTAGAACTTGAATAATATGAAAATAGATCTATATCTATTTACATTAGTGATCCTAATAAGTGAAAAAGTTCAGGTGGTGTCTTATCCAGGGATTGGTCATCTCACTTCCTCGTGGGCGGGACTCATGTGACGGAC
Organism: Xenopus tropicalis; assembly: GCF_000004195.4. Lineage (NCBI taxonomy): Eukaryota > Metazoa > Chordata > Amphibia > Anura > Pipidae > Xenopus > Xenopus tropicalis. Next base: position 11,679,890 of record NC_030684.2, read on the forward strand.
AGTTGTTCATGAGTGCATATGGAAATCCAGTGATGTTTCAAGAGATAATAATTAGAGGGGATGTTAAAGCCCTAGGTTTCCAGATATAGGTTTCAAAGAAGATTCATAAAGAATACACAACATGGCCAGTAGATGGATTTTTTTCTCTAACATCTATTGACTGCACATTAGTCAGGACCTCACTCCTGAGACCCCCCAGTACTGTCATATTTTGCTGCCCCTAGTTTCCCACTTTTCCCACCTTTATCTATAACCCACTCATATTGTTCCTATGTGATAGGGGCCTTAGATTGTAAGCTCCGCTGGGGCAGGGGCTGATGGGAATGGGATAGGGGCCTTAGATTGTAAGCTCCGCTGGGGCAGGGGCTGATGGGAATGGGATAGGGGCCTTAGATTGTAAGCTCCACTGGGGCAGGGACTGATGGGAATGTGATAGGGACCTTAGATTGTAAGCTCACTGGGGCAGGGACTGATGGGAATGTGATAGGGGCCTTAGATTGTAAGCTCCGCTGGGGCAGGGGCTGATGGGAATGTGATAGGGGCCTTAGATTGTAAGCTCCGCTGGGGCAGGGGCTGATGGGAATGGGATAGGGGCCTTAGATTGTAAGCTCACTGGGGCAGGGGCTGATGGGAATGTGATAGGGACCATAGATTGTAAGCTCACTGGGGCAGGGGCTGATGGGAATGTGATAGGGACCTTAGATGGAAAGCTCCACTGGGGCAGGACTGATGGTAATAGGATAGGGACCTTAGATTGTAAGCTCCGCTGGGGCAGGGACTGATGGTAATGTGATAGGGACCTTAGATTGTAAGCTCCACTGGGGCAGGGGCTGATGGGAATGTGATAGGGACCTTAGATTGTAAGCTCACTGGGGCAGGGGCTGATGGGAATGTGATAGGGACCATAGATTGTAAGCTCACTGGGGCAGGGGCTGATGGGAATGTGATAGGGACCTTAGATGGAAAGCTCCACTGGGGCAGGACTGATGGTAATAGGATAGGGACCTTAGATTGTAAGCTCCGCTGGGGCAGGGGCTGATGGGAATGTGATAGGGACCTTAGATTGTAAGCTCACTGGGGCAGGGGCTGATGGGAATGTGATAGGGACCTTAGATTGTAAGCTCCACTGGGGCAGGGGCTGATGGGAATGTGATAGGGACCTTAGATTGTAAGCTCACTGGGGCAGGGACTGATGGGAATGTGATAGGGACCTTAGATTGTAAGCTCACTGGGGCAGGGGCTGATGGGAATGTGATAGGGACATTTGATTGTAAGCTCACTGGGGCAGGGACTGATGGGAATGTGATAGGGACATTTGATTGTAAGCTCACTGGGGCAGGGGCTGATGGGAATGTGATAGGGACATGTGCTCTTTTCCCTGGTGGAATGGTAACAGGTTTCTTAACAGAGTCTTGTGCTGATACTTTACAACAGGAAACCTGGAGCAGCTTCCTGGTTTGCATAATAGCTAAACAATCATCTTGACATCACTCAACAACCAGCTATTTGGGAGGAATACAGAGCAGTAGGACATCTGTCTCTATAAACACACAGCTTTATTATCCCTCATTAAAATGTCATCTTGGTGCACCGCTCCCTCATAGCTCTAATTAAAGCCAGTTTGCTTCACCTTTCCCTATACGATTATTGCAAACAGCGTAGCCTGGGCTAAAGCACATTGAGCATTGGAGCACTGGGCTAATTCTGTCACAGTGGTACAGGTCCTATCTGATCCCCCCCATTGTAAGCAGCAGTCCTGCCCTACTTTATGGCTGAGATTCTAGCTATCTGTATAACAGAGCATTCTGTCACAGTGGCACAGATCCTATCTGATCCCCCCCCCCCATTGTAAGCAGCAGTCCTGCCCTGCTTTATGGCTGAGATTCTAGCTATCTGTATAACAGAGCATTCTGTCACAGTGGCACAGATCCTATCCGATCCCCCCATTGTAAGCAGCAGTCCTGCCCTGCTTTATGGCTGAGATTCTAGCTATCTGTATAACAGAGCATTCTGTCACAGTGGCACAGATCCTATCTGATCCCCCCCCCCCCCCATTGTAAGCAGCAGTCCTGCCCTGCTTTATGGCTGAGATTCTAGCTATCTGTATAACAGAGCATTCTGTCACAGTGGCACAGATCCTATCTGATCCCCCCCCCCATTGTAAGCAGCAGTCCTGCCCTGCTTTATGGCTGAGATTCTAGCTATCTGTATAACAGAGCATTCTGTCACAGTGGCACAGATCCTATCTGATCCCCCCCATTGTAAGCAGCAGTCCTGCCCTGCTTTATGGCTGAGATTCTAGCTATCTGTATAACAGAGCATTCTGTCACAGTGGCACAGATCCTATCTGATCCCCCCCATTGTAAGCAGCAGTCCTGCCCTGCTTTATGGCTGAGATTCTAGCTATCTGTATAACAGAGCATTCTGTCACAGTGGCACAGATCCTGTCTGATCCCCCCATTGTAAGCAGCAGTCCTGCCCTGCTTTATGGCTGAGATTCTAGCTATCTGTATAACAGAGCATTCTGTCACAGTGGCACAGATCCTATCTGATCCCCCCCATTGTAAGCAGCAGTCCTGCCCTGCTTTATGGCTGAGATTCTAGCTATCTGTATAACAGAGCATTCTGTCACAGTGGCACAGATCCTATCTGATCCCCCCCCATTGTAAGCAGCAGTCCTGCCCTGCTTTATGGCTGAGATTCTAGCTATCTGTATAACAGAGCATTCTGTCACAGTGGCACAGATCCTGTCTGATCCCCCCATTGTAAGCAGCAGTCCTGCCCTGCTTTATGGCTGAGATTCTAGCTATCTGTATAACAGAGCATTCTGTCACAGTGGCACAGATCCTGTCTGATCCCCCCCCTTTGTAAGCAGCAGTCCTGCCCTGCTTTATGGCTGAGATTCTAGCTATCTGTATAACAGAGCATTCTGTCACAGTGGCACAGATCCTGTCTGATCCCCCCTTTGTAAGCAGCAGTCCTGCCCTGCTTTATGGCTGAGATTCTAGCTATCTGTATAACAGAGCATTCTGTCACAGTGGCACAGATCCTGTCTGATCCCCCCCTTTGTAAGCAGCAGTCCTGCCCTGCTTTATGGCTGAGATTCTAGCTATCTGTATAACAGAGCATTCTGTCACAGTGGCACAGATCCTATCTGATCCCCCCATTGTAAGCAGCAGTCCTGCCCTGCTTTATGGCTGAGATTCTAGCTATCTGTATAACAGAGCATTCTGTCACAGTGGCACAGACCCTGTCTGATCCCCCCATTGTAAGCAGCAGTCCTGCCCTGCTTTATGGCTGAGATTCTAGCTATCTGTATAACAGAGCGTTTTATCAAGATAGCCTGGGGTCCCACATCACTGCAGGATTGTGAGACCTTATTAGGATTAATTGCCAGAGGAAGAATGCTTAGCAAGGCATTGAAAACAACCCCATAACAGTTTTTTAAAATATATACTATTAGTATAAATGGAATTATTTAGTAACATAAATTGCCCTGCAGTGAAGGCTAATGAGATAAAAGGGTTGTGTATAAAAAAAACACCCATATAATATAATGTTGGAGGCAATACAGTAAGTATTGGTACTATTTATACTCTGCTGAAGTCTCAGGGAAACCTCTAGTGTCGGCTGCATGACAATAATAATAACAGTAATAATAATAGGCTGCAGAAAGTAATGGGAGTTGCTGCAGAGTTTGCCCATTTCCCGGGATCTGAGGGGAGAGGCATTGTGCTGCCAGCGGCCGGCCATCTTTCCTCCCACGACAGCTTGAAATCAAGCTCTTCATTTGCATTTACATGATCCTGCCGAGGCGCGCATCCGATGGGGAGATTTATTTGCCACTTAGCTTCAAGTTTGATTACTCCCAGCCAAGAGCAGGGATAAGGTACTAACATGAAGAAGCTGGGTAAGCAGAGGGGGCCCTGGATTGTACCAAGCGCAGGTAGGGGGGTACAACTAGTTTGTCTACTGGTATACTTTGTTGCTAGTTATTATTATTATCACATATTTATTTAGAGCCGATATATTCCACAGAGCTGTACGATAAACGAGTGTATACATTGAACATACATATTTCCATACAAAGGAACCAATAACTGATACAAGAGGTAAATAGGACAATTGGCAAAAAAGCTTACAATTAAGAGAAGGAACTAACTATAATAATAGGCAGTAAGTTTGCCCAGTAGCAGTAACCCTTAGCAACCAATAAAAGGGTTTGCTTTTAAACACGTGACCAGTAAATTCTGCCTGATTGGTTGCTATAGCACAGTGCTGTCCAACTTCTGTGGTACCGAAGGCCAGAATTTTTCCAGCCTACCTGGTGGAGGGCAGATAATGGAAGCCAGTTTTGACCACTCCCTTTTTTTAAACCACACCCACTTGAAACCACACATGTGTTATCACATGACCATATATTAATGGTGGTAGTACAGCAAAAACCTGCCATACTCTGCCTGCCCTATGCTCCCTGTGTGTGCCATACTCTGCCTGCCCTATGCTCCCTGTGTGTGCCATACTCTGCCTGTCCTATGCTGCCTGTGTGTGCCATACTCTGCCTGCCCTATGCTGCCTGTGTGTGCCATACTCTGCCTGCCCTATGCTGCCTGTGTGTGCCATACTCTGCCTGCCCTACCCTGCCTGTGTGTGCCATACTCTGCCTGCCCTACCCTGCCTGTGTGTGCCATACTCTGCCTGCCCTATGCTGCCTGTGTGTGCCATACTCTGCCTGCCCTATGCTGCCTGTGTGTGCCATACTCTGCCTACCCTATGCTGCCTGTGTGTGCCATACTCTGCCTGAAGGGGGCCAGTTAATCTCAGTATGATTTAAAGCTTACACAAAGGTAAGCCATCAAGGCAGCCAGACAGGTGGGTGCCACACAGAGGGGGCGGCCCGCGGGCCGCCAGTTGGACAGCACTGCTATAGGATAATGCTCCAGGGCAAACCTAGGGTCTTATTACATAACCAATTAATTAGTTAAGTAGGTTTAAGAAGGGAATCAACAGGTTATATCCCACCGGTCTCTAATTACCATATGAATAAACAACAAAAATTTCAATGTCCTTTTTGGTATAGTATGATTTATATGTTAGTTTTTGTTGTATTTATTTGAGCCAATAAATGTTGTGGTTTTAATTCCATTGAAATTTTTGTTGTTTATTCTTATTACATAACCCCCTTAAGTCTGCCCAGGAGCACTAACCTATAGAAATCAATGTTTGCTTTTAACCAGGTGACCAGTAAATTCTACCTACAGATTTGTTGCTACGGGTTACTGCTCTTGGGCAAACTTAGTGCCTTTTATTACATAACCCCCAAGGAGTTGTACCCACAGTCCTGTAGCACCAACTACAACTTGCAAAACTGATGGCAATTAAAGGCCACATAAGCCTTAAGGAAGTGGTTTCCAGATGCTGGGGTTGAGTCGTTGACCATTGGTAGGTTGGGTCAGCTTGAAGGTCAGTTATGGTAAGATTTAGGGGAAAATGCTATTTTCTCACCTAGATACATATGGAAACCCAACTTGAAGGTCTGTTTAGGGTAAGATTTTGGGGTAAAGTTGTATTTGCTGCCCTCAATATTCTGTAACACTGTAAGAGAACAATGTTTTTACCTCCAAGGGGGGTTTATACTGTTTTACCAGGAAAGTATCCATGGTCCTCAGCCAATAGGACCTTACTTTACAAAGTGAATAGCTGAAACGTGTGTTTATGGCCACCTTAAATAGCACACAAATAGTGAGATCCAATAATAAAACCATGTTCTGATTGGAGGATCTTCTATGCATATTGAACAGCTAATGTAAATGTGTTCTATTTTTCAGTCAGGAGAAAGAATGGGAAGATCCCACATGAAGTACAGGTATGGGATCTGTTATCCGGAAACCCGATATCCAGAAAGCTCCAAATTACGGAAAGCCTGTCTCCCATAGACTTCATTTTAATCAAATAATTCAGATTTTTTTAAATTGATTTCCTTTTTCTCTGTAAAAATAAAACAGTACCTGTACTTGATCCCAACTAAAATATAATTACCCCTTATTGGGGGCAGAACAGCCCTATTGGGTTTATTTAATGGTTAAATGATTCCCTTTTCTCTGTAATAATAAAACAGTACCTGTACTTGATCCCAACTAAGATATAATTACCCCTTATTGGGGCAGAACAGCCCTATTGGGTTTATTTCATGGTTAAATGATTCCCTTTTCTCTGAAATAATAAAACAGTACCTGTACTTGATCCCAAATAAGATATAATTACCCCTTATTGGGGGCAGAACAGCCCTATTGGGTTTATTTAATGGTTAAATGATTCCCTTTTCTCTGTAATAATAAAACAGTACCTGTACTTGATCCCAAATAAGATATAATTACCCCTTATTGGGGGCAGAACAGCCCTATTGGGTTTATTTCATGGTTAAATGATTCCCTTTTCTCTGTAATAATAAAACAGTACCTGTACTTGATCCCAACTAAGATATAATTAATCCTTACTGGATGCAAAATAATCCTATTGGGTTTAATTAATGTTTTATTGATTTTTTAATAGATTTAAGGTATGAAGATCCAAATTACGGAAAGACCCCTTATCCAGAATACCCTTGGTCCCGAGCATTCTGGTTAATGGGTCATATACCTGTAGTAAGTTAAGTTTGGCTGTCACGTGCCCTAAGTGGCGGTCACAAGGAATCGGCTTAATTTCCATAGGAATAAATAGCTAAATATTACGCTGGCATTTAGGGAAAGCAAAACACAATGTGGGCGGCATCTCATTAAATTAAAGATCCTTCGCCAAAGGCTGTTTAATTTCAGCAAATTAAAACTTTGCCGGATTTGGAGAATAGTTTGGCAGACAGTTAGTATCGCACACCCAGATGCATCACATGGAACAGAACGGATCATTTTTATTGGTTACTTTTCCTTTTTCCACTTGCCAGTCTGGCACAGATCTAGCCAAGATAAATGCCAATTGGGGCCCGGGCTGGTAACCTGCAACTGATTATAGTTTTACTGTTTGAACCGAGTAGGCTCCAGACTGGGGAAAACACAAAGCCCTGGGAAGTATCCGCACATCTCACCTATTCCCCAAAGAAATCAGTGCTAATCCCCTGTAAGAAGCTTACAATCATTTGGAGCTGCCATATTGACTTATTAAATGCAGCTTAAAAAGAAGATCTACTGGCAATACCTACAAGGATGATGGGAAACTGATAAACAAGATATAATTTGGCAAATAAACTACAGTAATAACGGGAATAAAATCAAATTTGATAATAATTATATAGAATGCACCTAGTCCTTCATTCTTACTTTCTAAAAGTGAGGCCCTTCATATCTAGGTGCGTGTTGCCTTTACTGATCCAGATATACCATGTGACACATACAAAAAGAATGATGGATGATTGGGTGGGGCCGGAAATAAGTGTGATGATAGCAGAAGTGGGTGCTGTGTAGGCAATTACAGGAGGGGCCAGGGTATCAGTGGGAAAGTCCATAGGGCTGTAGTTATGTATAGGCACCTGATGGCCTGTAGCTAGGGTGGGGCGGCCCTCGGGCACCTATATAGTCACTAATTATTTTTTTAAAGAAAAAAAAAAATAGCCAGCCATCAGTGTTATTTTTGGGAGGAAAGGGGGTCCACAAATTGTCAACCTGGGCCAACCTTAACCAACCCTCTCTCAAACTGGAACAACACCCTGTAATACTTACATACTGGCCCGTGACCTGCCCATCACTGACAACAGCGGAGGGTGCTGGGTAGGGCCGCCAGTGCAAGTATAGGTACGAGATCCCTTATCCGGAAACCCATTATCCAGAAAGCTCCGAATTACGGAAAGCCTGTCTCTCATAGACTCCATTTTAATCAAATAATTCAGAATTTTAAAACTGATTCCCTTTTCTCTGTAGTAATAAAACAGTACCTGTACTTGATCCCAACTAAGATATAATTACCCCTTATTGGGGGCAGAACAGCCCTATTGGGTTTATTTCATGGTTAAATGATTCCCTTTTCTCTGTAATAATAAAACAGTACCTGTAATTGATCCCAACTAAGATATAATTACCCCTTATTGGGGGCAGAACAGCCCTATTGGGTTTATTTAATGGTTAAATGATTCCCTTTTCTCTGTAATAATAAAACAGTACATGTACTTGATCCCAACTAAGATATAATTACCCCTTATTGGGGCAGAACAGCCCTATTGGGTTTATTTAATGGTTAAATGATTCCCTTTTCTCTGTAATAATAAAACAGTACCTGTACTTGATCCCAACTAAGATATAATTACCCCTTATTGGGGGCAAAACAGCCCTATTGGGTTTATTTAATGGTTAAATGATTCCCTTTTCTCTGTAATAATAAAACAGTACCTGTACTTGATCCCAACTAAGATATAATTACCCCTTATTGGGGGCAGAACAGCCATATTGGGTTTATTTAATGGTTAAATGATTCCCTTTTCTCTGTAATAATAAAACAGTACCTGTACTTGATCCCAACTAAGATATAATTACCCCTTATTGGGGCAGAACAGCCCTATTGGGTTTATTTAATGGTTAAATGATTCCCTTTTCTCTGTAATAATAAAACAGTACCTGTACTTGATCCCAACTAAGATATAATTACCCCTTATTGGGGCAGAACAGCCCTATTGGGTTTATTTAATGGTTAAATGATTCCCTTTTCTCTTTAATAATAAAACAGTACCTGTACTTGATCCCAACTAAGATATAATTACCCCTTATTGGGGCAGAACAGCCCTATTGGGTTTATTTAATGGTTAAATGATTCCCTTTTCTCTGTAATAATAAAACAGTACCTGTACTTGATCCCAACTAAGATATAATTACCCCTTATTGGGGCAGAACAGCCCTATTGGGTTTATTTAATGGTTAAATGATTCCCTTTTCTCTGTAATAATAAAACAGTACCTGTACTTGATCCCAACTAAGATATAATTACCCCTTATTGGGGGCAGAACAGCCCTATTGGGTTTAATTAATGTTTTATTGATTTTTTAGTAAGCTTAAGGTATGGAGATCCAAATTACAGAAAGACCCCTTATCCGGAATACCCTTGGTCCCGAGCATTCTGAAAAACGGGTCCCATACCTGTATAACAAATTAAATGTGGCGGTGGTGGTAGAGCTGAGCAATAGGGTTGCCCCCATTCAGACAGGAAGCAGGTGACATCAGGGGGATGGGACGATAACATTTAGGGATGCAATGATGACATCAGGTACAGGGCTATGAGGTGGCAGCTGGTGATTGGCTGACTGCCACATCATTTAGAGCAGAATTCTGTTTGGATTTCCAACTTTGAAAATGCAGAGAGGGAGTTTTGAACCAAAAAGGGGAAAACTGGGCTATCCAGTTCAAAACCAGATAGGTGGCAAATCTACTGTAGTACAGGTATGGGACCCGTTATCCAGAATGCTTGGGACTTGGGGTTTGCCAGATAAGGGGCCTTTCCATATAATATATATAATATAATTATTTAAACAGTAATTAAACCCAATAGGATTGTTTTGGCTCCAATAAGGATTAATTATATCTTAGTTGGGATCAAGTACAGGTACTGTTTTATTATTACAGAGAAAAGGGAATCATTTAACCATTAAATAAACCCAATAGGACTGTTCTGCCCCCAATAAGGGGTAATTATATCTTAGTTGGGATCAAGTACAGGTACTGTTTTATTATTACAGAGAAAAGGGAATCATTTAACCATGAAATAAACCCAATAGGGCTGTTCTGCCCCAATAAGGGGTAATTATATCTTAGTTGGGATCAAGTACAGGTACTGTTTTATTATTACAGAGAAAAGGGAATCATTTAACCATTAAATAAACCCAATAGGACTGTTCTGCCCCCAATAAGGGGTAATTATATCTTAGTTGGGATCAAGTACAGGTACTGTTTTATTATTACAGAGAAAAGGGAATCATTTAACCATTAAATAAACCCAATAGGGCTGTTCTGCCCCCAATAAGGGGTAATTATATCTTAGTTGGGATCAAGTACAGGTACTGTTTTATTATTACAGAGAAAAGGGAATCATTTAACCATTAAATAAACCCAATAGGACTGTTCTGCCCCCAATAAGGGGTAATTATATCTTAGTTGGGATCAAGTACAGGTACTGTTTTATTATTACAGAGAAAAAGAAAACCATTTTTAAAAATGTGAATTATTTCATTAAAATTGAGTCTATGGTACACTATTCAAACACCCGCCACCCTTACTTACGTCTAGGCTTCCACTCTGGGGCAACCGATATTTACCACAATGTAGGACACTACACAATTTCATATATTGGCCCCGCCATGATATTAAATACTTGGGAGATCTTATGGAACACTCAACCTTCCCAACATATCTGCAGATCCGAGAGAAAGCTCAACAACCTAGTCTCCCCTTTTATAAATATTTGCAGCTGCGATCAGTATTCAGGGACCAATTTGCCACTCTTACCCCTCAGCTCATTTCTTTAACAGCGGAGGAAATCTTACAGTCTAACAACCCAGTTAAGCTTACTTCAAACCAATACCAAAATCTACTCTCAACAGGCCCAAAACCCTTCCACTCCGCACAAATATGGTGGACTTCCCAAATACCAGCACTCACCCAAGATGATTGGGAAGAGGCAACAGATACAATATACAACTGTCTTATATCTACCAGAGACAGGCTAATACAATACAAAATCTTTCACCACCTGTATATCACACCACTAAGGTTGCATCAGATGGGCCGTACCCCAACAGATCGCTGCCCAAGATGTGCAGCAAGCCCAGCTAACTTTTTTCACATGATCTGGTCATGCCCCCATATTGCAAAATTCTGGTCAGCAGTGACCAAATATCTGTCAAACAACTTAGCTTTCCCCACTGTGACTGCTCCTGAAACCTGCTTGCTAGGAGTTCTAGATACTATAATTGCCCAAAATAGCTCCCGGTTACGCTACAGAATATTGCTGTTCTATGCCAAAAAAACAGTTGCAATGCATTGGATGGGCACTACCCTCCCCACCGTTACAGCCTGGAAGAATCTAGTGAATGCGGTTGTTCCTCTGTACAAACTCACATACGAGAATAGGGGCGCGCCCGATAAATTCGATAAAGTGTGGGGCCCTTGGTGTGACCTGGAGGGAAACTGAAGGACTCCACTCCCACTCACATGGTAAAACCCCCGGCACTCTTCCACTCCTCTCCATCACATCCTGAGCATTTAGCTCAGTAGGTAGATGAACCCAATCTTATGTAACTGCTGCCAGAATCATGCTTAAACCTTATATTGTCACATCTTCCCTTTTGATATTTGTAACAAGCCTTAATGACAGACCTGAAAAGAAAGACCAGCATATTCTCTTTAATGTAATGTTAAGTGCGTTACTTTATGTTTTGTTTGTATGAAAAGCAATAAAATATACCTTTCAAAAAAAAATTGAGTCTATGGGAGATGGCCTTTCCATAATTTGGAACTTTCTGGATAATGGGTTTCCGGATAAGGTGTCCGATACCGGTATAGTGATGTGCGGGGCACAAAAATAATGTGTGGATGTTGGGCCAAACTCGTCCGACCAGTGGATTTCAGGCTGACCCACACATCCCTACTGCAGAAATACAAAAGCAAGGATGAGGGGGTGTACAAGGCCTCGGGATACCTTATGGCACCTGTCGGCTACGCACCAGTCTAATACAAATCTATTCAGGGAAACAATGCATTTTGGGTCATAAAAAGTGGCAATTAGCATCTGTTCTGCAATTAGAACTCCCATAGCCACAAAAGCGCCGGAGGGCTCATTTGCTGATATTAGTGCTAAGCTGCAAGCAGCAACCAATCAGCAATTACCTTTCAACAGTTCACTACAAGTGAAAAAATGAAAGTACCGGTCTGATTGGTTGCAAAGGGTAACTGCACTGCTGCAATTTAGCACCTATATAATAAATTATCAAATAACAGTGCCCACCCTTTAAATGCCAGACAGATCCCCAAATACATGTGGGCTCATTTCCAAACGCAAATGCAAAGGGCAAAAATGCCATTCCCACCAATTTTTGGTGCATTTTGCACTGGACATTGTCCAAGGGATTAAATGAAGATGGAGAATGAAAAATCAATGTGTTTAATCCTCAGCAGACAGTGAGGACGGGTTTGGCCGCCACCGTGCCATTAACCTTCTGTCTGTCTGCACCCACCCGCCATTCAGCTCGCTAATGATTGACTGACCAGCCTGATGTTCTGTCACTGTCGCTCCTGCGGTTTAACAACCTTGTTTTGTCCTGCCCTTTGACATCTCCATGCAGACGCGACATGAAAGGGGTTGGGTGTGCAGTTTGGGAACCATCCATAATGCTTACCCCCTCATACTTGTCCTCTATTGGAGCTGCCATATTCCCTACGGGAGGGTGGGGGACATGTGACAAATGCCCGTTAGAGCTACATTTATAATCATATTCATAATGGGGATTGGCCTGATCGTGTGCATGGCATGATCTCCTGGTGTTCATGATACGTAAATAAATCAGATTAGGAATATTAGGGTTTTGCCCGGTAATGGCTGCATAGACACTAGGCATGGTAGCCTTACCCACCTATAGTACTGGGGGGCCAGCAACAGGCCTCACGTTTGCCATTGCCTGCATGTGATATATATATTATATAAACACTTTAATTTCCCTCCTATATGTATAAATACAAATATACAGAGAAGGAATGTTCTGGGCACACAATAAGCTGTACCCTTATACTGTACTGTCTAAGGGAAACACTATGGCACCTCCCTCCCATATGTATAAATACAAATATACAGAGAAGGAATGTTCTGGGCACACAATAAGCTGTACCCCCATACTGTACTGTCTAAGGGAAACACTATGGCACCTCCCTCCCATATGTATAAATACAAATATACAGAGAAGGAATGTTCTGGGCACACAATAAGCTGTACCCCCATACTGTACTGTCTAAGGGAAACACTATGGAACATCCCTCCCATATGTATAAATACAAATATACAGAGAAGGAATGTTCTGGGCACACAATAAGCTGTACCCTCATACTGTACTGTCTAAGGGAAACACTATGGCACCTCCCTCCCATATGTATAAATACAAATATACAGAGAAGGAATGTTCTGGGCACACAATAAGCTGTACCCCCATACTGTACTGTCTAAGGGAAACACTATGGAACATCCCTCCCATATGTATAAATACAAATATACAGAGAAGGAATGTTCTGGGCACACAATAAGCTGTACCCTCATACTGTACTGTCTAAGGGAAACACTATGGCACCTCCCTCCCATATGTATAAATACAAATATACAGAGAAGGAATGTTCTGGGCACACAATAAGCTGTACCCCCATACTGTACTGTCTAAGGGAAACACTATGGCACCTCCCTCCCATATGTATAAATACAAATATACAGAGAAGGAATGTTCTGGGCACACAATAAGCTGTACCCTCATACTGTACTGTCTAAGGGAAACACTATGGCACCTCCCTCCCATATGTATACATACAAATATACAGAGAAGGAATGTTCTGGGCACACAATAAGCTGTACCCTCATACTGTACAAGGAGAAATTAATTAAAATCTGCAAAAAAAAAACGGCGTATTTCTGTTTGAAGCCCAGAAGTCACAGCTTCTCTCTCACTAATCGAGGGCCCATATCACTGCCTAGAGATCACTCAGCAGTAAGTGTTCCACGGCTGCCTTCCCTGCCACACACTGAGGGGATGCAAAGATAAAATAAGCCTCCAGATATGTTTTATTTTACCTGTAGACTTAAAGATGGCACATAAAATGCTGAATATTCTGCTCCCTGTCAGCGGCTCAGCTGCTGTGATATTTCCCTTCATTACTGAGCTGCCTGGGACTCTAAACCTCTCTAATTTCCTACATCGCAGCTATTTATTTAAATGCTAACTCGCATTATGAAGTGATAATCCTCATGCACGGGAGATAATTTATGAGGCATTTAAATTAAGAGGAGCAACTAATTGGGAGCATGTGTCTTGGTAAACCCTGCAAATGCTCGGCAACTACAAATGAGCAAAGAATTGGAAGATTTTCAGGATTTTTTTTTTCCCTTTTCCATCACTGGGGAATGTAGAGGGGAAATCTCGGGCTCACTTCCAACTGTGACTGGTACACATACATCTCGGAACCAAGCCAGCCATTTTTCTTACAAAATGAAATCTATTTTGGTGAAATAAGCCTGTTTTAGGTCGTGCACAAGGCCCCTAAAATAATAGGGGGGTCGGTTCAGGGGATATTATTATATTCAATATAATAATATAATCTGAACTGTACTTGGCATATAAATTGATTATAAGTAGTGGAGGCCTACCACACAAGGAGTAGTACTTCAGCTTTGTGTCTTGTATGTGATCCCCAACCAGTGGCTCGGGGGCAACATGTTGCTCACCAACCTCTTGGATGTTGCTCTCAGTGCCCCCAAACCAGGGAGTTAGTTTTGAATTCCTGACTTGGGGGCAAGTTTTGTTTGAGGGGACTGTGACTATGGGATAGCAGGGAGAGATGGTGCCTATAGTAGCAGTGGGGGGATAATAGCCTCTGGGAAGGGACTGGGGCTGTGGGATAGCAGGTATAGTAGGGAGAGATGGTGCCTATAGTAGCAGGGGGGATAATAGCCTCTGGGAAGGGACTGTGGCTGTGGGATAGCAGGTATAGTAGGGAGAGATGGTGCCTATAGTAGCAGTGGGGGGATAATAGCCTCTGGGAAGGGACTGGGGCTGTGGGATAGCAGGTATAGTAGGGAGATGGTGCCTATAGTAGCAGTGGGATAATAGCCTCTGGGAAGGGACTGGGGCTGTGGGATAGCAGGTATAGTAGGGAGAGATGGTGCCTATAGTAGCAGTGGGCGGATAATAGCCTCTGGGAAGGGACTGGGGCTGTGGGATAGCAGGTATAGTAGGGAGAGATGGTGCCTATAGTAGCAGTGGGGGATAATAGCCTCTGGGAAGGGACTGTGGCTGTGGGATAGCAGGTATAGTAGGGAGAGATGGTGCCTATAGTAGCAGTGGGGGGATAATAGCCTCTGGGAAGGGACTGGGGCTGTGGGATAGCAGGTATAGTAGGGAGAGATGGTGCCTATAGTAGCAGTGGGGGGATAATAGCCTCTGGGAAGGGACTGGGGCTGTGGGATAGCAGGTATAGTAGGGAGAGATGGTGCCTATAGTAGCAGTGGGGGGATAGCAGGTATAATAGGGAGAGATGGTGCCTATAGTAGCAGTGGGGGGATAATAGCCTCTGGGAAGGGACTGGGGCTGTGGGATAGCAGGTATAGTAGGGAGAGATGGTGCCTATAGTAGCAGTGGGGGGATAATAGCCTCTGGGAAGGGACTGGGGCTGTGGGATAGCAGGTATAGTAGGGAGAGATGGTGCCTATAGTAGCAGTGGGGGGATAATAGCCTCTGGGAAGGGACTGGGGCTGTGGGATAGCAGGTATAGTAGGGAGAGATGGTGCCTATAGTAGCAGTGGAGGGATAATAGCCTCTGGGAAGGGACTGGGGCTGTGGGATAGCAGGTATAGTAGGGAGAGATGGTGCCTATAGTAGCAGTGGGGGGATAATAGCCTCTGGGAAGGGACTGGGGCTATGGGATAGCAGGTATAGTAGGGAGAGATGGTGCCTATAGTAGCAGTGGGGGGATAATAGCCTCTGGGAAGGGACTGGGGCTGTGGGATAGCAGGTCTAGTAGGGAGAGATGGTGCCTATAGTAGCAGTGGGGGGATAGCAGGTATAATAGGGAGAGATGGTGCCTATAGTAGCAGTGGGGGGATAATAGCCTCTGGGAAGGGACTGGGGCTGTGGGATAGCAGGTATAGTAGGGAGAGATGGTGCCTATAGTAGCAGTGGGGGGATAATAGCCTCTGGGAAGGGACTGGGGCTGTGGGATAGCAGGTATAGTAGGGAGAGATGGTGCCTATAGTAGCAGTGGGGGGATAATAGCCTCTGGGAAGGGACTAGGGCTGTGGGATAGCAGGTATAGTAGGGAGAGATGGTGCCTATAGTAGCAGTGGGATAATAGCCTCTGGGAAGGGACTGGGGCTGTGGGATAGCAGGTATAGTAGGGAGAGATGGTGCCTATAGTAGCAGTGGCGGGATAATAGCCTCTGGGAAGGGACTGTGGCTGTGGATAGCAGGTATAGTAGGGAGAGATGGTGCCTATAGTAGCAGTGGGGGGATAATAGCCTCTGGGAAGGGACTGGGGCTGTGGGATAGCAGGTATAGTAGGGAGAGATGGTGCCTATAGTAGCAGTGGGGGGATAATAGCCTCTGGGAAGGGACTGGGGCTGTGGGATAGCAGGTATAGTAGGGAGAGATGGTGCCTATAGTAGCAGTGGGGGGATAATAGCCTCTGGGAAGGGACTGGGGCTGTGGGATAGCAGGTATAGTAGGGAGAGATGGTGCCTATAGTAGCAGTGGGGGGATAATAGCCTCTGGGAAGGGACTGGGACTGTGGGATAGCAGGTATAGTAGGGCGAGATGGTGCCTATAGTAGCAGTGGGGGGATAATAGCCTCTGGGAAGGGACTGGGGCTGTGGATAGCAGGTATAGTAGGGAGAGATGGTGCCTATAGTAGCAGTGGGGGGATAATAGCCTCTGGGAAGGGACTGGGGCTGTGGGATAGCAGGTATAGTAGGGAGAGATGGTGCCTATAGTAGCAGTGGGGTGGATAATAGCCTCTGGGAAGGGACTGGGGCTGTGGGATAGCAGGTATAGTAGGGAGAGATGGTGCCTATAGTAGCAGTGGGGGGATAATAGCCTCTGGGAAGGAACTGGGGCTGTGGGATAGCAGGTATAGTAGGGAGAGATGGTGCCTATAGTAGCAGTGGGGGGGATAATAGCCTCTGGGAAGGAACTGAAGGGACTGGGGCTGTGGGATAGCAGGTATAGTAGGGAGAGATGGTGCCTATAGTAGCAGTGGGGGGATAATAGCCTCTGGCAAGGGACTGAAGGGACTGGGGCTGTGGGATAGCAGGTATAGTAGGGAGAGATGGTGCCTATAGTAGCAGTGGGGGGATAATAGCCTCTGGGAAGGGACTGGGGCTGTGGGATAGCAGGTATAGTAGGGAGAGATGGTGCCTATAGTAGCAGTGGGGGGATAATAGCCTCTGGGAAGGGACTGGGGCTGTGGGATAGCAGGTATAGTAGGGAGAGATAGTGCCTATAGTAGCAGTGGGGGGATAATAGCCTCTGGGAAGGGACTGGGGCTGTGGGATAGCAGGTATAGTAGGGAGAGATGGTGCCTATAGTAGCAGTGGGGGGATAATAGCCTCTGGGAAGGGACTGGGGCTGTGGGATAGCAGGTATAGTAGGGAGAGATGGTGCCTATAGTAGCAGTGGGGGGATAATAGCCTCTGGGAAGGGACTGGGGCTGTGGGATAGCAGGTATAGTAGGGAGAGATGGTGCCTATAGTAGCAGTGGGATAATAGCCTCTGGGAAGGGACTGGGGCTGTGGGATAGCAGGTATAGTAGGGAGAGATGGTGCCTATAGTAGCAGTGGGGGGATAATAGCCTCTGGGAAGGGACTGGGGCTGTGGGATAGCAGGTATAGTAGGTTGGTAGGTATTGTGCCACCGCTAAAGACAGCCCACCCTGCTATTTATCATATCTAGAATACTGCAATAAAACCCGTATAATACAATGCACCACGTGGATTAAGACAAAGTGTAAAACCCAGGCAGGCTGACAATATGCGCGCAGAATTTTACAAGGCAGTGCATTTTCTCAAGTCCACTTGCACCCCCTCCCTGCTCGCTCCTGCGCTGTTTGTGTTGGCCTTGCAGGAGAAGACGTGAAATATTAGAGAGTGGGTTGTTTGAGAGCTCCCAGAGGGTCCAACTCTCAGAGCACGTGTGCAGAGGTATAAAAAAGAGAAAACTCAAAGACTATCAGTAACCTGTCGCCACGGTCAGCTCTGAGCATAGAGTTTTCCTCCCTGCTGGGGCTGTTACCTGCAATAGATTTCTCCCTGCACTAAGCACCATGTAGCACGGACTCACATTATCATGATTTATAAACCCCATTTCTGCAGTGAAACCCATACATCAATGCGAGGAGAGAAAGGAAGGCAGAACCAGCTGGGGAAAGATACTAAAGAATAAAAAAAGAAAAAAGAAAAAATTACAAATGAGCAGAATGTTACAATAAGAAAAAAAAAAAAAACATCAGTATTTTAATTCAAAAAGTTAATATTTTCTTTCCTACGAGAGCGGAGTTAATGATTGCGGCTCTAACCGCTGTCATAGAGGGAAAGTTCGTAGGTTGGGGGCGACTTTGCAGACAAAGGAGACTGCAGTGCGGTGAAATGCGTTGGGAGCCGGCGTGGCCAAGATGGGGTTAAACATATCACTGCAGTCTTGGGCTTTTTAAAGGCACAGTAAAAGCCCAGCTGGAAGGATATGGTATTCTGGGAAACAAGTATGTTGCTTTGTTTCTGAAAAAGTTGCTTTTTATTCTGTTTGGGAAGAGATGCCCTTGCTTGGTATTGTAATGGCCCATAAAAATGATGGGGGATGTACTTCCTGGCACACATGTGACTGCCTCTACTTCCTTTCTGGAAAAAACAAAACAATCACAGCAGCCCTTTCTTGCTTTATGGCAAGAACGCGCCCATCATTTTTGGGTACAGCTGAATACTGTCCAAACCCATAACTGTTTATTTATAGGTCCATCCCCCCCAAAAAAGAATAAAAATATGTGAGGTCTCAGATTAAATCTGAATTCTGGACTGGATACCTCCCTGTATTTTAGATGTATTTAACAAGTGCTATTGTCGTCATGTTTTTACCTACAATGCAGCTTTAATTCCCACAATTCTAGTGTAATTGCAGCAGCAAGGTGGTGGAGCAACTGACACAACTGAGGCCTATGTGACAGAACACACACAGTTGTGTATGCGCTCGTAGATTCCCCTGCACCAATAGGTGCAGTGTGTGTTCATTCGCAAACAGGAGGCGGGACTAAATTAGAAACAGCTTTAGCCATTAGTCTAAATGCCAACATTTTATGCAAGTACTGCTTTATGCATTTTATGCAAGTACTGCTTTATGCATTTTACACAAGTACAACATTTTATGCAACTTTGGTTGACTTCAAGTAAATGAGCCTTATGGTTGGCCAATACCTAAAGGTACCCATTGTGGTTCCTCTTTGCATCATTTTGGGTACTTTTGTTCCACTAGGATTGAAAGATTATTGGTCTAAATGCCCCCTTGACATGTCATGGATGCCCAGATGGCCTGTAAAGCTTTGCTTTGGGGATTTATAGCAGCTTTTGAGGGCCAGAGTAAAGGTGGCCATACACGCCAAGATCTGCTCGCTTGTCGAGGTCGCCAAGTGAACGGATCTTCTCTCGATATCCCTACCTACGGGAGGGCAATATCAGGCTAATTAGGTTGTTTGGCCCTAGGGCAAAACGATCGATTTAGAACGACGGGTATAGGGTATCAACGAGCTGATGCGGTCCCTGATCCAAATGATTTTCAAACCTGCCCGTTCTGGATCTGGACGATTTCGGGCAGGCCCGTCATTAGTGCCCATACACGGGCCAATAAGCTGCCGAATTGGTCTAAGGGGCCGATATCGGCAGCTAGAATCGGCCCGTGTATGACCACCTTAATAATAAGGGATAGCCGAGACAGACTAGGCCCTGGGGCCAAACGACCGATTTAGAACACCGGGTATAGGGTATCAATGAACCAATGCGGTCCCCGATGCGACTGATTTTCAAACCTGCCCGTTCTGGATCTGGACGATTTCGGGCAGGCCCATCATTAGTGCCCATACATGGGCCGATAAGCTGCTGAATTGGTCTAAGGGGCCGATATCGGCAGCTACAATCGGCCTGTGTATGACCACCTTAATAATACAGGATAGCCGAGACAGACCAGGCCCTGGGGCCAAACGATCGATTTAGAACAATGGGTATAAGGTATCAACGAGCCGATGCGGTCCCCGATCCGACTGATTTTCAGATCTGGCCTATTACGGGCAGGCCCGTCGTTAGTGCCCATACACGGGCCGATATCGGCGGCTAGAATCGGCCCGTGTATGACCACCTTAATAATACAGGATAGACGAGACAGACCAGGCTCTTTTTTGTCATTTGTCCAGGCTCCATTCCTAAGCTCATAACAAAGTGACAATTATGTGGTACATGCCGGTGGAGAGGCTGCTGTCACCACTCATGCTTACGGCTATTGAAGTGAATGGCAACTGCGTGTCACTGCTGCCACTTACTTCAATGGCAGGCAGCATGATCAGTGATGGCCGCTTCCCTGCTGGTAAGAGCAAACGCTACGCGTGTCATTATCCTTAAATTGGATTATAAAAAGGAATAGTGGGGGTCATTAAGCGAGGATAGCGTCCCCGTATCAAACCATAAAACATATCCGAGCTGCCACTGTCTTGCGTTGAACCTGCTGATCCCTCCATGATCCAACCAAGGCGCGACAAAGGTTGCGGGGGTTGACAGAACGCTAACGGGAGTGCACCGTTCCCCTTTACCTTCCCTTTCATCAGCTTCACCACTCAGATGAGAAATGGAAGAGGAGGACCCTTGTGTAAACAAGGCCGGCAGAACCCATCCAAAAAAAAAATAGAAAAAATGTAAAAAAATATATAAATAGTGAATAAAGGAAGCGAGGACATATGCGAAATGGTACATTTAAGGTCTCATCACCAGCCATATTAATAATGCTTTGGGTCAAGACTTGTTAGCGAAGGAGGGGGGGGCAAAATTACTCTTTTTTTTTTTTATTATTATTATATTTTTTTTTCCGCCTTCAAAAGGGCCTGTGCTCAGCGTTCCAGAAATACTACTGATTCCCCAGGTGGCCTAATTTGTTATCTTCTGGGTTGTTAAATGCCAGAACAATAAAGCAAAGTCTATTGTTAGCTCTAAAGAGCCAGGTGATTTGCATCTGGTCATGGGTTACAGTTTGGCTGCTGCGTTCATTTAGGCTGAGCAAGCGGCATGATCCTTCCCAAAGATCCCCCCCTCCCTCCCTTGGGTAATTGGGGAGAAAAACCCTACCAAGTGTCTCGCGGAAAATCATAGGTTATTCCTTTTTCTCTTCCGAACCCATAAAACAGCTGCACTCGGCTAAATTGGTTTGCAAAGTTAAAAAAAAAAAAAAAAAGAAAAAACCCCGATAATTTATTATACCTCTTAATTCGCATAAACTTACACGTATATTATTTTATTCGCTCTTCGGCGGAGGAGATGCTGCGGCTACGCCGGTTCCTTTTTCCATAACCTACTTATTAGCAACGTAATTTATGAGCGTGTTCTGCTGCCTGAAGATGGGGGCTGGGGGGGAAAAGGTATATAGCAAGCCAAAAAGGAAAGAACAATATAAGGATAATATTTCAGCTAGGCACTTGCATTCATTTGAAGAGGGGAGTACGGCCCTGTAAATAAAAACGTAGCATTACATGACCTGAACTTGGTGGTGAGCCCAAGCGTGGCCCTCAGAGAAGCTCTTACCTTTATTTTAATTGTATTTTTATTTGTATAGGGCAGTGGTAATGGACTTTTTGGAACCCCCTTAGATCATAACAAGGTTACAGATACAGGAATAAATGGTATGAACCATTCAGCCGGAATATGTAGGACAGCAATAAACCTGAATGGACCATTGGACAAGGAAAGCAATGGTGTGTTGATATGGTCCTCACCTAATGGTTTTCCATGGAATCTACATACCTACCTTGGAGGATTTTAAGGTCTTTAGACAGCTTTTGATTTAAGGTGGCCATACATACACAACTGATATTGGTATAGGCCTTGGATATTGGTCATCTCGTCAACTGGGCAGAAGGGGAAATTTTGAAAGCCAATCCTTTAGCGCTGAATCATCAGATAGGGGTTGAGTTCTTTTGTTTCTACCCGCATATCTGATGATTCAGCTCTGAACGATAGTGGAGCCCAAGCGTGGCCCTCAGAGAAGGTCTGGAATCAGAAAGCTCTCACCTTTATTTTAATTGTTTTTAATATATGTAGGTTTTATTTGTATAGGGCAGTGGTAGTGGGCTTTTTGGGCCTCCTTAGATCATAACAAGGTTACAGATTTAGAAATAAATGGTATGAACCATTCAGCCAGGAATATGTAGGACAGCAATAAACCTGAATGGACCATTGGACAAGGACAGCAATGGGGCGTTGATACGGTCCTCACCTCTCCATGGAACATACCTGCCAATGGTTTGCCCCTTGCCAAATGGGAGGTTCTTAAGGTCTTTGGCCAGCATTAGAGTTAAGGTGGCCATACACACACTGATTTTATTATCATAAGAAAAAGTTTGGTGCATGTATGGCGGGGGGTGAGGCAACCGATATTGGTATAGGCCTTGGATATCGGTCATCTTGCTGCTTGGGCAGAAGGGGAAATTTTGAAAGCCAATCCTTTAGCGCTAAATCATCAGATAGGGGTTGAATTCCTTTGTTTCTACCCGCATATATGACGATTCAGCTCTGAACGATAGTGGAGCCCATGCGTGGCCCTCAGAGAAGGTCTGGCATCAGAAAGCTCTTACCTTTATTTTAATTGTATTTAATATATGTAGGTTTTAGATCATAACAAGGTTACAGATATAGGAATAAATGGTATGAACCATTCACCCAGGAATATGTAGGACAGCAATAAACCTGAATGGACCATTGGACAAGGAAAGCAATGGTGTGTTGATATGGTCCTCACCTGATGGTTTTCCATGGAATCTACATACCTACCTTGGAGGATTTTAAGGTCTTTAGGCAGCTTTTGATTTAAGGTGGCCATACAGACACAACTGATATTGGTATAGGCCTTGGATATCGGTCATCTCGTCGACTGGGCAGAAGGGGAAATTTTGAAAGCCAATGCTTTAGCACTGAATCATTAGATAGGGGTTGAATTCTTTTGTTTCTACCCGCATATCTGACGATTCAGCTCTGAACGATAGTGGAGCCCAAGCGTGGCCCTCAGAGAAGGTCTCACCCTTATTTTAATTGTATTTAATATACAGTATGCAGGATTTATTTGTATAGGGCAGTGATAGTGGACTTTTTGGGGCCCCCTTAGATCATAACAAGGTAACAGATATAGGAATATATTGTTGTATTAACCATTCAGCCTGGAAAATGTAGGAAAGCAATAAACACTCACTGTAATTGACATTTCAGGGGTATTTAGGGGAGCAATAAGAATTATACTCAAATTTTAACCTGTCCTTCAGGCAGAGCCACCTTGCTGCATCTTCTCCAGGCCTCCCCCAGAGTGCTGTTAGGGTTGCCACCTTTTAAAATTGCTTTTACCAGCTAACCAGGGCTGGTGAAAAAAGCGGACTGTCCATGATGTAAATGGAGGTGTGTCATAAAAAAGGGGCGGGGATACGGTAGGATTGGGGTGGGTCAAGGGCTTAGGTGGTCACACTCTGTGTCACTTTCTGTTGCCCAGATCTTTGAAGTCACAAAAGAGTTCCAATTCAGTTCAGCCAAACGATTAATTGCCCAAACTGAATCCTGAATTTGGTGCTGTAGGGAGTGCATTAGTATTATGTAGGCAGTAAAATTATAAGTTGTCTTCATTTTCTATTTTTTATGGGTTTTAGGTTATTTAGCCTTCTGTTCAGCAAACCTCCAGTTTTCAGCAACTATCTGTTGCTATGGTGTTATTTTCCCTATCAACCAGGCAGTGGTTTGAATAAGAGACTGGAATAAGTATAGTAGAGGGACTGAATAGGTCGCTAAGTAAGTAAAAAGTAACAATAGCAATAAAATTTCAGCATCACTGAGCAATTGTTTTTGCCTGCTGGGATCAGTGACCCCTATTTGAAAGCAGGAAAGAGGCAGATATAAAGAATAGATGAAGACCAATTGCAAAATTGCAAGGAATAGTACATTCTGTAAGATACTAGAAGTTAACTTCAGGCTGGTGTCCCACAGAGCGGTTCAGTCGCCCGTGATATAGCTCTGCTATTGTGGGCAACTAACTGCTCAAAATGCCTTTCCACCGGCAACAATAGGAGTTGCCGGTGGAAAGGCCATTGCATCACTTGAGTATTCCAAAGTCGTGCAAAGTTCCCTCCTGCAGACAACTTCGCCAAACAAGAGGATCTGCTTCCGACATGCCAACTTAAAGGTGGTCGATATTGGGCTAATTACAACAGTGGGCATAGAAGCCATTGGGCCAAGGACCGCATCAATGAGCCAACGCAGTCCCTGATCCAACGGAAAATCAAGCCTGCCCGATCGAGATCTGCCCAATTTTAGGTCAGATATTCGTAGGGTAGGCCTATCGGGGTTGCCCATACACGGGCAGATAAAGTGCAGCTAAAATCTGCCCGTGCAAGGCCACCTTTAGTAGTAGAGTAGGTTAGTAGGGACAGTCTGTTTTATACACTTGAACCTGCGTTGACCATCTATGTTTTGCCCTGTTCATTGAACAAAGAAATAAATATACTGGGTTGACTTAACACACAGAATGGTGTGGAGTGAAATGTGAAATTTTTGTTTGGGGCAGCTACCATCAGATAGATTTCTGTGGGATATCTTATATATCTATCTGTGGGATATCTATATGCTTGTATATGGTGGCTTAGCCTCCCCAAAAATGTCATTATTCTCCACCTATGATGGGACCTGTAGTTGATATGATGTTCCTTATACCTAGAGGTGTTTGAGTCTGTTCTTCATACTGTGTTGTCTTCTACTTGAGGCAGGAATGACCAAGGCAACAGTTTTCAAACCATTTCTTGGGACAGAGCAACGTTGTATCTATTCAAGATATTCACAAAGGACCACGCTTGGATCAATAAGCGGATGGGAAATTCTGACAGATTCACTTGTGTTTCTTATCGATCTGCTCCCGGATATCCAGAAAACATGCACCACCGGTGGGTCAGGAGCTTTAGAAGCCCATGAGTGACAATGGCTTCTCTGGGGCTGACAAATTCAAACCGGATTTAACCCTAAATTGAAATTCTCTATTATGATCTGTGTCAGGGACCTAATAATATGATAACTATAGATATATATATATATAACTCCAGTTTCATGTTATAAGGACATTATCTTCCCAAAGAAAAGAAATTGCTATTGAATTGAATTATAGAGTTGATATAAAGTAAACTAGATTTAGGTTATAGAATTGCCACCATTCAAAAAACAAAAAAATAATGTTTAGGTAATTAGATTATGGGCCTGTCAGCCCTCCCAGAGTCTCCAGGTGTGGGAGGAGCAGGGGCGTGGCCAAAATTACCCAGGCTGACATCAATTAGATTAGTATAAAAATCACGTCTCTCAATTCCTGTACCTCCAGTTTAGGCATTATGCCCTCAGGCTCTTCCCAAGTGGGACTATCCCAAATAGCCACCCCCTAATAGAAGCTAGCAGTATGAGAATAAAATGTCCCCATACACGGGCCGATTGTATCGGCTGATATCGGCCCCTTGGACCGACTCGGCAGCTTATCGGCCCGTGTAGGGGCAGAAACGAGGGGCCTGCCCGACCGATAGCTGGCCTGAAATTGGCCAGATATCGATCGGCAAGGTTAGAAATCGGATCGAGGGCCGCATCGGCTCGTTGATGCGATCCCTGAACAGACTGCCCCATTGCCACCAATATAATTTGATCGTTTGGCCCCAGGGCCAAAGGCAGAGGCACTTAATCAGTAGATTCTACACAATAATAAACTCTGTAGATGTACAAAAAGACCCCACATAAATACATGGTGAAATGGGCACATTTGACTCTAATAAATGGGAACGTATATTGAACAAAGTGAGAAAGAACCCCACACGTGCAGTTCTAAAATAATCTATATATAAGATACTTTTCGGATGATATCATATACCACTCATTTTGTCCCGGCTCTTTCAGGACACTGCTGGAGATGTGGGACTGGAGTGGGCACTTTGCTTCATATGTTTTGGTCCTACCCAAAATTGACTCTGGGACACAGTTCATAACTGGTTGAGAAAAGTAACCTTTATAGACATTCTTTGGGGCCCACTTATCTGCATCCAACGTACCCAATGTGCAAAACTTGACCCAGCCTTTAATAAATAGTATACACTATTAGCAAAAGCCTGGAAAGCCAATACACCCCCTACAAAATTAGATTTTCTGGAGAGTATATATATATATATATATACTCAATTTGGAGCTTTCTGGATAACAGGTTTCCGGATAAGGGATCCCATACCTGTGTGTGTGTATATATATATATATATATATATATATATATATATATCTCCATTCTGCATATTATATATATATATATACACACACACACACACACACACACACACACAGGTATGGGATCCCTTATCCGGAAACCTGTTATCCAGAAAGCTCCAAATTACGGAATGTCCATCTCCCATAGACTCCATTTTAATCAAATAATTCAGAATTTTAAAACTGATATCCTTTTTCTCTGTAGTAATAAAACAGTACCATGTAATTGATCCCAACTAGGATATAATTACCCCTTATTGGGGGCAGGACAGCCCTATTGGGTTTATTTCATGGTTAAATGATTCCCTTTTCTCTGTAATAATAAAACAGTAACTGTACTTGATCCCAACTAAGATATAATTACCCCTTATTGGGGGCAGAACAGCCCTATTAAGTTTATTTAATGGTTAAATGATTCCCTTTTCTCTGTAATAATAAAACAGTACCTGTACTTGATCCCAACTAAGATATAATTACCCCTTATTGGGGGCAGAACAGCCCTATTGGGTTTATTTCATGGTTAAATGATTCCCTTTTCTCTGTAATAATAAAACAGTACCTGTACTTGATCCCAACTAAGATATAATTACCCCTTATTGGGGGCAGAACAGCCCTATTAAGTTTATTTAATGGTTAAATGATTCCCTTTTCTCTGTAGTAATAAAACAGTACCTGTACTTGATCCCAACTAAGATATAATTACCCCTTATTGGGGCAGAACAGCCCTATTGGGTTTATTTAATGGTTAAATGATTCCCTTTTCTCTGTAATAATAAAACAGTACCTGTAATTGATCCCAACTAAGATATAATTACCCCTTATTGGGGGCAGAACAGCCCTATTAAGTTTATTTAATGGTTAAATGATTCCCTTTTCTCTGTAGTAATAAAACAGTACCATGTAATTGATCCCAACTAGGATATAAGTAATCCTTATTGGAGGCAAAACAATCCCATAGGGTTTAATTAATGTTTTATTGATTCTTTTGTAGACTTAAGGAATGGAGATCCAAATTACGGAAAGACCCCTTATCCAGAATACCCTTGGTCCCGAACATTCTGGATAATGGGTCCTATACCTGTATATATATACAGTGGTGTGAAAAACTATTTGCCCCCTTCCTGATTTCTTATTCTTTTGCATGTTTGTCACACAAAATGTTTCTGATCATCAAACACATTTAACTATTAGTCAAAGATAACACAAGTAAACACAAAATGCAGTTTTTAAATGAGGGTTTTTATTATTTAGAGAGAAAAAAAATCCAAACCTACATGGCCCTGTGTGAAAAAGTAATTGCCCCCTGAACCTAATAACTGGTTGG
The DNA here is from genome assembly GCF_000004195.4 of Xenopus tropicalis. NCBI lineage: Eukaryota > Metazoa > Chordata > Amphibia > Anura > Pipidae > Xenopus > Xenopus tropicalis. Next base: position 11,707,485 of record NC_030684.2, read on the forward strand.
GCCACCCTTAGCAGCAATAACTGCAATCAAGCGTTTGCGATAACTTGCAACGAGTCTTTTACAGCGCTCTGGAGGAATTTTGGCCCACTCATCTTTGCAGAATTGTTGTAATTCAGCTTTATTTGAGGGTTTTCTCGCATGAACCACCTTTTTAAGGTCATGCCACAACATCTCAATAGGATTCAGGTCAGGACTTTGACTAGGCCACTCCAAAGTCTTCATTTTGTTTTTCTTCAGCCATTCAGAGGTGGATTTGCTGGTGTGTTTTGGGTCATTGTCCTGCTGCAGCACCCAAGATCGCTTCAGCTTGAGTTGACGAACAGATGGCCGGACATTCTCCTTCAGGATTTTTTGGTAGACAGTAGAATTCATGGTTCCATCTATCACAGCAAGCCTTCCAGGTCCTGAAGCAGCAAACAACCCCAGACCATCACACTACCACCACCATATTTTACTGTTGGTATGATGTTCTTTTTCTGAAATGCTGTGTTACTTTTACGCCAGATGTAACGGGACACGCACCTTCCAAAAAGTTCAACTTTTGTCTCGTCGGTCCACACGGTATTTTCCCAAAAGTCTTGGCAATCATTGAGATGTTTTTTAGCAAAATTGAGACGAGCCATAATGTTCTTTTTGCCCAGTCTCTTTCTTATGGTGGAGTCGTGAACACTGACCTTAATTGAGGCAAGTGAGGCCTGCAGTTCTTTAGATGTTGTCCTGGGGTCTTTTGTGGCCTCTCGGATGAGTTGTCTCTGCACTCTTGGGGTAATTTTGGTCGGCCGGCCACTCCTGGGATGGTTCACCACTGTTCCATGTTTTTGCCATTTGTGGATAATGGCTCTCACTGTGGTTCGCTGGAGTCCCAAAGCTTTAGAAATGGCTTTATAACCTTTACCAGACTGATAGATCTCAATTACTTTTGTTCTCATTTGTTCCTCAATTTCTTTGGATCTTGGCATGATGTCTAGCTTTTGAGGTGCTTTTGGTCTACTTCTCTGTGTCAGGTAGCTCCTATTTAAGTGATTTCTTGATTGAAACAGGTGTGGCAGTAATCAGGCCTGGGGGGTGACTACAGAAATTGATATTGAAATTGAAAATTGAAATTGATAAACCACAGTTAAGTTATTTTTTAACAAGGGGGGCAATCACTTTTTCACACAGGGCCATGTAGATTTGGAGTTTTTTTTCTCCCTTAATAACGTAAACCTTCATTTAAAAACTGCATTTTGTGTTCAATTATGTTATCTTTGACTAATAGTTAACGGTTTTTGATGAGCAGAAACATTTAAGTGTGACAAACATGCAAAAAAATAAGAAATCAGGAAGGGGGCAAATAGTTTTTCACACCACTGTATATATATATATATATATATATATATATATATATATATATTATATATATATGCAGAATGGACTACCTTACTGCTTTTAAGCATCATACCATAGGGAATTTCAATAAAATCTGGTCAAACTGGGACTATGTGGATAGCCTAAGATCACATTAAGGGCAAGTGAACCATATGTTATATGGTGTGACCTCTGATTTTCTGATTATTGCATCATTTGTTTTCAATACTCATAATGTCACCTTTGTTATTTCCTTGATGTTATAATTTCCTTTTCTCTTCATTTGCACTATCATTTTTTTTGGCTTCTGTATTTCTCTTTATATAATTCAAATTCAATAAAAAGATTAAAAAAAAAAAAAAGGATTAGTATAAAAAAATATTTTTCTACTTCTACAGTGACGAGCCTACTTTGTGTCCCTCTGCATCTACATTTCAAGTTTTTAACCCCTTTTGTGACTCGCAATGAAGATTCTACAGATTCTGCATTTTTGTTTATATATTTTTACCATTTTACTTATTGACTGGTGGGTTTTGTCTAGGAATAGGGTGTAAAATGCAGATATCATTTAAATGACTCACCAGTTACGGACAACAAAAAAGTGATACTACAATGGATCATTCTGTTTGCTGGTAAAATGCTATACAGGTATGGGATCCCTTATGCGAAAACCCATTATCCAGAAAGTTCCGAATTACAGAAAGGCCATCTCCCATAGACTCAATTATAAGCAAATAATTCTAATTTTAAAAAAATTCCTTTTTCTCTGTAATAATAAAGCAGTACCTGTACTTGATCCCAACTAAGATATAATTACCCCTTATTGGGGCAGAACAGCCCTATTGGGTTTATTTAATGGTTAAATGATTCCCTTTTCTCTGTAATAATAAAACAGTACCTGTACTTGATCCCAACTAAGATATAATTACCCCTTATTGGGGGCAGAACAGCCCTATTGGGTTTATTTCATGGTTAAATGATTCCCTTTTCTCTGTAATAATAAAACAGTACCTGTACTTGATCCCAACTAAGATATAATTACCCCTTATTGGGGCAGAACAGCCCTATTGGGTTTATTTAATGGTTAAATGATTCCCTTTTCTCTGTAATAATAAAACAGTACCTGTACTTGATCCCAACTAAGATATAATTACCCCTTATTGGGGCAGAACAGCCCTATTGGGTTTATTTAATGGTTAAATGATTCCCTTTTCTCTGTAATAATAAAACAGTACCTGTACTTGATCCCAACTAAGATATAATTACCCCTTATTGGAGGCAAAACAAGCCTATTGGGTTTATTCAATATTTAAATGATTTTTTAGCAGACTTAAGTTATGGAGATCCAAATTATGGAAAGATCCCTTATCCAGAAAACCCCAGGTCCCGAGCATTCTGGATATTTACAAATGATTTTTTAAAATCATTTAAAAAAAAAAAAAAAAAAAAAAATGCAGACAATAATAGATTGTCTATAATAAATTCATGGATGGTTGAAAGAATATTGTTAACCCTATATAAACATGGAACGTTTCTTCCACACGAATATATATAGGAAGAGTGAAAAATCTTATGTTAACATAAAAAGTTATTCTGCTCGCTACTGAAAAAAAGCTGATAAAGGTTTAAAAAAAACAAATTTTTAAAGTCTTCTAACCATTTTTTTAACAAAACAAAAGATTTGGGAGCTTGAACTTGCATTCAAACCCGCGGGGGCATCAGTGTTTCAATGGAAATTTTTCTGTAGCTCGAGAGTCACGTTCCTTTACCACTAAAAATCAATAAAAGGCTTGGACAACCCAAGAAAAATGTTCTTAGGACCTTTTTCTGCTCGAGAAAATTCCTGTGACAAATGATAAATACCCAAGAACGAAAAAAAAAAACCAAAAACCAGAAATGCTCCTCAAGATACACGGATTTTGACAATATTTAATTTTTAATATATGGCTGGATAAATGCAGGACTAATTTCATCTAAGCGCTGTCCTGTGTAGGAAATTCATTGGTCATTTCTATCAAGTGTTTGACGAGAACCATCTCAGAACATACACTTTATGTTTTTAAAAAAACCGCAGCCCATGTATGAGATGATCTTTGGATGTCAGAGAGTGTTATATCCAGAGAGTAATAAAACTCCACTATTCAAGGCAACAGGCAGACTGCAAAGATAAATATTTATGAATACTCTTAAATGTACTGTATAAAATCCACTAAAAATAAGATTTTTCCTCCACAGTAGGGACATTCTGTTTTATGTTTCCCCTACCTGGCTGTCCACCCTCATCATAAACTCCGATTGGTCATTAATGACAGTTGCCTGGTTTATGGGAATACATAGTAAGTTGGGATGAAAAAAGACGTACGTCCATCACGTTCAACCATAATGCCTATATATAACCTGCCTAACTTCTAGTTGATCCAGTTGAAGGCAAAAACCCCATCTGAAGCCTCTCTAATTTGCCGCAGAGGGGAAAAAATTCATTCCTGACTCCAAGATGGCAATCGGACCAGCCCCTGGATCAACTTGTACTAAGAGCTAACTCCCATAACCCTGTATTCCCTCACTTGTACTGAGAGCTATCTCCCCTACCCCTGTATTCCCTCACTTGTACTGAGAGCTATCTCCCCTACCCCTGTATTCCCTCACTTGTACTGAGAGCTATCTCCCCTACCCCTGTATTCCCTCACTTGTACTGAGAGCTATCTCCCCTACCCCTGTATTCCCTCACTTGTACTGAGAGCTATCCCCCCTACCCCTGTATTCCCTCACTTGTACTGAGAGCTATCCCCCCTACCCCTGTATTCCCTCACTTGTACTGAGAGCTATCTCCCCTACCCCTGTATTCCCTCACTTGTACTGAGAGCTATCTCCCCCTACCCCTGTATTCCCTCACTTGTACTGAGAGCTATCTCCCCCTACCCCTGTATTCCCTCACTTGTACTGAGAGCTATCTCCCCTACCCCTGTATTCCCTCACTTGTACTGAGAGCTATCCCCCCTACCCCTGTATTCCCTCACTTGTACTGAGAGCTATCTCCCCATAACCCTGTATTCCCTCACTTGTACTGAGAGCTATCTCCCATACCCCTGTATTCCCTCACTTGTACTGAGAGCTATCCCCCCTACCCCTGTATTCCCTCACTTGTACTGAGAGCTATCCCCCCTACCCCTGTATTCCCTCACTTGTACTGAGAGCTATCTACCATAACCCTGTATTCCCTCACTTGCTACAAATCCATCTATCCCCTTCTTAAAGCTATAGGAATAGCCACATCTATCAACCAGAAATATGAATATAGAAATTACAAGAAATCAGAAAGACTATGAGCACACATAGGCTTTCCATCAATGAGCCATACCATTTCTGCCGGCTGGGGGGGCGGGGCCTTAATTCCCCAACTAAAAAATGTAAAATCTAAAGAATGATTAATTTTATGGAGTGTTTTTAATATGCCATGGTTGTGTTGGCAACAGATTGTAAATCTCGGCTTAATTGAAAGGGAAACGCATTCCGTGCACGTTCAAGGTGGCCAAATTAAGAACTTCTGCCTTGGAAAAATATTCGGGAATGCAAAGGAAATAAAGAATGAGAGGGGATGAAAAAAAACAAGGTCACCGCACACAGATATTAATGTTCTTGACCTAATTTCGGTTTATCTCAGCTTTGTGCGCGCAGCCATATACTAATTAGTTTTCCTCCGTTTCCATAATTTCCCGCGCTGACTCGGGGACAGAAGGATGGGCTAGGAGGTAGTCATTGTTCAAAGTGACTGGACAGGGGGGTTACAGACAGACACGGCAAAAAGAGCAATACTACACTGGGTCATTCTGTTTGCCGGCAAAATGCAATATTTATTATAAGGCTGACATTCAAGAGCCCGGCAGTGACACGCTATAGTATAAATATTGCAGTTTAATAGGCCACTACGACCTAAGATCTCTAAATAGCATCAAGCATCTGCCGGTGATAGTGGCATCATCCAAACTCAACCCTCGAGGTGAAAAAGACATTAATATTGGACCCTTGGAGTCTGCAAAACCGTACGGCGAGATGAGTTTCAAATCTCTCTTATCATCCTTTTGTTGCCAGTCTCTGTGATTTGTGGAGCGGATGGCGAGGAAAGCTATTATACTATCCGCAATAAAAACAAGTCACGGGTACCAGATAGAGAAATGGAAAAATCGGGGATTTACAACAAAAACAAATATGCGTCGACAAAGAGTGATGAAAAAAAAAAAAAGTGTTGGCGTAATAAAATAAAAAAATTAATTGAAAAAGGAGATTATTCATGATACCCGAGGCTTGCAGGATACCTCTATGTAACTCCTTGCGTGCAAGGTAGATGTTTGTGGGGGTGGTTACGTAGTGTGGCAAATAGGACAGTTAATGTGCCCATACACCTTCAGATCCGCTCGCTTGGCGATGTCCCAAAGCGAGCGGATCTTCTCCTGGTATCCCCCACCTACGGGTGGGCGATATCGGGAGAATCCAGGCTAATTCGATCGTTTGGCCCTGGGGTATACTGGCATAGGCAAAGTCGGTCCAGGGACCGCATCAACGAGCCGATGTGGTCCCTGATCCGACTAGATTTTTTAACCTGCCGATCGATATCTGCCTGATTTCAGGCCAGATATCGGTGGGGCAGGCCCGTCGGTAGTGCCCATACACGGGCCGATTAGCTGCTGAATCAGTCTAAGGGACCCATATCGGCAGCTAGAATGGCCCGTGTATGGAGACCTTTAGGCTATTAGACACTATGGGGGTGACGGCATCAGCAAATCACCCTTGGACATCCCAGAATATAAGCAGTAAAGGCTTCTGGGATTGTCATTAGCAATATTCCCTGTCAAAGGCTAATGGTGGCCATACACATTACAATTATGATCTTTCCTGCGACCATTGGTCATGTGTACCCTCCACGATCTTTCAGAGCAGGTAGAATCAAAAGTATTCTACCCCTATCTCATGATTCAGCGCTAAAGGCTTGGTTTTAATCAGGCACCCTCAAAGGCGCCCAATCAAAATTCCCTCCTGCCCAGTTGGTGAGATGACAGATATCCAAGGCCTTTGCCAACATCAGTCTCCAAAAACTTGCACCAAACTTTGTTTCTTATAATAATAAAATCAGTGCGTTTAATAAAATCAATGCATGAATGGCCACCTTAACTCTAAAGCTGGCCAAAGACCTTAAGAACTTCCCATTTGGCAAGGGGGCAAACCATTGGCAGGTATGTAGGTTCCAAGGAGAACCGTCAGGTGAGGACCATATCAACACACCACTGCTGTCCTTGTCCAATGGTGTTTTCAAAACTTGCCCAATAGATACTAGTTGGACACCATACACGAGCCTATAAGTTGCCAACTTGGTCAGGAGGGGTCCATGTATGCCCCCCTTAAGCTTCATAAAGTTAGCGAAGCATGCATGTTCAGTTCTTTGTGGCTGGTTCATTGATCATGCAGGTTGGAAATTTTCATCCATGTCAGCCAATGTATGGTGCATCAGCAGATGAGGAGGTGAAGAGGAGTCTTGTTTTAGGCTGTCAGCCCCTCAGTGGAAACATCTGATAGGAAGCTGCCAGGTCCACACATGGGCCAACCTTGTATGGCAAAACCCACCTTACTACTAGCTGAACCAGAGGCTTCATGATAAAAACACACAACATACAATTTACTTTCATTCTCTACATATCCACAGTATAACATATGAAAAAGGGAGCTGCCATATTGTTTTCTCTTGGCCAAGGCATTCTTTAATAGGCATCACCATCTAGTGGTCAAGAGCTGCCTACGGAAAATACAATTTAGACAGAGAATTACGTTCATGTATAAAACAATTCTATCACGTCACATAGATATTAAAGAATAAAATAAAATTGTTGATCCTACTTTAAAATGGGTATGTTTTTCATTTAATGGGGTACTTCAAATCCAAACGCCCAGCTGCTGATTTTTATTTTTTTTTTAACCCATTAAAATCCTGCCAAATCCTAATCCCGCAATGATTACCTTCATCTCAAACAATGACAGGGTTAAACCTGAATAGAAAGATCCAAAGTGGGGATCAAAGACTAACACTCAAAAAAAAAAAAAGGACAAATACAAACCCAACAGCAACTGTTTCATTAACACCCCCCCCCCCCCAATCTTTTCTCATTAGCAGTCACAGGGAGAGAAAGGATTGCTTTAATTAGTGCACTTGTAAAGGTTTATCCAATACAATGGCCCCTCCTGCTGCTGTATAGATGACCGTATTGGCTTATAAATACAATGGCTAATTGTTGGACCGTGCAAACAAGGCCGGTGGGGTAAGACCTTCACAGAAAGAAAAAACCCACTCTTCGGGTGTACTTCTCAACCCCTTTCTCTCTCAGCTTTTAATCACTATTCTTTTGTAATTGAAGCATAACATTGAGATGTGTTCGACAAGTCGCTGCCCCCCCCCCACCAGCTTTATTTTCACCTATTTTCGAAACCTTCTTTTCTCTCCCGGCGACACGCGTTCACGGTGCGACGGAGAAGGACAAGAGGGAAAGTGACAAGGATCTGGTAGAACAGAAGGAGATCAACTTACTGGAAAAGATTAGAATTCTGAACTCTCCAAGCATGAGACATATACTTAGCTTCTCCGATAAAATGGCTATGGGTGCTGAAAGGTTTCTGTAGGGTCTTCCTTCAGGGGGGCAATTGAATCCAATGGTTTAAATAATATATATTACAGGTTAGGGAACTCTGAGCATCACTCATGTATTATAAGGGATAATGTACCCCCTACTGTAAATGATAAGGATATTAGCAGTCACTGAGGGGTTCTGTGCCCATATAAAGGCACAAGGCTGCAGGCTGAGTTATACAGGGAACTCTGAGTATCACTCATGTATTATAAGGGATAATGTACCCCCTACTGTAAATGATAAGGATATTAGCAGTCACTGAGGGGTTCTGTGCCCATATAAAGGCACAAGGCTGCAGGCTGAGTTATACAGGGAACTCTGAGTATCACTCATGTATTATAGGGATAATGTACCCCCTACTGTAAATGATAAGGATATTAGCAGTCACTGAGGGGTTCTGTGACCATATAAAGGCACAAGGCTGCAGGCTGAGTTATACAGGGAACTCTGAGTATCACTCATGTATTATAAGGGATAATGTACCCCCTACTGTAAATGATAAGGATATTAGCAGTCACTGAGGGGTTCTGTGCCCATATAAAGGCACAAGGCTGCAGGCTGAGTTATACAGGGAACTCTGAGTATCACTCATGTATTATAAGGGATAATGTACCCCCTACTGTAAATGATAAGGATATTAGCAGTCACTGAGGGGTTCTGTGCCCATATAAAGGCACAAGGCTGCAGGCTGAGTTATACAGGGAACTCTGAGTATCACTCATGTATTATAAGGGATAATGTACCCCCTACTGTAAATGATAAGGATATTAGCAGTCACTGAGGGGTTCTGTGCCCATATAAAGGCACAAGGCTGCAGGCTGAGTTATACAGGGAACTCTGAGTATCACTCATGTATTATAAGGGATAATGTACCCCCTACTGTAAATGATAAGGATATTAGCAGTCACTGAGGGGTTCTGTGCCCATATAAAGGCACAAGGCTGCAGGCTGAGTTATACAGGGAACTCTGAGTAGTATTTTAGATATTAATATAAAGAGCTTAAAAAGCTTGAAAAAAGGACTGAAATGAATTTATAGACACTTGATTTGCACATTTTTGAAAATGTTAAAATGTTATTTTAGAATATTTATATATATATTAAATTAACTTGTCCTTGGAACAGTGTAAGGACATTAAAATGCCATTACGTCCTCTGATGACTTTGGCATGTAATTACCAGTAGCCTTTCCATCTGACTGCTCTCCCGTTACTGGTGCCATACGTTCACTTAACATATACCAACACCTCAGAAAGGGACACTGGCACCCAATAAAATGTTCTAAAAAAAAGTAGCAAATAAAATGTATGGAGATGAGATGCGCATTTCTAGAATATTCAGACTTTTCCCGGCACGATGACGGCTCTGCATGTACGGAGAACAAGTGCTGCCAAGTTTGATGGTAGGATTTTCACAGATAACATTATTTTCAGGATTTCAATGACTCTAGATTTTGGCCAATCAGATCCAACCATGGCAGCATTTTAGATCAGGGCTGTCTAGGGGGCCCACAAGTGGCATTATATGGGATTTTTATGGTTCCCCACTGAATCCTTTGGATGAAACCATTCCGCAAACATTTTGTATAGTTAATAATAGGCCTTCTAAATGTAAAGGGTTGAACACAACTGTTCTAGAAGTTACTGCAGCTCAAAGATCCCAGTGGGCCCATGTCTGTTGTAGTTTAATAACATCTGGTTGCCATCCTGAGCGGTATAATCTTGACCATTTCAGATAATCGTTCAACACTCGCATTTTAAAGGCAGCAGGACGTAAGAAGATGAAGGGCCTCCAAGCAAAAACACTGAGCTAAGGGTTCTGGGGCCAACTAAGTCGCATTATCTAGACAAATAGATCTTTCCTTTATTTAACAACCTAAGTAGTGGGCTAAAGGTGCCCATACATGGGCCGATTCTAGCTGCCGATATGGGTCCCTTAGACTGATTCGGTAGTTAATCAGCCCGTGTATGGGCACTACTGACGGGCTTGCCCGACCGATATCTGGCCTGAAATCGGCCAGATATCGATCGGGCAGGTTAAAAAATCTAGTCGGATTGGGGACCACATTGGCTCGTTGATTCGGTCCCCGAACCAGCTTTACCTATACCCCAGGGATCGAATTAACCTGGATTCTCCCGATATTGCCCACCCGTAGGTGGGGGATATCGGGAGAAGATCCGCTCACTTGGTGACATCGCCAAGCGAGCGGATATGAAGATGTATGGGCACCTTTAGTCAGGCTGACCAATACATTTCGCTCTTGTTTGACCGAACTGCACAATGGCCAGCAGTTAGAACTTCCCATTGCGGCAGAGATCAGAGTATCTACAATCTGTGGCTAAAGGGACTGAAGTGGCCTTTACAGCTCGTGATCTTCTTTTATATTGCTCCCCCACCCCTAGGCAATAAGCAATGGCGTTAAGAGTGTCTGCTGTTGAGCTTACATCTGGAGGGCCTTCTTCCCCAGCAATCATGAGCTACATTAAGTCCTTCTCCTCTTCCAGTGGTCCTCTTGTGTCTTCTACCTGGCTGCACTAAGGTAAGGCTTTTATTTTGTTGATTTCATTGGATTTTTCAGTTCCAAAATGCTGCCCATTGCTTCTTTGTGCCCATAAAAAACTTTTATTGCACATGGTGACTAATGGAACTAAGATATGGAACCAAGATTCTGACCGCCATCTTCAACACTCAATAATATTTTCTATTGCTCTTATCCAGTTGTTGATTCATAGCCCATAACAATTGTGTTTGCTGTATTTTCATTTTGGGGTTTCCGCATACCATACATTTTTCTAATCCTGTGCATTCTGGGTACAGAAGTGTTAAAGGGAAATCAGTTATAGAAAGATTTATCTTTGTACAAAAAGCAGATCACATGTTAGAGTTAAGCTGTCCATGCACAAACCAATCATATCCACTTAAGCTAGGAAAGGTGTAATACCCTAAGTCAGACAAAAGCCCCATGTGGCATTTTCTCCACCGGCGCTACTATTTACTACCTGTCCAACCTGTACAAGAGTACTGATATATACATTATACAGGTACAGGATCCCTTATCCGGAAATCATTTATCCAGAAAGCTCCGAACTACAGAAAGCCTGTCTCCCGTAGACTCAATTTTAATCAAATAATTCAGAATTTTAAAACTGATTTCCCTTTTCTCTGTAATAATAAAACAGTACCTGTACTTGATCCCAACTAAGATATAATTACCCCTTATTGGGGGCAGAACAGCCCTATTGGGTTTATTTAATGGTTAAATGATTCCCTTTTCTCTGTAATAATAAAACAGTACCTGTACTTGATCCCAACTAAGATATAATTACCCCTTATTGGGGGCAGAACAGCTCTATTGGGTTTATTTCATGGTTAAATGATTCCCTTTTCTCTGTAATAATAAAACAGTACATGTACTTGATCCCAACTAAGATATAATTACCCCTTATTGGGGGCAGAACAGCCCTATTGGGTTTATTTCATGGTTAAATGATTCCCTTTTCTCTGTAATAATAAAACAGTACCTGTACTTGATCCCAACTAAGATATAATTACCCCTTATTGGGGGCAGAACAGCCCTATTGGGTTTATTTAATGGTTAAATGATTCCCTTTTCTCTGTAATAATAAAACAGTACCTGTACTTGATCCCAACTAAGATATAATTACCCCTTATTGGGGGCAGAACAGCCCTATTGGGTTTATTTAATGGTTAAATGATTCCCTTTTCTCTGTAATAATAAAACAGTACCTGTACTTGATCCCAACTAAGATATAATTACCCCTTATTGGGGCAGAACAGACCTACTGGGTTTATTTAATGGTTAAATGATTCCCTTTTCTCTGTAATAATAAAACAGTACCTGTACTTGATCCCAACTAAGATATAATTACCCCTTATTGGAGGCAAAACAATCCTATTTGGTTTAATTTAATTAGTTTTATTGATTTTTTAGTAGACTTAAGATATGGAGATCCAAATTATGGAAGGACGCCTTATCCGGAATACCCTCAGCCCCGAGCATTCTGGATAACGTGTCCTATACCTGTACTAAAAGATGAAAGTGCCCCCAAAATATCTTTTTTCCTGTGGCCAACAACTTACTCCTGCCCTCCCATCAGCAGCCACGGGGTCTGCAGTTCCTATTGCTACGCCCCTGTAGAAAACATCTTTGAGCAATGGCAAAACTTTAAATGAGGTGTCAGCCTATACCTAAATAAGAGGCTGCGAATCGCGTGGAGCTCTTTATTTGCCAAAGCCGAGTGCCATTGTCTGACTTCGGCGCCCGCAGCACATCTTGATAGAAAAAAAAAACAAAACAATTCTCTTTTACGCCCGTTCCCCAACACCAAGAGGTAATTTGACATCCAAAAAACAAAACAGAAAACAACTCCTGTGACATACAAATCATGTGCTGATTTTTTTTCTTTTTGCGGTTTGATTATTTTCTGCTATTTTCCTCCCGTCTATGGTGAAAATAAAGAATTTTTTTTAATCTCCATGCAAAAAAAACACACACACACACTCACACACACAAGCCTGTCCCATAAATGATGACTGCTCATCGCGCTGATAAATGGCTTCATCTTCCTGCTCCGATACGTTATGAGGAATTGTCCTCAGCGAATGAACATCACATCCTCATATCATTTTGTTCCTCACTCCTGACACCACGAGAGATCATTTTGGCGTGTGTGGCGGGTATGTAAAACAGAGCAGATGAGAAGATGGTGACTGACAAAAAGAATGAAATAAATGCATTGGCTTTTGTTCTCATTTCCTTTAGAAAACAGGGAAAATCTATCAGAAAGCCTTGTGCAAAAAAAAAAAAATATACACACACCACCAGGAGCTATAAATAAGCATCTTCTACTGAAACCTTCCGAGCTGATACAATGGGACCGGTAGGTTTGGGGGGATAATCACAACAGCATGTAAACTAAAGGAAAGTCAAGACTTCTGATGGCCGGGGCAGGTACAGAAAATGTACCCCAACACGTCCAGGGCATTTACTCCGATTTATGCCCAAAATGTGTGGCTATGAGCAAGAGATTATTCATATACCCTCTAGGTGGGACCTGTCAGGGCAGCTTTAACCTATGGGAAAGGGGGCCCTAGAATGCCAGGGTAGGGGGGGGAACCAAACTTTCCTGAGGAATAATAGAACAGTAGATATTATGGTGGTAGTTGGGGCATTAAGATTTCTTAACCAGCTAGGGGTATTATATACAGACATTACAGGATCTGTAACGCCCTGAACACTATCTGATGTTTTAGATAATGGGTTTAGAATTTGGAATCCCTGATTACTATCTACTGTTCTATATAATTTCAATGCCCTGAGTACCCTACGCTCTTCTATATGCTGGCTGAGGAATGGTAAGGCCCTAAGCACCATCTACTATTCTATATACTGGCTAAACAATTTTAATGCAGAGTACCATCTACTTTTCTAGATACTGGCTAGGAAACTTTAATGCCCTGAGTGCCATCTACTGTCTAGATAATGGCTAGAGAATTTGAATGTGCCGAGTACCATCTATTGTTCTAGATAATGGCTAAAGAACTCTATGCTTCAAAGTACCATCCACTGTCTAGATAATGGCTAGAGAATTTTAATGCCTTGAGTACCAGCTACTGTTCATGATAGGGTATTACAGTTCTCTAGCCATTATCTAAAAGAGTAGATGGTATTTTTTGCATTCATTCTGTAGCAGAACAGTAGATGAAACTCAGGGTGTTACAGTTCTCTAGCCATTGAGTTTTATCTACTGTTCTGATACAGAATGAATGCAATGAATACCATCTACTGTTTTAGATAATGGCTAGAGAATTTTAACACCCCTGAGTACAGTCTACTGTTCTACATAACAACTAGAGAATATTCTGAGTAGCATCTACTGTTCTAGATAATGGCTAGAGAATTTTAATGCTCTGTAGCAACTGCTGTCTTTATCCATTGTTCTTTATGCCGGCTTTTGAATATTTAGTGCCTGGTTACTATCTATCTGCTATTGTATATGGTGGTTAGTTAGTAGTGGTGAATAATACAGAGTATTGTGTCGGAGGCAGTGTATTTGTATATACATGTACTTTAGTTATTTGGCCATGTTGTAAACCTGGGTGTTTATGTCAGTACCCATGTAGAAGTCCAAGGTTCACCAATATCTGGGACAACATTCATTACAAGGTAGTACAACACTGTTTGCAGTTATACTCTTGTGGTTATACAGCCAGCTAACAATAACAAATAAAACTGCAATTGTCAGTTTATGATCAGCCGGCTGTTGGGGGGCTTTTGGTTAATTTACAGTTAATTGCGCCTGTAATTATCTACATGCAAAATGAGTATAACATTTAAAAGTAATGGTATACAAGAAGTTGTATCCTTGAGTGCATCAATAGGGGGTTAAAACGGAGAACATTTCATGTAGGTGGTGGGAATTTACCCATTTGTTTTGCCTTAAAATCTTTGCGATTTGCAGCTGCCACTAAATCCCAGCTTCATGGTTGCACATGTCAGACAACCGTCAAAACGAACAATTTTCCCTGTCGATAAATTCAGTTCGTTACGTGCGTCTGATCGCTGCTTACTACCGTTCCCAGGCTGCGGAACGAGCAGAGGCAATGTTACTGCGAGAGGGGAAAATAAAGAAGCGGCAGATGCGGAAGGGAGGAATCAATTTTGCCAACGAGGTTTGATGTGAAAGGAGTTCAATGGGGATTTTCTTTCATTCATCTGTGCTTTAAAGGCAAACACGGAAGGGAACCATCGCAGATGAGAGGGAACATGGAAGTTGAAAAGGCGCCTGCCATAAGGGTAATGTCACAGAGGCAAATGTGACAGCGACGGTGATCTCGGCAGATCCCAGCAAAGCAGTCGGAAGGAACAGTTCTACTTCCAGCCGCAAAGAACTGAAAGAGAAATTTAATATACTGCAAGATATAGGGGGATCATCAATGGTGTAACTATAGGGGTTACTGGGCCCCATAGCAATAAGTTGGCCTGTTTTGTTTATATATATATATATATATATATATATATATATATATATATATATATATATATAAGCTGCTCATTAATTAGGGCTCTCAAACATTCCTGGGCCACAGGGACTGCTGCCTCGATTTTTACGCTCTAGGTCAGTGTTTTTCAACCTTTTTTGGGCAAAGGCACACTTGTTTCATGAAAAAAATCACGAGGCACACCACCATTAGAAAATGTTAAAAAATTTAACTCTGTGCCCAGCAGCAGTGACCCCCTAGTACACTGGTGCCCAGCAGCAGTGCCCCCCTAGTACATTGGTGCCAAGAGCAGTGCCCCCCTAGTACATTGGTGCCCAGCAGCAGTGCCCCCCTAGTATATTGGTGCCAAGAGCAGTGCCCCCCTAGTACACTGGTGCCCAGCAGCAGTGCCCCCCTAGTACATTGGTGCCAAGAGCAGTGCCCCCCTAGTACATTGGTGCCCAGCAGCAGTGCCCCCCTAGTACATTGGTGCCAAGAGCAGTGCCCCCCTAGTACATTGGTGCCCAGCAGCAGTGCCCCCCAGTACATTGGTGCCAAGAGCCAGCCCCCCTAGTACATTGGTGCCCAGCAGCAGTGCCCCCATAAGTCAGTGTGCCCCGTGGCCCCCCCAATACATTGGTGCCCAGCAGCATTTTACTCTTCGGCGGCTTCAGCAGCATCTTCCCCTCACGTGCGCCGCCTCTGCACTTCTGCCTACACGCGACCGCACACAGGCCCTTTTATAACGTTGCGCCCCGGTTGAAAAACGCTGCTCTAGGTGATGGGACAACACCTGATTTCTAGAGCCAAATGGGCCAGATCATAACAGAAAGAGGGTGGTAGTGAGGGGTATAAGTGGGCATGCCTGGTACATAAAGGGAATGGCCCTAAATGGCCCAATTTTGTTATGTTGGAAGTTTGGAGAAATGTAGACTCCCTGAAATATGACTCTCTCAGTCTTCTGCAAAAAGTGGTCCATCTCCTACCATCAGTCATTTACACCCAAAAACTAGAAGAAGGGAGCACACCGGAGGCAGGGATCTGGGATCTGGGTTAGCATCTCTAAATTTGTGACTTTGATAAAGAGACGAATCATTGGTGGTGCTCTGATCCCAGCATCCCCCAAATAGATGATAGGGGCATTGCACCATTCTTCTTTGAAAGAAGACATATCCCCACCCAGTCATACTGAGCAGAAAAGTGTCAGGAGACGCTTCCTGTAATCTTGTTTATCTAGAGTCATTATTATTATGCTTGTGGGGGGCTGTTTGGACTACGGTATGCACCGAATCTACTTTTTCCGATTTGGCCAAACCCCTAAATCCTTCATAAAGGATTTGAGCGAATACCAAACAGGGTTAAATGTTGGCACGTGAAGTGTGCAGCAAAAAAAATTCAATTTCCGTGTTTACGTGCCAAAAAGTCACATGATTTTTAGGATTTGGATTCAGTTCAGCCAGGGCCGTGGATTCAGCCAAATCCAAATCCTGCCGATTCCCGATCTGATCTGAATCCAAAACCAAATCCTGGATTTGGTGCATCCCTAGTTTGGGCCTCTGTGTACTTGAGGGCCTATTTTGAGCCTATACCAATTTGGGCGGTCCATGAGGGGGGGTGGGACTGAAGGGGTGGGGTTTTGACACCAAGAGCTGAATTAGGAGGCGGTTTGGGGCAGCGATGGATAGACTAGTTATTACAAATTTACTGGTAAGTACATTGCCAATAAATCTGCAATACGAGCCCCAGCCTTGGCTTGTATATTGCTGGCTAGGCTGGTAAAATACTGGCCAGGCAGCAATTCTACTCACTGACAAACATCTTCATTATAAATTTATGAAAAATGTCTTATTCCCAAAGTTTAGGGAACGTCCTAAAATCATATTGCTGTGGGGCCCACTGGCAACACCATAGTTAATCTGGGGTGGGGGGCTGTTGGGAGTATCACTAAATATCATCTGATTTCCAAGGCAAGGGAACAAGGCCAGAGGAAATTAACAGCGCTGTTGGAAAATAAATGAACTCCACTGATACAGTGTTAGCTCTGTAATCAAACAATGTGTTAGCAAGTTCTTCTTTTCTATTAAAGTTGGTGATTGAAACACATTAGTTGCTCGTCTTCTCAAAATTACATTCGGCATCTCCGAGGGTTAGGAAAGGAGGAGGGGGGGGGGGGGAACGGCACCTTGCGTTAAGTCGGAAGCCATTTTTAAAAAAAAGGGGGCGAGATATAGGCATGAAAACACAAACTGAACTTTCCAACCCCCAGAAGACTTAGGGATTCTTTTGTTCTGCTAGGAGAAATTAACCTCAATCTCGGCCCAAGGTCCCCTGATTGATTATCATAGTTATTTAAATACTGTAATCTCATTTTCAGCATGAGGGGAAAGACGGTGGCGGAAAGAGAAAGCAGGGACGAGGGGAGAAAAGAAGAGAAGACGGAATAAATTACCTAACAAAGGGGATAAAGCGGCTGGCAGCTTACAAAGTCTATTTCAGATCCTTCCACATCACTGGAAAAGTTGATGAAGTTTAAATGAAGCAGAATTAGAAGCTCAAGCCGCTGAGCATTGGCCGATGGGGAGGGGGGAGAAGAGAAGCCGAGGAAAGGATCGCTCATTGACTTGTGGCGACGGCTCTAGAAAGCACAGGAGAAAGCCTAAATGGCATAACCTTCAATCACATAGAACATCGACACTGACAAGGCCAGGTAATGAGAACGGCCGCATCAGTAGTGTTGGTTAAAGAAAATAATCCTCTCCCTGGTCGAGGAGTTGGGCTTTAATGGTCATTGTAGGGTCCCCCCCGCCATCCCAAGTCTAATCTAAATGCTAACTAACTGAGAGAGCGATTGGGGAGGGATTGTGCTTTTCATGGCTGGGGCTAAGCTGGTAGCACTCTCATCTCGAAGATGAGGTAGAACAATGCTCAAAGACTTTGGGAAGATGCCCAACCTTTCACCATGTAGACCAAGGAGAAGCATGGATTCTCTCCTATCCTCTTCTTGACCCTGTTTGTGTAGGACATGGACATTCAACGGCCTAGCAGGGAACAAGGCATCCACTCCCCATTGTCACAATCATTAGATGAAGTATGAGTAGCACGGTGGGTCAACAGTGGTTGCTACAGGGTTCATGGTTTCATTTTGGGTCTATCGATATTGGAGTTCGGTGGAAACTCCACAAGACATCCACAGCCCACGCTTAAAACCATGTGAAGGATGTTGAGCAGTAGCAAAGTAGTTGCTACATGTGTTCTGGTTGCAATTGACCAGGTCAATACCTGCATGGTGTTTGGTGGGTTCCCCCACGGGTACTCCTGTCTGTAAAGGACAAGGACCTTCAACGGCCTAGAAGGGAACAAGGCATCCACTCCCCATTGTCACAATCATTAGATGAAGTATGAGTAGCACGGTGGGTCAACAGTGGTTGCTACAGGGTTCATGGTTTAACTTTGGGTCTATCGACATGGAGTTTGGTGGAAACTCCACAAGACATCCACAGCCCACGCTTAAAACCATGTGAAGGATGTTGGGTAGTAGCAAAGTGGTTGCTACAGGTGTCCTGTTTGCGACTGACCAGGCCAATACCCACATGGCGTTTGGTGGGTTCCCCCTGCGGGTACTCTGTCTGTGTAGGACATGGACCTTCAACGGCCTAGAAGGGAACAAAGCATCCACTCCCCGTTGTCACAATCATTAGATGAAGTATGAGTAGCACGGTGGGTCAACCAGGTTGTTACAGGGTTCATGGTTTAACTTTGGGTCTATCGACATGGAGTTTGGTGGAAACTCCACAAGACATCCCCAGCCCATGCTTAAAACTATGTGAAGGATGTTGAGCAGTAGCAAAGTGGTTGCTACAGGTGTCCTGGCTGCGACTGACCTGCACAGCGTTTGGTGGGTTCCCCCTATGGGAACTCCTGTTGGAACTAGTGGAAAACTACACCCTTACTTATTTCCTAGGACTCTTGGTGTTGCAGGGAAATAGTCTCTCCTTGCAACTGCCTTGGGAGCTATAGAGTTGCAAGGTGACAGTAGTGATGATGCAGCCATAGGACATGAAGGGCATCAAAGTCATGTCAAGCACCCTTGGAGGTCCAGCTCCTGGAGGTTCAACCCATGGTCACTTTCTATAGAGCTTGACCTTCTATAGAGCGCCTCTCTGTCCTGAAACTGGGTGCTGTGGATATCTCTAGTACTGAGAAAATCTGCTCTGAGCTCATGTGAATAACACATAAGCACTAGCAAATGCCTATTCAACTAGCGCCATCATGTGGGCATATTGAGAATAATGAATGAAACGCCAAGAAGCCAAGTTT
This sequence comes from Xenopus tropicalis, assembly GCF_000004195.4. Taxonomy (NCBI): domain Eukaryota; kingdom Metazoa; phylum Chordata; class Amphibia; order Anura; family Pipidae; genus Xenopus; species Xenopus tropicalis. The sequence goes on from NC_030684.2 coordinate 11,726,821, forward strand.
ATTTTGGGTTTTTGAAGCAGAACAACAACAACAAAAGGTTCTCTCCCAGGATATAGCTGTTTCTGTAAATCCCCACTATGGACGTCACTCTTTAAGGGGCAACCATAGCCCGGAAGCAGAATTTAGAAAATAATATTAAATCCACAACTGGAAATCCTACGACGTTCCCCCTCCCACCATCACTTTTTTTCCACACAAATTTGAAACTGGGGTCCCACAGTGAGAATGATAAAGTCATTAGATCTTCTGTTTCAAGGTGAAATAAGGAAGAAAAAAAAAAAGGGAGGAAAATGACTGTAATGCAAAACAATACTGCCCCCTAGTGGATTGTTACTATTAGGATACTGAATTTCTTGAATTTCTTCAAGGAATACTCAAACAAAACATTAGGGTTGAGGAGACTGCCTCATACAAATACAAATAAACAAAAGGAATTCCAATAGGATAAACCCATGTTAATAGGATTTTATTGGAGCTCTTTTGAAATTCATTCCCAGAAAGTTTTTTTCAAAACACATCAGTTAATATCCTGCATTGATGTCCATCTTTCAAAAACACAGATTGTTTTAAATTTAATTTTGAAATTTAACGTGGCTAGCCACATTCTTTATTTCCCAGGGTGCTTCATTTCCCAGAACAATGGGAAGTTAACCAGATAGCAGCTCCCAGTAGGTATCAGAATAGCACTCAATAGTAAGAAATCCAAGTCCGGCTTGGGACTCCTCCAGTTACATGGGAGTAGGAGAAACAATAGGTTAGCTGAAAGCAGTTCTAATCTGTAGCGCTGGCTCCTTCTGAAAGCTCAGACTCAGGCACACTTTACTGCTGCGCTGCAAGTTGGAGTGATACCCCCCCCTCACCCCCAGCAGCCGATCAGCAGAACAATGGGAAGGGAGCAAGATAGCAGCTCCCAGTAGGTATCAGAATAGCACTCAATCGTAAGAAATCCAAGTCCGGCTTGGGACTCCTCCAGTTACATGGGAGTAGGAGAAACAATAGGTTAGCTGAAAGCAGTTCTAATCTGTAGCGCTGGCTCCTTCTGAAAGCTCAGACTCAGGCACACTTTACTGCTGCGCTGCAAGTTGGAGTGATACCCCCCCTCACCCCCAGCAGCCCATCAGCAGAACAATGGGAAGGGAGCAAGATAGCAGGTCCCAGTAGGTATCAGAATAGCACTCAATAGTAAGAAATCCAGGTCCGGCTTGGGACTCCTCCAGTTACATTTGAATCCCAAATTAATGTAGCTGGACTATCAGTGGCTGCATTGTTTAAAGAGCCCAGAAACAAATGCTCATTTACCTGCAGGATTCCATTATTTTTAACTAAATGACAGGGACCAGAGCATCAGCCGTGACAATTTTTAATATCACATGTTGCTACAATGTTACTTACCCTTTAAATATCAAAGCATTAGAGCATATATTTTAGTTGGTACAGAACATTTGGCACATTGTTCTCTGTCTAGAAGCATGAAATGCTGTTGCTATAGCTGCCTGAGATAAACATTATAGCCACGGGAAAAATATTTAACTAAGCAATTACTATAATATAATACAACAAAGAAACCTGGCATCATTTGTTTCCTGTACAGACTACATAGTATAATGTCAACACAAGGCGATATTGGGCAACACAGTGTATGGTTTATATAAACATTACATAAACATGGCATTTACCCACAGTGATTCGGATAACTTCTCCACAATGCAAACACAATGGAACACAAAGGAACCCCAGAGGGACCCTGCCCAGACAGAGGGGAAGGCGAGGGGCACATACAGAATGGGGAGACACAGAGGGACCCTGCCCAGACAGAGGGGAAGGCGAGGGGCACATACAGAATGGGGAGACACAGAGGGACCCTGCCCTGACAGAGGGGAAGGTGAGGGGCACATACAGAATGGGGAGACACAGAGGGACCCTGCCCAGACAGAGGGGAAGGTGAGGGGCACATACAGAATGGGGAGACACAGAGGGACCCTGCCCTGACAGAGGGGAAGGCGAGGGGCACATACAGAATGGGGAGACACAGAGGGACCCTGCCCTGACAGAGGGGAAGGGGCACATACAGAATGGGGAGACACAGAGGGACCCTGCCCAGACAGAGGGGAAGGTGAGGGGCACATACAGAATGGGGAGACACAGAGGGACCCTGCCCTGACAGAGGGGAAGGCGAGGGGCACATACAGAATGGGGAGACACAGAGGGACCCTGCCCAGACAGAGGGGAAGGTGAGGGGCACGTACAGAATGGGGAGACACAGAGGGACCCTGCCCTGAAAGAGGGGAAGGCGAGGGGTACATACAGAATGGGGAGACACAGAGGGACCCTGCCCTGACAGAGGAGAAGGCGAGGAGCACATACAGAATTGGGAGACACAGAGGGACCCTGCCCAGACAGAGGGGAAGGCGAGGGCACATACAGAATGGGGAGACACAGAGGGACCCTGCCCAGATAGAGGGGAAGGCGAGGGCACATACAGAATGGGGAGACACAGAGGGACCCTGCCCAGATAGAGGGGAAGGTGAGGGGCACATACAGAATGGGGAGACACAGAGGGACCCTGCCCAGACAGAGGGGAAGGGGCACATACAGAATGGAGAGACAGAGGGACCCTGCCCAGACAGAGGGGAAGGGGCACATACAGAATGGGGAGACACAGAGGGACCCTGCCCAGATAGAGGGGAAGGCGAGGGGCACATACAGAATGGGGAGACACAGAGGGACCCTGCCCAGACAGAGGGGAAGGCGAGGGGCACATACAGAATGGGGAGACACAGAGGGACCCTGCCCAGACAGAGGGGAAGGCGAGGGGCACATACAGAATGGGGAGACACAGAGGGACCCTGCCCAGACAGAGGGGAAGGTGAGGGGCACATACAGAATGGGGAGACACAGAGGGACCCTGCCCAGACAGAGGGGAAGGTGAGGGGCACATACAGAATGGGGAGACACAGAGGGACCCTGCCCAGACAGAGGGGAAGGTGAGGGGCACATACAGAATGGGGAGACACAGAGGGACCCTGCCCAGACAGAGGGGAAGGTAAGGGTACACAGTATGGGTAAAGTACGAGGGACCCTGTCATCTCTATGTTGCACTCTCCTCTGCTACCCACACTAAACATCTTCCAGTACATGATGCAACAACATACTCACATATATGTGATACACATACACTGTATTTATGCACATTTTCTACAAACTATCTTTGTGTCACTATTAGAATGATTATTAGTAGGCTATGCACAAATCCAATCTTTGTTGTTAATTCAAAGCAGTGACACCCAGCGGGCATGCCAACGTCAAACAGAGCTCACAGCGCCCACAAAGGCAACATTAGAGATTTAACCTTGTGGCAGTTCCTCCTCCCCTCACGGATGAGATAAGAGCTAAAATCAACCCCAACTAATTTCATCTGATAGATTTTCATTACATTTTATTATGCATATGCCCACATAGGGAATCTGATGGTGCCACGCACAGCCCTTACCCATTATTCTGCCAAAGCCCCACTGACACATCCCGCATCAAAAGGCAAACAGCAAAGAGGGGAAGGCGTAGGCCATATTGTTCAAATGTACAAATACAGTCAGGGATTTTAAAATGAATATATTTCATGCAGGGACCTAAATGGTATAAACACATGGAAAGGTTTAACTACATCTCTCATGTATTATAAGGGATAAATTACCCCCATATAACCATATAAAGGCACAAGGCTGCAGGCTGAGTTATACAGGGAACTCTGAGTATCACTCATGTATTATAAGGGATAATGTACCCCCTACTGTAAATGATAAGGATATTAGCAGTCACTGAGGGGTTCTGTGCCCATATAAAGGCACAAGGCTGCAGGCTGAGTTATACAGGGAACTCTGAGTATCACTCATGTATTATAAGGCAGGGGTCACCAACCACCAGGCCGGGGACCGGTGCCGGGCCAGAACAGCCCTATTGGGTTTATTTAATGGTTAAATAATTCCCTTTCTCTGTAATAATAAAACAGTGAACCCAACTAAGATATAATTAATCCTTATTGGTGGCAGAACAATCCTATTGGGTTTAATTACTGTTTAAATAAAGTTGTAGCAGACTTTAGGTAGGAAATCCAAATTACGGAAAGACCCCAGGTCCCGAGCATTCTGGATATTGGGCCCCTTCCTGTACCAGAACCAATCTTTCCATTACCTGCATTACTGATTATCACACCTGGGCTGCTGATGAACTGCTTAATGCAAGAGATCCGCTTTGGCTTTAACTCCCTTCCCATAAAAGCTGTGTAACCAGAGGGCCTCAGGGCATTGCTCAACTACAACTTCCCGCATTTTTCCAAAAGTGTGATGGTAATGTTATAGCTCAGCCACAGACAGCCCTGGGGTGTTGAATAATTGGACAGCATGGGTTTTTTTTAAACCTAAAAAGGCCTTACAAGTTTCAGTCTCTTCATGGCTTTACTAGACATTACGGGGCCCACGAAAAAGTCTTTTATGGTCACAAAACATTACAAAAAAGGAAACAATTTATGCATATACAGGAATCAGACCCCTTATCCGGAAACCCATTATCCAGAAAGTTCTGAATTACGGAAAGTCCATCTCCCATAGACTCCATTTTAATCAAATAATTCACATTTTTAAAAATGGTTTCTTTTTTCTCTGTAATAATAAAACAGTACCTGTACTTGATCCCAACTAAAATATAATTACCCCTTATTGGGGCAGAACAGCCCTATTGGGTTTATTTAATGGTTAAATGATTCCCTTTTCTCTGTAATAATAAAACAGTACCTGTACTTGATCCCAACTAAGATATAATTACCCCTTATTGGGGCAGAACCAGCCCTATTGGGTTTATTTAATGGTTAAATGATTCCCTTTTCTCTGTAATAATAAAACAGTACCTGTACTTGATCCCAACTAAGATATAATTACCCCTTATTGGGGGCAGAACAGCCCTATTGGGTTTATTTCATGGTTAAATGATTCCCTTTTCTCTGTAATAATAAAACAGTACCTGTACTTGATCCCAACTAAGATATAATTACCCCTTATTGGGGGCAGAACAGCCCTATTGGGTTTATTTAATGGTTAAATGATTCCCTTTTCTCTGTAATAATAAAACAGTACCTGTACTTGATCCCAACTAAGATATAATTACCCCTTATTGGGGCAGAACAGTCCTATTGGGTTTATTTAATGGTTAAATGATTCCCTTTTCTCTGTAATAATAAAACAGTACCTGTACTTGATCCCAACTAAGATATAATTACCCCTTATTGGGGGCAGAACAGCCCTATTGGGTTTATTTCATGGTTAAATGATTCCCTTTTCTCTGTAATAATAAAACAGTACCTGTACTTGATCCCAACTAAGATATAATTACCCCTTATTGGGGCAGAACAGCCCTATTGGGTTTATTTAATGGTTAAATGATTCCCTTTTCTCTGTAATAATAAAACAGTACCTGTACTTGATCCCAACTAAGATATAATTAATCCTTATTGGAGCCAAAACAATCCTATTGGGTTTAAGTACAGTTTAAATAATTTTATTAGCAGACTTAAGGTAGGAGATTCAAATTACGGAAAGACCCCTTATCCGGAGAACCCCAGGTCCTGAGCATTCTGGATAAAGGGTCCCATACCTGTATTAGAACACTACCTACCCACAATACATTGCTTGCCCAGTAGCTGCTACACTTTTACATAGTGCTTATGGGCACTCCTGTAGGTACAGACTCATACAGGAGATTAAAGTCCTCCTGTCAAACACAGGTAAAAATGCCCATGTGTAAGGGCCCTTAGTGCTGCCCCTGAATCAGAATCCTATATAGCTAATTACCAGTTAATTGACATGCCTGCAGCAGCCTGAAATGGTTTCTAAGCAGTCCTGCTAGGTGCACCTATACTGCTTGGTACTTAGCAATGCTTCCTGTGACTTTCAAAGGGCTGAGGCAGCAATAATATTTATGTCTCTACTGAATTGTAGCTGCCAAATAAATCTTACTTTTGATTTTAATGGTAGATTTAATACATTTGCAGTAAGTGAGGGTTTACTTACCCTTTGCAGGAGAGTGTTATCTTCCATGGAATCTCTCACCACACCAAATCTCTCATTCTCCATTGCTGATTCTCTTTTCCTGCTCTGCTCCCAGCTGCTAGGTAATTCTTCTCTGTAGCCTGATAACCCTGTTACCTCAGGTGAGGCACCTTTTGTGACTGTAACACAAACTGCCTGTGGAGCAAACCAATAGTAAGTGGGTGTTGCTTTGCCACAAGTACTATTTGCCTTTGCTTCACCTCACTCGTCAGTTGTAACGCAGATATATATATGTTTATAATAAGCTGACAAGTACAGTTACGTATTACAGAATGCCTCACACGGAATTGCCCCCATGAAAAATGGAATGTGCCGTTGCCTTGGCAACGGGACGCTAATAAGGAGCACAGGGAACTGGAATGACGTGATTGGCCAATTTCACACCACTAGAGCCAATAGGAAGGGAGCTTTTCCTGAAGCGCTTTATAGTACCTGGTTATGGGGTACAGGATTCCGCTGTTTTCGCTTCATCTTCTCGTCTGTCCATCGAATGTTCTTGTTTGTATAAATAAAGGTAGTTTTGAAAAGAAAAAAATGAAAGTTTTCACTGGTTTCCATGGCAACAGTGGGCGTCGCTGACCTTCCCGCGTAATCACTTCCGCTCCGGCGCTATAAACACGTGGGTGCCGGGCAGGAAGTCCGCGTAAGTGTTTGTGCTTAAGGCTTTTGGTACGGGTAAAACTTTACTTTTCGTTATAGTGAGAGGGTGGGGGAGTTGGGTTACCTCCTTATTCCTTGGAATGGCACATTGCTGGGTGCTTGTGGGACTGCGCTGGGTATTCACCCCCCTTATTCTACTTTAAAGAGGGGAATGTAAGCTTCCAGGCTCTGCCCTTTCCAATCAAGGAGGGTTAAGTTGCATGTTATGGCCTTAATGGGTAAAGACATATGGATATAAGTCCCCAGTCGGCAGTGTAGACGTTGCTAACCTATTGGGCTGGACCCAAATGTGGGTTAAAGGTGCTGTTAACAATCTCTTCCTACTATTAATATAAATAAGACCGCTCACTGGATCTAATGCAATCCAACTTCTTTGGGATCCCATTCTTGATCACTCGCTTCCTGTAGTTTGCACCCCAATTCAATAGGGTGAAGACACACGGCTACTAGTAGCAGCTACTTGTCTCGGCTACTAAACCCCAGAAAATCCCCTGCCATAGACAATACTGAGAATTGCCTCTCTAGAGACAATTATCAGTAAATGATTAGCATTGTCCATTTCTGTAGTTGCTACTAGTAGCTCTGTGTGTCTTTATCCTTAAGGCTCTGACACACGGGGAGATTAGTCGCCCGTGACAAATCAGGGGTGACTAATTTTCCCGAACTACCATCCCACCGGCGAAAATGTAAGTCGCCGGTGGGATGGCACATGCGATTTCGGCAAATCGCCGAAGTTGCCTCGCGAGGCATTTTTGGCGATTTGCCTAAATCGCCTGCGCAGCATGTGCCATCCCACCGGCGACTTACATTTTTGCCGGTGGGATGGCAATCCGGGCAGATTAGTCGCCCACGAACAGGGAGATTTGTCGCGGGTGACTAATCTCCCCATGTGCCAGGGCCCTTAGGGTGAAAACACACTGAGCTACTAGTAGCAACTACTTGTCACGGCTACTAAACCCCAGAAAATATCCTGCTGTAGACAGTACTGAGAATTGCCTCTGCTAAAACACACATAGAGACAATTATCAGTAAATGATCAGCATTGTCCATTTCTGTAGCTGCTACTAATAACTCTGTGTGTCTGCACCCTTAGATTGAAGACACACTGAGCTACTTAGTAGCAACCACTTGTCACGGCTTGTCGCGGGCGACTAATCTCCCCAAGTGCCAGGGCCCTTAGGGTGAAGACACACTGAGCTACTAGTAGCAACTACTTGTCACGGCTACTAAACCCCAGAAAATATCCTGCCATAGACAATACTAAGAATTGCCTCTCTAGAGACAATTATCAGTGAATGATTAGCATTGTCCATTTCTGTAGTTGCTACTAGTAGCTCAGTGTGTCTTCATCCTTAGGGCTCTGACACACGGGGAGATTAGTCGCCCGCGACAAATCTCCCTTGTCAGGGGCGACAAATTTCCCGAACTACCATCCCACCGGCGAAAATGTAAGTCGCCGGTGGGATGGCACACGCTGCGTAGGCGATTTTGGCAAATCGGCGAAGTTGCCTCGCGAGGCATTTTTGGCGATTTGCCTAAATCGCCTGCGCAGCATGTGCCATCCCACCGGCGACTTACATTTTCGCCGGTGGGATGGCAATCTGGGCAGATTAGTCGCCCACGAACAGGGAGATTTGTCGCGGGCGTGTGTCAGAGCCCTTAAGGTGAAGACACATTGAGCTACTAGTAGCAACTACTTGTCACGGCTACTAAACCCCAGAAAATATCCTGCCATAGACAATACTGAGAATTGCCTCTGCTAAAACACACATTATCAGTAAATGATCAGCATTGTCCATTTCTGTAGCCTGCTACTAGTAGCTCTGTGTGTCTTCATCCTTAGGGTAAAGACACACAGAGCTACTTGGTAGCAGCTACTTGTCATGGCGACTAAATGCCAGAAAATATTCTGCCATAGACAATATTGAGCATTGCCTTTGCTAAAACACACGTAGAGACAGTTATCAATAAATAATCAGCATTGTCTATTTTAGTAGCCACGACAAGTAGCTGCTACTAGTAGCTCTGTGTGTCTTCACCCTTTAGCTTTCCATTTAAAAATCCTATAAACCCTTCTGCATTTACCTGAGATACAGGCAGTTGGTGGCAATCTATCAGGCAGATGTCCTTGTGGCAGTAAATAGTTTTATTGGCCCCTGTGGGGGCAACAGGCCCTTTATAAAATGTTAAAATGCCTACCAAGCTACAAGTACCATCTACTAAGAATGCAAATCATTATGATTTACTCAGCAGTGCCCAGGGCATTGTGCTGCTCTCTGTCCCTTTACTCTGGAGTAAGTGCAACACTGTCAGGCAAAAGGGGGACGGGAGAGGGGGCACCTAACTGGGGGGGAGCTCAGGTCTCTCTGATACATGTCTGTGTTCTTTAAAGGTACTGTGAGGACACCCTATTGCTCTCTAGTCAGCTGGTAGCACTATATTTATGTGGGAAGTGCAGGTCTTTGCACCCTGGTCATAGTTTTTAAGAAAGCAGAGCAAAGCTGGGGAGGGTGCAAAAATGCAGAGATGCCTTTCCACTGGCAACAAAGGGAATCGCTGGTGGAAAGGCCTTTGCATCACTTTGGCTTTCCAAAGTCGTGTGTAGGAGGAAACTTTGCGTGCCTTTGGAAAACCGAAGCGTAGGCCTTTCCGATGTCTTCCTTCGTTTCTGGCGTAAAGGCATTTCAGAGAGATCAGTTGCCCTCAACTCCATTGGGTGAGGATCATATTGGTGTATTAATGCAGTCCTCAGCCAATGGGTCCCCAGAGCCATGCCTGAATCATCAGCCCCGCATCATGATCCAATTGTTGGCCCCTGGGCTGATGATTGAATCACCAATCTCCAAATGGAGCTTTAGGTATATGGCCAATTTAACATGAAAAGTAGTAGGGACATGTTAGGAGGCACTATGTGCATGGGGTTATTATCCTGCTAAAAAGGCTTTCTTCTTCAGGCAGCAGCACCTGTGTTGGCAAACACAACAACTTTTAAAAAAACATAATTTAAGTAACTTTGCCATATACATCAATTAAAAAATATGCAGCCTTTTCATGATTTTTATTGCAATAATATGGTTTGGAACAGTTCCCTAAGCCCCGTCCCCTGTTCCCCATGCTGATCTGACTGATTACTTTTGGACTATAAAAAACTGTATTACTAGTCGATGGTCCTCAGCCTGCCTTAAGCCTGCATCCTCCCAATCCCACAATTCCCTGCACACAGGATGTCAATAAGGAATTTCAGTGTAATGCATTGTGGGTTATGTAGTTCCTGCATGCTGTCTGTAAGCTGTGGAAAAGTTGCTACAATATGTAACACCAATGTTTTAGTCTCCCCTCCCCTACCAGGATGCAGAAAGAGAAGAACTGTTTTGCAGCTGGATTTCATATAAAGTAGTATAGTATTTAGTAATAGTATTTAGTCATACTTTTTTCAGGAACAGATTACAATGATGGGTATATTAGGGGTTTCTGTGTTGTGTGGGGCTCTTTAACAAATTTTTGTATGGAAGCCGGAGTTCCCATTTAACATGGTTATGTCAAGTTGCTTCATCGGGGCCAACAGTTGCTATCTTCTCCATAATTTAGGTTTTATAGAAGAGGCAACATCAGAAGGTGTGAATGAAAGAGGCCGTGCAAATGCCCAGTCATGTCTCTTCAGATGATCCCAGCCAAGGTTTAAATGATCACCCAGTTAAAATGAAGAACAAGAAAAAGGCCAAATCACGTTCTAAGGAGGCTGTAGAAAATACCTGTAATGTTGAAGCAGAAAGCAGAATAGCTGATCCAGTTCATTTGGAAGTTGGGTCAGAGGATGTTCCTTCCACCCCACATAAAAGAAAGAAGAAAAAGAAGAATCTCGGATCTCCGTTAGACAGCACCTCGGACTGTTATAGTGCTTTAACTGGCACCTCTGGCAGCGACCTGACTGTGCCACTTGATGGTCTGGAGAAGTCTGCCAAGAAAAAGAAGAGGCATTTCAGTCACCAAGATGTGTCTCCTTCAGTATTACAGCCTGCTTCCCCCTCTGTAGGTAGGTGTGGTGGCTTGCTCTTTCCCATGGCAGGCAGAATAAATATAAAATTGGTCACATAGATTGATCGAAATTGCGATTGCTCTGTATCTGCCCTCTGCAGCTGCTGGGGGCAGAACGATCCTGGTATTTCAAAATAAATTAAATGGGGCAATGTCATCAATTATGCCCCTCCTTTTCCTTAGGAAATTTGCAGTTTTATAAATATGTATTGGTAGATTAGTCAGAACTAAGGGAAACTTAAGAAGGAGAAAATATTCACCTTTGGTAATCGCTGTTGTTGGGGTATTTATCAAAGGTATTATTTATGAATCGATAGTTGATATCTATTCTGAGTTTAAGTAGAACTTCCTTGAAAAATTCTGGGTGCTGGGTGTTGCTCATGGACTCTTTTGGTCTAGTTTCTATCAGGGTTGGACTCAGGCCCGGATTTGTGGCGAGGCCACAAAGGCCCGGGCCTAGAGCGGCAACAAAGTTTTGACAGTTTGCTCCCATACAGAGCAATGGGGACTTCTCCCCATTGCTCCGTATGGAAGTCTAAATGCCCACGCATGCGCACTTGCGTCGGCGCGGGGGGGGGGGTGGCGTATGGGAGTGGCCTAGGGGCACTGGTTGGACTGGGTCGGTGAGACAACGGGCTAGACCTGCTTTCTGTCTCTGCTGCAAACTTTGTGGGCGCAACTGGCGCTCCCCACGCCATCCCTTATGGCGTCCATATAGAGGCGGGCATGTTCATAAGCGTGCTGGGAAGGGGGGGGGTTGCAATTGGGGCTGATATTTCCCTAGGGAGAAGCTTGTGACTGGGGTGGGGGCCCTTAGGTAGCCCCTTGGGCCCCGCACACCTCAGTCCGACACTGGCTTCTTTCACTTCTGAATGCTTCTGACAACACAGACTTTCAGTATGTATGTGCATAGGAACACACTGACTGCAAATCCTGATGAGTTTCCTCGTTTTGTCCTCATCACTTTGTGTTTACCTCTTCTTTTGACATAGCAGCCTCTGTACTTTTTAGCAATTTTTCATTCAGTACCCATATCTGTAAATAATGCTAATCATGTTAACTTATCATTAGGCAATTATATGTTTGCATACAATTGTTGTTTTTAAATTACACCTTCTACTTATCTAATGGTTTATCCCTTACTTCTTCTACACGATGACTTCATAAGGATTCAGACTTGATCTGGTTATGAAAATTATATACTACTGCTTCTTTCTTTGTGTTTTTAGGGTACACTTCCATCCCCATGCAGACTGAGTGTGACACCCCTGATACCCATAGGAAGAGCAAAAAGAAAAAGCATACAGAAGAGACCATAACAACGGTTGGTTTGATGGAAATATCCAATATGGAGGACAAGAGAGAAACTTTGGACATGGCAGTCAAAAAGAAAAAGAAGAAAGTTAGAGAAGGGAATTCATCTGCTTCCGTTTTAATGGACACAGGTACATTGTCATTTTGTGAAGATTGTGGCATATAAAGTGTGATATACTGTATGGTTTCTAATGATTTGGATCCTTAGGAGAAAAGTAACCAAGAATCAAAGCAGAAATATGAATTCTCAAAAGAAATTTAGAGGGGTAATATAGGAAGAGTTTGCTCTGGTTCAGTAATTAACATCAACCAGCAGTTAGCCTATGGGCCACAGACATACCAGTAATATTGTATGAATAGTTATCGGTATGTGTATGGTACCCTCCCCAGCATGATCGATATCCGATGAGGAAATGAAGAGGAGCTGCAGCTCTGCAAGAACAGTAGGAAGGTGACCATACTGTGTGGGGGCCCTAATACACTCGCTGTCCATTTGGCTTCTAGGGAGATCGGGCGGAGAGGGTACCTGGTTGGCCTGTGTATAGTTGCCTTTATTTAGTGCGTTTAGAATATGGTAAAAGAAACATCATAAGAATCTCAAGGAGGCTGAACAAGCAGGACTAGGCGCAAATAGTAGTCTAGCTTTGCCAGTCTAGTTTCCTTGCTTTTCATATTCTTGTTGGCTGGTATATGTGACATCACAACTGTTGTAAGACTAAAAAGAAAAGCTTTTAAGGCCATCTTTAAAATCCAAGAACCATAACTCTAGAATTATTTGTAGATTGTGTTTTGCTAGGAGACACCACCCTTGCTGAACAGACAGATCCTGAGGAACCCCCAATGTTTAAAAAGAAGAAGAAAAAACACAAAATACAGGATGATGAGAATATCCAACAGACCACGGGAATGATCGGCACAGCCTCAGAAGCCTCAACGCCAAAAAGAAAGAGAGGCCAAGAAAAAAGCGATGAGATTATGGAGTGCAATATGGAGGAACAAAATGGAGACACTGTCCCTCACACCCTGTCCAAAAGAAAAAAGAAAATTTCCAGCCATGTATTAGAGGAGACCACAGATCCTAGCCATGGTCTCTCCAGTGAGCTTGACCTATCTTTGGGCAGTTTGGAAAAGCCCCCAAGAAAAAAGAAGAAACATTCAGAGGACACAGATTCCACTTCTGGTTTATTGAATTCCTCCTCTAATGCAGGTAATGCTTTTTTATTGGTTGCTAAGAATGTTAGCTGAGTTGTTATAAGCACTGAGATTTCCTGGTGTTTCACAGAAGGTCCATTGGGACCTCAGGAATAAACCTAGAGAATAATAATGGGGATGGGTTTGATTAAACTCCATAATGTAGCATAATTAAAGCTCCTTGACCATTGTCATACTGTTATTTTATAGGAGGCGATTCCATTCTTGAGCAAACTGATTCAGAAGAGCAAACTTTCCAGAAGAGTAAAAAGAAAAAAAACAGAGACTGTGACCAAAACCTGGGAGAAAAAGGTTTTCTGCTGGAATCATCTGACCATGATGTTCCCCTAATGGTCAAGAAGAAGAAAAAGAAGAAGAAGAGCCATGAACTTGAACAGGAATGTTTTGGAGATCTGGAAGAAGATGCAGAGCCTGAAGTTTGTGGGCTAACATTGTCAGTGACTAAAAAGAAATCTAAGAAGCGCAATAGATCTGACATGGAAGAAGACCAGAGTTTGGTTGAATCGTGCAGCATTGGTGAAATCACTCATGATGAAATAGATGAGCAACAAGAACCAGAGAACTTTTCCAGCCTGTCTAGCAGGGTAAGAAGAGAAAGCAGGTCGGAGTCTCAGGAGAAGGCTTCTGAAACTGATCATGGAACCGGCAACACAGATGAAGGCAGAGGAGACCAAGAGACCAACACAACTGATAGCAGGTGAGATAGGAAAGGGATCCCAAATATTGGTCCAGTTTAGATATGTGGCTGACTTAAACTTACTATGATGCTTATTAGACAAAGGCAACCTGTAACCCATAGAAACCAACAGTAACAAGCAGTAAATGGCCACATTATGAGGGTTCACACAGTAGTATCTGATTCACTCAGCAAGAACAGCCATAGATGTCTGAAATGTTTAACTGTGATTGTTTTACTAAATATGTAATTGGTATTTCTAGGATTGGTATGGCTGTGGAAGCTGGTCTAGAGAATAAGAGAAAGAAAAGAGTCAGAAGATTTCCACCTCTACGTCAGAGAGACCTGGAACTTCTTAAGGAGTATTTCCCGAACCTGGAAAGACGCACAAATTCCACCATCAGTCATATTGTGAGAGAAGACTTGGAAAGAATAAGGGCAGCCAAAATAAAAGGTAGGTGATCTTCATTTCCTGCGGAAAAGCATATCAGCCTTTTCAGCAAATGCCGAAATTTGCACCAGAGCAAAAAGAAATTGGTTGTACATACAGGTAACCAGAGCTGCACTTAAAAGGAGAAATAAAATGTTAAGGTCCCCATACACGGGCCGATAGAAGCTGCCGATATCGGTCCCTTGGACCGACTCAGCAGCTTATCGGCCCGTGTAGGGGCAGAAACGAGGGGCCTGGCCGACCGATATCTGGGCTGAAATTGGCCAGATATCGATCGGGCAGGTTAGAAAATCCCGTCGGATCGGGGACCGCATCGGCTCGTTGATGCGGTCCCCGAACCGACTGCCCCATTGCCGCGTGCAGAATTAGATCGTTTGGCCTACATCGAATTTGCCTACATGCCTCCCCGAAATCGCCACCCGAAGGTGGGGATATCGGGTGAAGATCTGCTCGCTTGGCGACATCGCCAAGCGAGCGGATCTGCCCGTGTATGGCCAGCTTTAGTCATTATAATCACTACCCTGAGACCCCAGGCCAGTGCTTCTGTTCACTGATAACTGCACTGGCCTGAGGCACCACGTTCCAATCTCCTTCCTCTCCTCCGCGACTCTGGGCCTCTGGGAGTGAAAAGCCAGCTTTATGCATATAAGTTCAGCTTTTCACTCTACTGTGCATGCCCACCCAGATCAGGCCGTAGAGAGGATCTGGGATGGAGTAACCTGGGACAGTACAGTTTTCTGTAAACAGAAGCACTGTCCTGGGGTCTTAGGTAAGTGATTCTAATCACTGGTGGGAGCCTAACATTCTCCTTTTCCTTTAAGGCTGGAAGCCAGAACAGCAGCTTTAGGTCTAAAACCAGAACAGCAACTGTAGGCACGTGCCTTGGGTGCCAGACGCATACCTCACTCTACAGTTGCTTGCAAAAGTATTTGGCCCCCTTGAACTTTTCCACATTTTGTCACATTACAGCCACAAACATGAATCAATTTTATGGGAATTCCACGTGAAAGACCAATACAAAGTGGTGTACACGTGAGAAGTGGAAGGAAAATCATACATGATTCCAAACATTTTTTACAAATAAATAACTGCAAAGTGGGGTGTGCGTAATTATTCAGCCCCTGAGTAAATACTTTGTAGAACCCCCTTTTGCTGCAATTCCAGCTGCCAGTCTTTTAGGGTATGTCTCTACCCGCTTTGCCCATCTACAGACTGAAATCCTTGCCCATTCTTCTTTGCAAAACAGCTCCAGCTCAGTCAGATTAGATGGGCAGTGTTTGTGAACAGCAGTTTTCAGATCTTGCCACAGATTCTCCATTGGATTTAGATCTGGACTGTGACTGGGCCATTCTAACACATGGATATGTTTTGTTTTAAACCATTCCATTGTTGCCCTGGCTTTATGTTTAGGGTCGTTGTCCTGCTGGAAGGTGAACCTCCGCCTCAGTCTCAAGTCTTTTGCGGACTCCAAGAGGTTTTCTTCCAAGATTGCCCTGTATTTGGCTCCATCCATCTTCCCATCAACTCTGACCAGCTTCCCTATCCCTGCTGAAGAGAAGCACCCCCAGAGCATGATGCTGCCCCCCATATTTGACAGTGGGGATGGTGTGTTCAGAGTGACGTTAGTTTTCCGCCACACATAGCGTTTTGCATTTTGGCCAAAAAGTTCCATTTTGGTCTCATCTGACCAGAGCACCTTCTTCCACATGTTTGCTGTGAGCCCCACATGGCTTGTGGCAAACTGCAAATGGGACTTCTTATGGTTTTCTGTTAACAATGGCTTTCTTCTTGCCACTCTTCCATAAAGGCCAACTTTGTGCAGTGCACGACTAATAGTTGTCCTATGGACAGATTCCCCCACCTGAGCTGTAGATCTCTGCAGCTCGACCAGAGTCACCATGGGCCTCTTGGCTGCATTTCTGATCAGCGCTCTCCTTGTTCGGCCTGTGAGTTTAGGGGGACGGCCTTGTCTTGGTAGGGTTACAGTTGTGCCATACTCCTTCCATTTCTGAATGATCGCTTGAACAGTGCTCCGTGGGATGTTGAAGGCTTTGGAAATCTTTTTGTAGCCTAAGCTTGCTTCAAATTTCTCAATAACTTTATCCCTGACCTGTCTGGTGTGTTCTTTGGACTTCATGGTGTTGTTGCTCCCAATATTCTCTTAGACAACCACTGAGGCCGTCACAGAGCAGCTGTATTTGTACTGACATTACACACAGGTGCACTCTGTTTAGTCATTAGCACTCATCAGACAATGTCTATGGGCAACTGACTGCACTCAGACCAAAGGGGGCTGAATAATTATGCACACCCCACTTTGCAGTTATTTATTTGTAAAAAAATGTTTGGAATCATGTATGATTTTCGTTCCACTTCTCACGTGTACACCACTTTGTATTGGTCTTTCACGTGGAATTCCAATAAAATTGATTCACGTTTGTGGCTGTAATGTGACAAAATGTGGAAAAGTTCAAGGGGGCCGAATACTTTTGCAAGCCACTGTACCTGCCTACCCCTGGTTTCAGCTTTTAGTAACTCTAGCTACTGACCTGGCTGAGAGATGTGATGGTGTGATGTTGATGAGTGGCAGTTGAGGACGCCGGCTCACTTTGGGCGCCCCTTACATTTGGCCCAGCACTGCTGAAGCCAGAATGATGTGTCTAACATCTGAAGCCCTCAGCAGCAGAACAAATTGCAACAGACCTCACAAAATGAGTATCAATATTTTCCCTTTCTCAACCAGTAATTGACAAGCTGAATATCCAGAACTGGGTTGTATCATGTTAATCACCACTTGGTAGTGCCGGTGCCAAATAAACCATTTTTCTTACAGGTATCCCCTTCATGACTGGCAGGTTCACCACTGAGGAAAACCAGCGGCTAGAGGAGAACGTTAAGGAATTTATGGCTCTTACTGGAATCTCCTCAGGAGATAAGCTCTTCAGCAGTTTTAAATATCCAGATGAGAAGTCGTTGATCGAGAGAGTGAAGCGGATGTACAACTTTAGGCGTAGAATCGGTATGTTGCTCTATCTTGTGCGCCGTTAGCGGTTGTTACATGCCGTTCAGGGGGTGTCTGAGCATTTTGTAAGTTTATTGGATGCTTGCACCACAGTAAAACCCAATGCTCTTGTGTATGCAGCGGAAGGGATACCCCGTACAACTACAGAAGTGTTCATCCGAGGAGGAAAGATGTTTGACTTGACAAGTAACAAGGGACAGTGAGTCTTTCTTTCAGTACTTCATGTATTTTTGTGCACGTTAAATCTTCCTTTGTATCTGATCTGTCAGGTATTTGATTAAAAGTCATAAAGGGTCATTTACCATGTCCCTTAGCAGAAGTGAAAGGGCCTTAATTGGCGCAAGTGCCTGCCTCGTCATGCTATGAGAGCACTTCTGCTGTAGTGCTTGGTGCTTACCAGTGGTGTACAGAGAAAGCAGACACTGCGGTCACAGGGGAGGGACAGGGGGGCTCGGACCATGGGATCAGCTTCCCCTATAGTTACAGAAATCTCTTCCTATGTTAGAGAGGATGGGAGCTGGAGAAACGAGGGTCAGTTGGATGGGTAGAGGGGAGCGAGGCTGGGAAGGAATGGCTGTGCATGCCAGGGCTCTCTAAATATTTTTCTGCAGGGGGCCCGGCGCCCCATAGTTATGCCACAGATGCTTACCATTTTATCCGTGATTCTGCCTTTTCCAGTTACTCAAAGGAGGAAGTGGAGCAGTTGAAGAAACACATGGAAATGCATGGAAATAAATGGAGGACCATAGCGCCTCTGATGGGACGCAATAATGTTACGCTTCAGTTGAAGGCATCCCAGATGAGACGAGGTACATGTCCCTACTGGCAAAGCCCTGCCGTTATCATTAAGTGCATCCAAAACACAGTCACCAGTGCCAGTTGAGTATATTCCAATGAATGTGAATTTTGATTCACTGTTTCCCTGAGAGGACCATTACCCACATTACAATGGGTATTTATTTGATGTACAGTGCCGAGATGGGAGGGGTGGAGGGAGGGATAATGAATATTGCTATTCTGTCCCTTTTGGACAACAGGGCCTGGCTCCGACTTAGCTCAATGGCTCCAAGCAAGGGAACATTTTCTTTTACAATGACTAGGAGCAAATTGTAGTACACGCAGGTTTAGAGCTGCATACACTAAGCACTTGCATTGTACAATCTGTACTCTGTGCCTTATACCAGATCTGTTGTAGAGCTCGGTAGTAGATTCCTACATCAAGTTAGGTATCCGCAGAAAACTCTATTTCCACAAAATCTAAGTTGGTCATAGGTTTGCTGGACTCCGACCCAAAATTATCCCTGCATCTGTTTCTTCAAAAAGTATGAATAAATGCCATTTTTATATTCTGAAATCCTGCTGCAAAACAGTTCTTCTTCGCAGCAAAATTTGAAATCCTGGCAGGGGTGGAGGGACTAAAACTTTGATGCTGAAATTTTAACAACTTATCCACAGCTTACAGACAGCATGCAGGAACCCACAATGCATTGCACTGTGAAGTTCCTTTGCTTATTGACATCACGTTTGTAGCGATGTGGGATTCAGAGGATGCAGACTGCAGGCTGAAGGCAGGCTGAGGACAGTTGACTACTTTTTTTTTGTTTTTTGTTTTCAAAGTAGTCAGCCAGATCAGCAGGGGAACAGGGGGCCAGGCTCAAAGGTCGCCAAGCGAGCGGATCTTCTCCCAATATCCCCACCTACGGGTGGGCGATATCGGGGGAATTTAGGCTAATACGATCGTTTGGCCCTGGGGCCAAACGGTTGAATTATAATGACGGGCATAGGCAAAGTCGGTCCGGGACCGCATCAACGAGCCGATGCGGTTCCTGATCCGACTAGATTTTCTAACCTGCCCGATTGAGATCTGGACAATTTCAGGCCAGATATGGGTCGGGCAGGCCTGTCGGTAGTCCCCATACACGGGCCGATTAGCTGCCGAACCAGCCCAAGGGACAGTTATCGGCAGCTAGAATCGGCCCGTGTATGGGGACCTTAAGTAACTGTTCCAAACCTTATTATTACATTAAAAATACTGAAAAGGCTGCATAATTTTTAATTGGTGTATATTGCAAAGTTGTTTGCTTTTCAAAAAGCTTAAGTTGTGTTTGGGTGGAGTTCCCCTTTAAGAACAGGTGTCCAGATTGTACTTGCATGCTCTCAGTGATGCACAAGTAAGGAAGGACACCCATGGTCTGGCCACAAAAACAATGCTTATATGGTAGGCACAAGCTTCTTTTGTCAACAGGCAATTTTTTTTCCCTTCTCAAGAGACCAACAGTGGGAAATGGAGTGCAGAGGAGGTGAACAAGTTGATTGACGCACTAAAAAATTTCATTGTCAAGCCAGGCAAAGGGCCGCTGGATACCATCGCTAAATGCGATCTGTACTCCGGAATTCCTTGGGTTCAAGTGGAGGAAAAAGTGGAGACAAGAAATTGGTCACAATGTAAAATCAAGTGGTAAATAGAGTTTTTCGTTGTAACTTTCACTAGGGGGAAACTAACCTAGGCCATAAGCATTTTGGAAGTGCTTATTACCAAAAGGCAAATACTGATTAGTCACGTTGTCTTTTCCCAGGTCTGAAATCCTGCTACTGAGGATGAATAACGGTGTAAACGTTTTCCAAGGAGCCAGCGGTATCGAGCTACTAATCAACATGATCAAGTGGTGAGTGTGACTGATGGAACTTGCCAACACTGCAGTGATAAGGGGTGATACCCAGTGCAGAGATATCCGTGCTGATAAAGGGGCTTCACCATGTATATATTGCCGTCCTAACAGCTTCTATGTGTATCATGTGCAGGTTACATGATTTTGGACCAGCAGAAAGTGGTCAGATAAAATGGGAAGAGCTGGCGGAGGTTCTTGGGTAAGTGTTTGGGTTTGCACAGACTGTTATTACATTCATCCAAATAGAGGTGGACAAAAAAAAAATATATAATATATATATATAGCTAGCCAAACACCTTGTGTGGATATCTGCTATGTGCTGGGCTAAATTAGACTGGATCTGATCACTTGCATCAGGGCCAATGATTGGTTCATAATGTGGACCTATATGGTCCTCTTCCAATGGGCTTTTAAAGGAACAGTAACACCAAAAAATGAAAGAGTTTTAAGGAATAAAAATATAATGCACTTTTGCCCTGCACTGGTAAAACTGGTGTGTTTGCTACAGTAACACTACTATAATTTATATGATAAGCTGCTGTGTAGCCATGGGGGCAGCCATTCAAGCTGGAAAAAAGGAGAAAAGGCACAGGTTACATAACAGATAACAGATAAGTTCTGTAGAATACAATAGTGTTTTATCTGTTATCTGCCTCTGCCTTTTCTCCTTTGAATGGCTGCCTCCATGGCTACATAGCAGCTTATTTATATAAATTATAGTAGACTGAAGTAAACACACAACTTTTACCAGTGCAGGGCAGCAGCACATTATATTTTAGTTACTTTTATACACTTCAATTTTTTGGTGTTACTGTTCCTTTAAGACCTACCCAAGATATCTGGCTTATGTTGGACCAGATAGGCCATTGGGAGGCCCCAAACATGGGCCACTAAGGTGCCAGCTTGGTCTGGAGGGGCTTGAGTCTGCAGCTTTTATTGGCTCAGGTATGACTAGTTTAAAGCAGTTTAATACCTTGTTCTTGGGTGACATGCATAAGCTGCCCATATACTAGAAAACTGGCCATTTTTGGCAGGCACCAAGTAGTATTGCATTAAATCCAACCTGGAGGTCTGATTTTATGCTGTCGGCAGGCCTGATGAAGGTAGCTGGGAAGGGATTCTCTCCCAAGATGTTTCCAGGCTCTTGGAGTGAAGCTAAAATCAGGCCAAGGATAGGTGGCTCAGCAAGTTTAAATTGTGCACTGAGGCAGGATTTGGATTTGGCCGAATCCACGCTTCTGGTCAAACGAATCCAAAAAATCAGTTGTCTCTTGTTGTCAAACCCGGAAGTTGAAAATTTTTCATTATGCGATGCGTTGCAGTTCTCTTTGGCCCTTCCTTATCCTAATATACATATACAAATTAGGATTCAGTTCGTTATTTGCCCAAATCATTCACAAAGGATTTAGGGTTTGGCCAAATCCTAAAATAGTGGATACGGTGCATCCCTATTAAAGGAGAAGGAAAGGTAAAAACTCAGTAAGCTTTATCAGAAAGGTCTATGTAAATACAGCCATAAGCACTCACAAACGCTGCACTGAGTTCTCTGTCAAAAGATTTGTTGTGTCTGGTTTCCTCTGCCAGAGACACGCAGCTCTCTGCTCTCTCCCCTCTCCTGCTCCCCCCTCCCTCAAGAATGCTAAGAATTCACCCCCCCCCCCCCCAGGAATGTGAATATGAGCCAATCAGCAGGAAGCTGACTCACAGTCTAAGTAACTGAGCATGTACACTGGTCTTGCTCTTGGTGCAGGAGTGAGGCATTATGGGAACTTACTTTACACAGCTCAGCGGTTTTTCTTCCTGTCTGAACTGAAGGTATGCCTGCAGGTTGAGATTAACTCTTTATTAGCTTTTCCTTCTTCTTTAATTGCAGAGATGGATATGTTTCTGTTCCTTTGTCTTCCATAGTTCTACCTTAGAACCATTAGAGCTTGGGCATCAATATGGCAGCAACTTGAGGGGGTGGAGTTTGCGGTGGTGCTGCTTTGTCCTGCAGAATTCTCAGACATAAAGAAAGTTTGCCAGCAGTTCTGCTGATGTACACACACCCTAACCAGCATTTCTCTTTCTCAGGAACATCCCACCACTGCTGCTTCAGAACAAGTTTGTTTACATCAAAAGGAGATACATCCCCGACTATCACAATCTGACTCACCAAGGTCTGTGTCACTTTCATCCTTTTATTTATTTTTCTCAGGGGATCTGCGGGTACAGCATAGCAAGTATGAGTGTGTGCAGTTGCATGTACTGGGTGCAAAATTGTGTTTTTTTTCATTACGCTTGCTTCACTCACTCCTGAGGCGGTATGGGTCAGAACCACAAAAGCATTCCTCTGTTGTTATTGGAGGGGAAGGGCAAGCATACGAGTGTATAAATAAGCACCTCCTCAGCACTAGTGGGGCTCGGACGGTGCAGAGAGATTGGGGAGCGGATGGGCTGATAGCGAATGCAGCCCGCCATCCCCTTCTGGGGGCAATTGGTTGGCCCATCCACAGGTTTAGGGCCACCTAGTATGCGGGGGAGGGGTGTCTAAAATTAATCTGCTGCTGGCTCTTTCTGCACTCTTAAGCTGGCCATACACGTGCAGATCTGCTCGCTTGGCGATGTCGCCAAGCGAGCGGATCTTCTCCCGATATCCCCACCTACAGGTGGGCGATATCGGGGAGGCATGTAGGCGAATTTGATCGTTTGGCTCTGGGGCCAAACGATCGAAATCTACACGCGGCAATGGGGCAGTCGGTTCGGAGCCGATGCGGTCCCCGATCCGACTGGATTTTCTAACCTGCCCGATCGATATCTGGCCAATTTCAGGCCAGATATCGGTCGGCCAGGCCCCTCGGTTCTGCCCCTACACAGGCCAATAAGCTGCCGAATCGGTCCAAGGGACCCATATCAGCAGCTAGAATCGGCCCGTGTATGGGGACCCTTAGTCCTGACTGTTGAGGTAATTTAGTCAAAGACCGGGATCCTTTAGCCAAGACAGGCTTCCGCTATTATAACAAATATACAAAAATACCACCAGTGCGGAAAATAGCAAAGAGACTTAATGAATAGTGAGATGCTGCTGGGGTGGTTACAGCCCCTTTAGTGGAAATTATCACCTTAGCTCTTCAATAAACGAGGTGGGAATGGATACTTTCTTCCAAAGCAGAGCTCATAGAAGTGTCCCTGGTTATCTAGAGGAAGGCATGCTTGTTATTATTCCAGATTATTCTAGTGGTACAGCTATAGGACCCGTTATCCAGAATGCTCGGGACCAAGGGTATTCCGGATAAGGGGTCTTTCCGTAATTTGGATTTCCATACCTTAAGTCTACTAAAAAATCAATAAACCATTAATTAAACCCAATAGGATTGTTTTGCCCCCAATAAGGGGTAATTATATCTTAGTTGGGATCAAGTACAGGTACTGTTTTATTATAACAGAGAAAAGGGAATCATTTAACCATGAAATAAACCCAATAGGGCTGTTCTGCCCCCAATAAGGGGTAATTATATCTTAGTTGGGATCAAGTACAGGTACTGTTTTATTATTACAGAGAAAAAGGAATAATTTAACCATTAAATAAATCCAATAGGGCTGTTCTGCCCCAATAAGGGGTAATTATATCTTAGTTGGGATCAAGTACAGGTACTGTTTTATTATTACAGAGAAAAAGGAATAATTTAACCATTAAATAAACCCAATAGGGCTGTTCTGCCCCAATAAGGGGTAATTATATCTTAGTTGGGATCAAGTACAGGTACTGTTTTATTATTACAGAGAAAAAGGAATAATTTAACCATTAAATAAATCCAATAGGGCTGTTCTGCCCCCAATAAGGGGTAATTATATCTTAGTTGGGATCAAGTACAGGTACTGTTTTATTATTACAGAGAAAAGGGAATCATTTAACCATTAAATAAACCCAATAGGGCTGTTCTGCCCCAATAAGGGGTAATTATATCTTAGTTGGGATCAAGTACAGGTACTGTTTTATTATTACAGAGAAAAGGGAATCATTTAACCATTAAATAAACCCAATAGGGCTGTTCTGGCCCCAATAAGGGGTAATTATATCTTAGTTGGGATCAAGTACAGGTACTGTTTTATTACAGAGAAAAGGGAATCATTTAACCATTAAATAAACCCAATAGGGCTGTTCTGGCCCCAATAAGGGGTAATTATATCTTAGTTGGGATCAAGTACAGGTACTGTTTTATTATTACAGAGAAAAGGGAATCATTTAACCATGAAATAAACCCAATAGGGCTGTTCTGCCCCCAATAAGGGGTAATTATATCTTAGTTGGGATCAAGTAAAGGTACTGTTTTATTATTACAGAAAAAAAGTAAATCATCTTTAAAAATGTGAATTGATTAATATGGAGTCTATGGGAGACAGGCTTTCCGTAATTCGGAATAATTCTGGATAATGGGTTTCCGGATAAGTGATCCCATACTTGTACTATGTATTTTTTCCTAATTTTCAGAAATTCACAGAGGGCTGAGCTCTTAAATTTTTTTTTTTTAATTTTGTTCTAGAAATTTTGTATCATCTGTACACAGAAACCATCCCACACTTAGAGGAACGCCTGAATACATTCATGCTGCGACAAGAGGAGGATATTCAGCCTGTAAGAAGATTGTACTTATGACACTGTGTCTGTGTTTAAATGGATACTGCATATTGCTGCTGTCTTGTTTTATGGCATTCATTCTAGGTATACACTCAGGATCAGGGACAATTGCCAGAGGGCAAGAGCACTAAAGGTGGCCATACACGGGCCGATTCTAGCTGCCAATATTCGGCGACTTATCTGCCCGTGTATAGGCACTAATGACAAGCCTGCCTGACCGACATCTGGCCTGAAATTGGCCAGATCTCCATCGGGCAGGTTTGATTTTTCCGTTGGATCAGGGACTGTAGTGGCTCGTCAATGCAGCTCAATGCCTGCCACAGACAATGGGCAATTGCAAGGCTCTGTAGCACCTTGTGCCCATTGGTTCTCCTTAGTGTGTGTTTGTAAAAGGGAGCACCCATATGCCGCCCCTCATTATTATAGCAGTGCCAAACAAAGGTCTTGGCACTTCATTCTGGGGCACAATGAAGCGCAAAAGGCAGGGTGCAAAGAGCAGAGAAAATGGCTCTTTCTGTGTGTTTTTACACTTTGCCTTGCACAAGGGGGTTTTCAGAAAATGGGTACAATAACGGCTCTCTGCCTTTATATTTCCTTGTTTTTGCCAGCACCCAGGGCATTTGAATCACAATAGGGTGTGCTCCGTTCAGTCTTGTAGATATATATATTTATGTAGATATAAAGTCAAGCTGTGTGTCCGCACTCTAAACCAGTTTAACAGATGGGTCCTGAAGTCGAAATATGTAAATAACTCTAAACAGGACCAGCACACCATTTTGACAGCAATTCTTCCATCCATTCACCATGTGTTCCAACGTTTCGTTCTCTCCTGGGACCTTTATCAAGGACACTGTGCAAAATAGAAGAATTGCTGTGAAATGGTGTGCTGGTCCTGTTTATAGGTATATATATATATATATATATTGGCTACACACTAAGTGACGTCATTGGCTACATTTGGCGCTCATTTGGGTTTAAGAGGGCGTTTGTAACTACTATGAACACTTTGAGAAAGGCTGTGGACACAGCCGAAACGTTAGATAGACGTTTTTCACAATAAAGAGACTTTGATTTTTCAATTAAGTCCTGTGAGTGCGGTATTTTTGTTGTAATTATATATATATATATATATATATATATATATACAGAAAAGGACAGAGCACACCCTAACAATTTTGCTTGCAAAAACCATGTGTATAGCAAGACAATGAGCCGCACACACAGGGAATATATATATATATATATATATATATATATATATATATATATATATATAGGCACCCAAGGCAGCAATAGGTGGGTGGCCCACAGGTGCCTACTATATATATATATATATATATATATATACACACACACTATACAATACTATATATATTATTTTTATTGATCCGACGTTTCAGTTCCTTCCTGGAACTTTCATCAGGGAGGATGAAAGTTCCTGATGAAAGGTCCAGGAAGGAACTGAAAACTGAAATGTCGGATCAATAAAAACTTTGTAAGATATTACTTTTTCTGCTATTTTTCTTTCTGCTATTGTGAAAACCTGTGAGTGCCATCACTTGTTGCATTTGTATTTTACTGATTTGCACTGGCACCTGGGTCACAACCCCTATTGTATGGTGTGCTGCCTATATCTGGACTAAATATATTATATATATATATATATATATATATATATATATATATATATATATATACATATACATATATATAATATAACCTCTATAGTAAGATGCATATAACCCGTGATCATGTGGTTCCGGCAGCTGCCGAATGATATTGGCCCTAGACAGGTTGGATGATAAGTCCTTTTATTCTTGTTAATGTTTTCCAGGTGGTTGAAAAAAGTGATTCTTATCTCATCAATGAAATATTCTGTGAATATATCGGCAAGGAGCACGAAGACGCGCTATACATTACGCAAAGAGAAAAAAGGAAGAGAAAGCGGAAAACGCGAGGGAAAGAAAAATGTGATATGTTTTAAAGTAAAAGCAGCACGGTGGCTCCTGAGTGCCTTAGTCTTAGGCCGAATCTCTGCATTCAAATGCTGTTTTCCTTCCGTTGATTCTGTGCTTGTTTTGCTACAGCTGAATTTTGATAAATTGCCACATTTATAATACGGGTCTGGTTTATTTAGATCATCTGGCCAACAACATATTATTTTATGACACTGTTTATAAATACAGTCATCTTCTGCCATGTCATTGTAGAATGGACCAAATGTGACCAGTGAAACTAATGAACGTCGCTTCATTTTTCTCTTATGTTGCTGATTGGCTGCGACACATTCTAGGAGCCGAGGAATCATACAAGTTATGGATTTGCTGCTGGATCCTTACAGCTTGTCCCTACAAATATGTCTGGTCCCTAAAGGGAAAATTAACCCTCCTTTATTTTTTACCCAT
The DNA here is from genome assembly GCF_000004195.4 of Xenopus tropicalis. NCBI lineage: Eukaryota > Metazoa > Chordata > Amphibia > Anura > Pipidae > Xenopus > Xenopus tropicalis. The sequence goes on from NC_030684.2 coordinate 11,753,981, forward strand.
GAGCTCATTCAGTTTTGTAGAAAAGGTGCATAACCACATACAGTATATAATGTATGTTCTTTGTACACAGAAATACCAGGCTCTACACTTACAGCAGCAGTCTGTCTGTGCTGTAGAGTCCAGTTCCCCCCATTAGGCTCATAACCTACCCAACCCTCACCTTCTGCTTTTTAGAGAATCTGTTCCCCGCCCACCTTGGAAAGTAGATGGATTTTCAAGTACCAGAATCCACCATGTCAGAAAGTTGAGCAACTTGCATGCAGATTAATTTTGTTTCTCTATTAGAAGCAGCTAAACTCTTTCTCTTTTATTGACTTCTTGTCTAGAGTAAAGCTCCGCCCCTTTTGCTTTCAGAGCACTTCTCTCTACGACTATGAAGACCTCAAAGAGGTACCTACTGGGTTTACTGCCTCTTCTCCAATGGAAATCAATCACTAGGCACAGGTTCGGACTGGGGCCCCAAGGGCCCACCAGAAAACTTTACACCATCCTCCTTTCCTTCCTCAACCAGTTTATTCTCCAAGTCTCTACATGCTAGCATCTATCCTTCCATCTATTTCTTCTTTTTGTTCCCATTCAAAAATAGGGAATGACCATGAAGTAGGCCAAATGGTCAGGAGCAGGAGGGCCCACTGACCACTGGGCCCCCCGGGAGTTTTCCTGGTATGCTGGTGGGCCAGTCCGACACTGACTAGGCACCTCTTTGAGGTCATCATAGTCCGAGAGAGAGGGAGTGCTCAGAGAGCAAGAAGGGCGGAGCTTCGCGCTAGACAAGGAAGTCAGTAAAAAGAGATATAGTTCAGCTGCTTGTAATAGAGAAATGAAATACACCTGGATGCAGGGTGAACAGTATTTAATTCTTGGGGCTGTACAGTGTAATTTTAGACATTGTAAAAAAAGAAAGGGTAAAGTAGAAGGGCCAGAGTGAGAGGTGGGGCATTACTGATGCAAGGGAGGAACCTCAGGGCTCTCTTGGTACCCATTGGAAGGTACTCCCCTAGGACCTTGAAAAGACTTAGGAAGTTTAGGGGGAGAATTTTTACTCAAGTTGTTGGTCCTACTAGTAATGCCTTTTGTTCAGCAGCCAATTTTTAAAAAATAGGGCACTTGACCCTCTCTGGGTACCCATTGGAAGGTTCTGCCCTAGGACCTTGAAAAGACTTAAGAGGTTTAGGGGGAGAATGTCTACTTCAAGTGTTGGTCCTACTAGTAATGGCTGAAATGATTAGTAGTAAATACTTCAAGTCATCCTGCACCCCTGTATGGTTAAGGGACAACAGGTCCTGGGTGGTTCCTATAAAGGGCAAAAAAACTGCGGGGGTCCTCTGTCCTCCAAAAAGACAGGAGAAAAAACATAATTCCCAACTACTTGTGGCTGTAAAAAAGTTTTTATAGTTTCTCAAAGGAGAACTAAGCATACAAAAAAATTCTAATATAATGATTTTTAAATTGAGCTACCCCCTCTTTTGTTCAGCAGCCATTTGTTAAAAAATTGGAAACACAAATAATCTTTGGACTCGCTTCTCTGCTTAGTAACTTTATTTCCTAGTGGCTGGCCACTTTGCCTGAACATAACAGCAGGGGGCACTGGTGTTTCATTAAATTACCAGTTAAAGAACAACCAATATCTTTAAAACTAGGGTAAACACAAAATAATTCATGTAAACTGCAAAAGTCATCAAAAGTACAGCAATTAATTTGTTTTAGGGCAGGGGTGCCCAGACTTTTTCCCCCCACGGCCGACTTTTGGCCCCGCCCCGTGTACGTACGCATTTCTGCATTTCCCGGCTTCGAAGCGGTCCACCAGAAATCCACGGGGGATTGACTGGTGGACCGCGATCGATGTTTAGGCCACCCCTGTTTTAGGGTGTTTAGTTGCCCTTTCATGCATGGTCTTCTTTCATACTTGCACAGTAGCAAAGGAAAGTGCTCGATATGATTGGTGCCCTTGAGTTGAGGTTTTTCGGAATCAGGGAAAGCTTTCTTTTTGGCACACATTGATAAAGTTGTAATTAAAGGGCAACTATCGCTCCCAAATTGTTTCCCACGCCAGAGGTGCGGGCTAATTGAACCCTCACTCTGGTTGGGGGAAACATAAGTTACAATATAGCCCCCATCAGCGCTATGCTGCCTACCTGCACCTCTAGTGGGATAAACAATATGGGGGTGATAGGTGCCCTTTAAAAGCAAATGCTAAGAAAGCTTATTCAGTTATACGTTGTTACATTGTGTTGGCCTCTAGCAGAAAACTTATTTTTATGACTGTATAAAGTTTTACATGTTCAAATAAATTTTATAAGTACTTTACTTGCCTCTCTTGAAGCTTTTTCTCCCCCATTCCCCCCAGGATTTCATGACACCACAACCGATATCTATTCTGTAGAATAATCTCTCCATTACAGTGAATAGAAAACTCATAAGCTCATTTACTTACATGGCGTAATGGATCCATATCTATATATCTCATTCTTTACTAGGTTAAATGACTGCAGATTTTATTCAGTAGAATCATGTCCCCACTACAGTAAATGGGACTCATGAAGTAATGCACACATTATGATATATTCATATGTATGATGAACAGCTAGGAGGATTTTAATAGAGGCAAATCTGCCCCCCAAAAATTAATTTCCTACAGTAAATAGTAGGAAAGTATACATGGAATTGGCACTGTATCTATCCAGCCATGTTCTGGGGTATTATACATGGAATTGGCACTGTATCTATCCAGCCATGTTCTGGGGTATTATACATGGAATTGGCACTGTATCTATCCAGCCATGTTCTGGGGTATTATACATGGAATTGGCACTGTATCTATCCAGCCATGTTCTGGGGTATTATACATGGAATTGGCACTGTATCTATCCAGCCATGTTCTGGGGTATTATACATGGAATTGGCACTGTATTTATCCTGCTGTGGGTTCTGGGGTATTATACATGGAATTGGCACTGTATTTATCCTGCCGTGGGTTCTGGGGTATTATACATGGAATTGGCACTGTATTTATCCTGCTGTGGGTTCTGGGGTATTATACATGGAATTGGCACTGTATTTATCCTGCTGTGGGTTCTGGGGTATTATACATGGAATTGGCACTGTATTTATCCTGCTGTGGGTTCTGGGGTATTATACATGGAATTGGCACTGTATTTATCCTGCTGTGGGTTCTAGGGTATTATACATGGCATTTGCACTGTATTTATCCTGCCATGTGTTCTGAGGTATTATACATGGAATTGGCACTGTATTTATCCTGCCGTGTGTTCTGGGGGATTATACATGGAATTGGCACTGCATTTATCCTGCTGTGGGTTCTGGGGTATTATACATGGAATTGGCACTGTATTTATCCTGCTGTGGGTTCTGGGGTATTATACATGGAATTGGCACTGTATTTATCCTGCTGTGGGTTCTGGGGTATTATACATGGCATTTGCACTGTATTTATCCTGCCATGTGTTCTGGGGTATTATACATGGAATTGGCACTGTATTTATCCTGCCGTGTGTTCTGGGGGATTATACATGGAATTGGCACTGTATTTATCCCGCTGTGGGTTCTGGGGCATTATACATGGAATTGGCACTGTATTTATCCTGCCGTGTGTTCTGGGGTATTATACATGGAATTGGCACTGTATTTATCCTGCCGTGTGTTCTGGGGTATTATACATGGAATTGGCACTGTATTTATCCTGCTGTGGGTTCTGGGGTATTATACATGGAATTGGCACTGTATTTATCCTGCTGTGGGTTCTGGGGTATTATACATGGAATTGGCACTGTATTTATCCTGCTGTGGGTTCTGGGGTATTATACATGGAATTGGCACTGTATTTATCCTGCCGTGTGTTCTGGGGTATTATACATGGAATTGGCACTGTATTTATCCTGCCGTGTGTTCTGGGGTATTATACATGGAATTGGCACTGTATTTATCCTGCTGTGGGTTCTGGGGTATTATACATGGAATTGGCACTGTATTTATCCTGCTGTGGGTTCTGGGGTATTATACATGGAATTGGCACTGTATTTATCCTGCTGTGGGTTCTGGGGTATTATACATGGAATTGGCACTGTATTTATCCTGCTGTGGGTTCTGGGGTATTATACATGGAATTGGCACTGTATTTATCCTGCTGTGGGTTCTAGGGTATTATACATGGCATTTGCACTGTATTTATCCTGCCATGTGTTCTGAGGTATTATACATGGAATTGGCACTGTATTTATCCTGCCGTGTGTTCTGGGGGATTATACATGGAATTGGCACTGCATTTATCCTGCTGTGGGTTCTGGGGTATTATACATGGAATTGGCACTGTATTTATCCTGCTGTGGGTTCTGGGGTATTATACATGGAATTGGCACTGTATTTATCCTGCTGTGGGTTCTGGGGTATTATACATGGCATTTGCACTGTATTTATCCTGCCATGTGTTCTGGGGTATTATACATGGAATTGGCACTGTATTTATCCTGCCGTGTGTTCTGGGGTATTATACATGGAATTGGCACTGTATTTATCCTGCTGTGGGTTCTGGGGTATTATACATGGAATTGGAACTATTTATCCTGCTGTGTGCTCTGGGGTATTATACATGGAATTGGCACTGTATTTATCCTGCTGTGTGTTCTGGGGTATTATACATGGCATTTGCACTGTATTTATCCTGCTGTGGGTTTTGGGGTATTATACATGGAATTGGCACTGTGTTTATCCTGCTGTTGGTTCTGGGGTATTTTACATGGAATTGGCACTGTATTTATCCTGCTGTGGGTTCTAGGGTATTATACATGGAATTGGCACTGTATTTATCCTGCTGTGTGTTCTGCGGTATTATACATGGAATTGGCACTGTATTTATCCTGCTGTGTGTTCTGCGGTATTATACATGGAATTGGCCCTGTATTTATGCTGCTGTGTGTTCTGCGGTATTATACATGGAATTGGCACCGTATCTATCCTGCCATGTTCTGGGGTATTATTCATGGAATGGGCACTGTATTTATCCTGCTGTGGGTTCTGGGGTATTATACATGGAATTGGCACTGTATTTATCCTGCTGTGGTTCTGGGGTATTATACATGGAATTGGCACTGTATTTATCCCGCTGTGGGTTCTGGGGTATTATACATGGAATTGGCACTGTATTTATCCTGCTGTGGGTTCTGGGGTATTATACATGGAATTGGCACTGTATTTATCCTGCTGTGGGTTCTGGGGTATTTTACATGGAATTGGCACTGTATTTATCCTGCTGTGGGTTCTAGGGTATTATACATGGAATTGGCACTGTATTTATCCTGCTGTTGGTTCTGGGGTATTTTACATGGAATTGGCACTGTATTTATCCTGCTGTGGGTTCTAGGGTATTATACATGGAATTGGCACTGTATTTATCCTGCTGTGTGTTCTGCGGTATTATACATGGAATTGGCACTGTATTTATCCTGCTGTGTGTTCTGCGGTATTATACATGGAATTGGCCCTGTATTTATGCTGCTGTGTGTTCTGCGGTATTATACATGGAATTGGCACCGTATCTATCCTGCCATGTTCTGGGGTATTATTCATGGAATGGGCACTGTATTTATCCTGCTGTGGGTTCTGGGGTATTATACATGGAATTGGCACTGTATTTATCCTGCTGTGGTTCTGGGGTATTATACATGGAATTGGCACTGTATTTATCCTGCTGTGTGCTCTGGGGTATTATTCATGGAATTGGCACTGTATTTATCCTGCTGTGGGTTCTGGGGTATTATACATGGAATTGGCACTGTATTTATCTTGCCATGTGTTCTGGGGTATTATACATGGAATTGGCACTGTATTTATCCTGCTGTGTGTTCTGGGGGTATTATACATGGAATTGGCACTGTATTTATCCTGCTGTGGGTTCTGGGGTATTATACATGGAATTGGCACTGTATTTATCCTGCTGTGTGTTCTGGGGTATTATACATGGAATTGGCACTGTATTTATCCTGCTGTGGGTTCTGGGGTATTATACATGGAATTGGCACTGTATTTATCCTGTTGTGTGTTCTGCGGTATTATATGTGGAAGGATATCTGTATAGAATATATGTATAATTAGCTTCTCCAAACACAAAAATCCTCCTCCATATATGAACACACACCCCTCCTAAATCTACATATTGGCCTTCAGTAATTATATACTGAAATGTTTTAATTATCTGTGAGGTAAAATAATTACATATTTACAGTGAATGAGCCTCTTAAATCGACCGTTAAATAAAATCAAATTAAACAACGTCCAACACATACACAAATATGGCGCCTCGTAGACAGCATTGCCAGTAAAGCATTGAGAGGTGATTTGTGAGGTAAAAGTAACTGTAGATAGTAACTAGTATAACATTTTTTCACAACGGTGAACGGGCAAATCAGGTGAGTAAAAACAAGCCCACGTCCAATAAAGAAATACAAAAACTGCGCGTTCTATATAGCGACAAAGCGTCGTGACGTAAAATAACTTTCCAAACTACTCACACGGTCAGGGTCGGACTGGGGGGTGCAGGGCCCACCGGGGCTCCCGCCTCAGGGGCCCCAGCCAGACGTGTCCCCTACCCACCCCAGGGGCCCCCCAGCCCCCCCCGCAGGGCCCCCTGCTGACGTCCTCCCCAAGCGCATATAAATTGAACGCGTCAGGGGAGGAACAGTCAGAAGGGGGAGCGCCGGCAAAGGTCGGACTGCCAACTGCCCTCTGTGCCCAGTCCAGCTGGGAAGTCACTACAGAAATATATTCCCAATGTTGCATTAACCCCAGACATGATATACATATGAGTGCGTTGAACTACAACTCTCAGCAGCCCCAAGATATCCTGAGAGTTATAGCTTAATGACCAACTGCAGAACTGCCCCCACATCCCAGTAGAAAGTAACAGTACAATCACATACCCTATAGAGCAGGGAGCAGGGGGTAGAACTGCCCCACATCCCAGTAGAAAGTAACGGTACAATCACATACCCTATAGAGCAGGGGGTAGAACTGCCCCACATCCCAGTAGAAAGTAATAGTACAATCACATACCCTATAGAGCAGGGAGCAGGGGGTAGAACTGCCCCACATCCCAGTAGAAAGTAATGGTACAATCACATACCCTATAGAGCAGGGAGCAGGGGGTAGAACTGCCCCACATCCCAGTAGAAAGTAACAGTACAATCACATACCCTATAGAGCAGGGAGCAGGGGGTAGAACTGCCCCACATCCCAGTAGAAAGTAACAGTACAATCACATACCCTATAGAGCAGGGAGCAGGGAGTAGAACTGCCCCACATCCCAGTAGAAAGTAACAGTACAATCACATACCCTATAGAGCAGGGAGCAGGGGGTAGAACTGCCCCACATCCCAGTACAAAGTAACAGTACAGTCACATACCCTATAGAGCAGGGAGCAGGGGGTAGAACTGCCCCACATCCCAGTAGAAAGTAACAGTACAGTCACATACCCTATAGAGCAGGGGGTAGAACTGCCCCACATCCCAGTAGAAAGTAACAGTACAATCACATACCCTATAGAGCAGGGGGTAGAACTGCCCCACATCCCAGTAGAAAGTAACAGTACAATCACATACCCTATAGAGCAGGGAGCAGGGGGTAGAACTGCCCCACATCCCAGTAGAAAGTAACAGTACAATCACATACCCTATAGAGCAGGGGGTAGAACTGCCCCACATCCCAGTAGAAAGTAATGGTACAATCACATACCCTATAGAGCAGGGAGCAGGGGGTAGAACTGCCCCACATCCCAGTAGAAAGTAACAGTACAATCACATACCCTATAGAGCAGGGAGCAGGGGGTAGAACTGCCCCACATCCCAGTAGAAAGTAACAGTACAGTCACATACCCTATAGAGCAGGGAGCAGGGGGTAGAACTGCCCCACATCCCAGTAGAAAGTAACAGTACAGTCACATACCCTATAGAGCAGGGGGTAGAACTGCCCCACATCCCAGTAGAAAGTAACAGTACAATCACATACCCTATAGAGCAGGGAGCAGGGGGTAGAACTGCCCCACATCCCAGTAGAAAGTAACAGTACAGTCACATACCCTATAGAGCAGGGGGTAGAACTGCCCCACATCCCAGTAGAAAGTAACAGTACAATCACATACCCTATAGAGCAGGGGGTAGAACTGCCCCACATCCCAGTAGAAAGTAATAGTACAATCACATACCCTATAGAGCAGGGGGCAGGGGGTAGAACTGCCCCACATCCCAGTAGAAAGTAACGGTACAATCACATACCCTATAGAGCAGGGAGCAGGGGGTAGAACTGCCCCACATCCCAGTAGAAAGTAACAGTACAATCACATACCCTATAGAGCAGGGGGTAGAACTGCCCCACATCCCAGTAGAAAGTAACAGTACAATCACATACCCTATAGAGCAGGGAGCAGGGGGTAGAACTGCCCCACATCCCAGTAGAAAGTAACAGTACAATTACATACCCTATAGAGCAGGGGGTAGAACTGCCCCACATCCCAGTAGAAAGTAATAGTACAATCACATACCCTATAGAGCAGGGAGCAGGGGGTAGAACTGCCCCACATCCCAGTAGAAAGTAACAGTACAATCACATACCCTATAGAGCAGGGAGCAGGGGGTAGAACTGCCCCACATCCCAGTAGAAAGTAACAGTACAGTCACATACCCTATAGAGCAGGGGGTAGAACTGCCCCACATCCCAGTAGAAAGTAACAGTACAATCACATACCCTATAGAGCAGGGAGCAGGGGGTAGAACTGCCCCACATCCCAGTAGAAAGTAACGGTACAATCACATACCCTATAGAGCAGGGAGCAGGGGGTAGAACTGCCCCACATCCCAGTAGAAAGTAACAGTACAGTCACATACCCTATAGAGCAGGGAGCAGGGGGTAGAACTGCCCCACATCCCAGTAGAAAGTAATAGTACAATCACATACCCTATAGAGCAGGGAGCAGGGGGTAGAACTGCCCCACATCCCAGTAGAAAGTAACAGTACAATCACATACCCTATAGAGCAGGGAGCAGGGGCTAGAACTGCCCCACATCCCAGTAGAAAGTAACAGTACAGTCACATACCCTATAGAGCAGGGGGTAGAACTGCCCCACATCCCAGTAGAAAGTAACAGTACAATCACATACCCTATAGAGCAGGGGGTAGAACTGCCCCACATCCCAGTAGAAAGTAATAGTACAATCACATACCCTATAGAGCAGGGAGCAGGGGGTAGAACTGCCCCACATCCCAGTAGAAAGTAACAGTACAATCACATACCCTATAGAGCAGGGAGCAGGGGGTAGAACTGCCCCACATCCCAGTAGAAAGTAACAGTACAGTCACATACCCTATAGAGCAGGGGGTAGAACTGCCCCACATCCCAGTAGAAAGTAACAGTACAATCACATACCCTATAGAGCAGGGAGCAGGGGGTAGAACTGCCCCACATCCCAGTAGAAAGTAACGGTACAATCACATACCCTATAGAGCAGGGAGCAGGGGGTAGAACTGCCCCACATCCCAGTAGAAAGTAACAGTACAGTCACATACCCTATAGAGCAGGGAGCAGGGGGTAGAACTGCCCCACATCCCAGTAGAAAGTAATAGTACAATCACATACCCTATAGAGCAGGGAGCAGGGGGTAGAACTGCCCCACATCCCAGTAGAAAGTAACAGTACAATCACATACCCTATAGAGCAGGGGGTAGAACTGCCCCACATCCCAGTAGAAAGTAACAGTACAATCACATACCCTATAGAGCAGGGAGCAGGGGCTAGAACTGCCCCACATCCCAGTAGAAAGTAACAGTACAGTCACATACCCTATAGAGCAGGGGGTAGAACTGCCCCACATCCCAGTAGAAAGTAACAGTACAATCACATACCCTATAGAGCAGGGAGCAGGGGGTAGAACTGCCCCACATCCCAGTAGAAAGTAACGGTACAATCACATACCCTATAGAGCAGGGAGCAGGGGGTAGAACTGCCCCACATCCCAGTAGAAAGTAACAGTACAGTCACATACCCTATAGAGCAGGGGGTAGAACTGCCCCACATCCCAGTAGAAAGTAACAGTACAGTCACATACCCTATAGAGCAGGGGGTAGAACTGCCCCACATCCCAGTAGAAAGTAACAGTACAGTCACATACCCTATAGAGCAGGGGGTAGAACTGCCCCACATCCCAGTAGAAAGTAACAGTACAGTCACATACCCTATAGAGCAGGGAGCAGGGGGTAGAACTGCCCCACATCCCAGTAGAAAGTAACAGTACAGTCACATACCCTATAGAGCAGGGAGCAGGGGGTAGAACTGCCCCACATCCCAGTAGAAAGTAATAGTACAATCACATACCCTATAGAGCAGGGAGCAGGGGGTAGAACTGCCCCACATCCCAGTAGAAAGTAACAGTACAATCACATACCCTATAGAGCAGGGAGCAGGGGCTAGAACTGCCCCACATCCCAGTAGAAAGTAACAGTACAGTCACATACCCTATAGAGCAGGGGGTAGAACTGCCCCACATCCCAGTAGAAAGTAACAGTACAATCACATACCCTATAGAGCAGGGGGTAGAACTGCCCCACATCCCAGTAGAAAGTAATAGTACAATCACATACCCTATAGAGCAGGGAGCAGGGGGTAGAACTGCCCCACATCCCAGTAGAAAGTAACAGTACAATCACATACCCTATAGAGCAGGGAGCAGGGGGTAGAACTGCCCCACATCCCAGTAGAAAGTAACAGTACAGTCACATACCCTATAGAGCAGGGGGTAGAACTGCCCCACATCCCAGTAGAAAGTAACAGTACAATCACATACCCTATAGAGCAGGGAGCAGGGGGTAGAACTGCCCCACATCCCAGTAGAAAGTAACAGTACAATCACATACCCTATAGAGCAGGGGGTAGAACTGCCCCACATCCCAGTAGAAAGTAACAGTACAATCACATACCCTATAGAGCAGGGAGCAGGGGGTAGAACTGCCCCACATCCCAGTAGAAAGTAACGGTACAATCACATACCCTATAGAGCAGGGAGCAGGGGGTAGAACTGCCCCACATCCCAGTAGAAAGTAACAGTACAGTCACATACCCTATAGAGCAGGGAGCAGGGGGTAGAACTGCCCCACATCCCAGTAGAAAGTAATAGTACAATCACATACCCTATAGAGCAGGGAGCAGGGGGTAGAACTGCCCCACATCCCAGTAGAAAGTAACAGTACAGTCACATACCCTATAGAGCAGGGAGCAGGGGGTAGAACTGCCCCACATCCCAGTAGAAAGTAACAGTACAATCACATACCCTATAGAGCAGGGAGCAGGGGGTAGAACTGCCCCACATCCCAGTAGAAAGTAACAGTACAATCACATACCCTATAGAGCAGGGGGTAGAACTGCCCCACATCCCAGTAGAAAGTAACAGTACAATCACATACCCTATAGAGCAGGGAGCAGGGGGTAGAACTGCCCCACATCCCAGTAGAAAGTAACAGTACAATCACATACCCTATAGAGCAGGGAGCAGGGGGTAGAACTGCCCCACATCCCAGTAGAAAGTAACAGTACAGTCACATACCCTATAGAGCAGGGGGTAGAACTGCCCCACATCCCAGTAGAAAGTAACAGTACAGTCACATACCCTATAGAGCAGGGGGTAGAACTGCCCCACATCCCAGTAGAAAGTAACAGTACAATCACATACCCTATAGAGCAGGGGGTAGAACTGCCCCACATCCCAGTAGAAAGTAACAGTACAGTCACATACCCTATAGAGCAGGGGGTAGAACTGCCCCACATCCCAGTAGAAAGTAACAGTACAGTCACATACCCTATAGAGCAGGGAGCAGGGGGTAGAACTGCCCCACATCCCAGTAGAAAGTAACAGTACAGTCACATACCCTATAGAGCAGGGGGTAGAACTGCCCCACATCCCAGTAGAAAGTAACAGTACAATCACATACCCTATAGAGCAGGGGGTAGAACTGCCCCACATCCCAGTAGAAAGTAACAGTACAATCACATACCCTATAGAGCAGGGAGCAGGGGGTAGAACTGCCCCACATCCCAGTAGAAAGTAACAGTACAATCACATACCCTATAGAGCAGGGAGCAGGGGGTAGAACTGCCCCACATCCCAGTAGAAAGTAACAGTACAGTCACATACCCTATAGAGCAGGGAGCAGGGGCTAGAACTGCCCCACATCCCAGTAGAAAGTAACAGTACAGTCACATACCCTATAGAGCAGGGGGTAGAACTGCCCCACATCCCAGTAGAAAGTAACAGTACAATCACATACCCTATAGAGCAGGGGGTAGAACTGCCCCACATCCCAGTAGAAAGTAATAGTACAATCACATACCCTATAGAGCAGGGAGCAGGGGGTAGAACTGCCCCACATCCCAGTAGAAAGTAACAGTACAATCACATACCCTATAGAGCAGGGAGCAGGGGGTAGAACTGCCCCACATCCCAGTAGAAAGTAACAGTACAGTCACATACCCTATAGAGCAGGGGGTAGAACTGCCCCACATCCCAGTAGAAAGTAACAGTACAATCACATACCCTATAGAGCAGGGAGCAGGGGGTAGAACTGCCCCACATCCCAGTAGAAAGTAACAGTACAATCACATACCCTATAGAGCAGGGGGTAGAACTGCCCCACATCCCAGTAGAAAGTAACAGTACAATCACATACCCTATAGAGCAGGGAGCAGGGGGTAGAACTGCCCCACATCCCAGTAGAAAGTAACGGTACAATCACATACCCTATAGAGCAGGGAGCAGGGGGTAGAACTGCCCCACATCCCAGTAGAAAGTAACAGTACAGTCACATACCCTATAGAGCAGGGAGCAGGGGGTAGAACTGCCCCACATCCCAGTAGAAAGTAATAGTACAATCACATACCCTATAGAGCAGGGAGCAGGGGGTAGAACTGCCCCACATCCCAGTAGAAAGTAACAGTACAGTCACATACCGTATAGAGCAGGGAGCAGGGGGTAGAACTGCCCCACATCCCAGTAGAAAGTAACAGTACAATCACATACCCTATAGAGCAGGGAGCAGGGGGTAGAACTGCCCCACATCCCAGTAGAAAGTAACAGTACAGTCACATACCCTATAGAGCAGGGGGTAGAACTGCCCCACATCCCAGTAGAAAGTAACAGTACAATCACATACCCTATAGAGCAGGGAGCAGGGGGTAGAACTGCCCCACATCCCAGTAGAAAGTAACAGTACAATCACATACCCTATAGAGCAGGGAGCAGGGGGTAGAACTGCCCCACATCCCAGTAGAAAGTAACAGTACAGTCACATACCCTATAGAGCAGGGGGTAGAACTGCCCCACATCCCAGTAGAAAGTAACAGTACAGTCACATACCCTATAGAGCAGGGGGTAGAACTGCCCCACATCCCAGTAGAAAGTAACAGTACAGTCACATACCCTATAGAGCAGGGGGTAGAACTGCCCCACATCCCAGTAGAAAGTAACAGTACAATCACATACCCTATAGAGCAGGGGGTAGAACTGCCCCACATCCCAGTAGAAAGTAACAGTACAGTCACATACCCTATAGAGCAGGGAGCAGGGGGTAGAACTGCCCCACATCCCAGTAGAAAGTAATAGTACAATCACATACCCTATAGAGCAGGGAGCAGGGGGTAGAACTGCCCCACATCCCAGTAGAAAGTAACAGTACAGTCACATACCCTATAGAGCAGGGAGCAGGGGGTAGAACTGCCCCACATCCCAGTAGAAAGTAACAGTACAATCACATACCCTATAGAGCAGGGAGCAGGGGGTAGAACTGCCCCACATCCCAGTAGAAAGTAACAGTACAATCACATACCCTATAGAGCAGGGGGTAGAACTGCCCCACATCCCAGTAGAAAGTAACAGTACAATCACATACCCTATAGAGCAGGGAGCAGGGGGTAGAACTGCCCCACATCCCAGTAGAAAGTAACAGTACAATCACATACCCTATAGAGCAGGGAGCAGGGGGTAGAACTGCCCCACATCCCAGTAGAAAGTAACAGTACAGTCACATACCCTATAGAGCAGGGGGTAGAACTGCCCCACATCCCAGTAGAAAGTAACAGTACAGTCACATACCCTATAGAGCAGGGGGTAGAACTGCCCCACATCCCAGTAGAAAGTAACAGTACAATCACATACCCTATAGAGCAGGGGGTAGAACTGCCCCACATCCCAGTAGAAAGTAACAGTACAGTCACATACCCTATAGAGCAGGGGGTAGAACTGCCCCACATCCCAGTAGAAAGTAACAGTACAGTCACATACCCTATAGAGCAGGGAGCAGGGGGTAGAACTGCCCCACATCCCAGTAGAAAGTAACAGTACAGTCACATACCCTATAGAGCAGGGGGTAGAACTGCCCCACATCCCAGTAGAAAGTAACAGTACAATCACATACCCTATAGAGCAGGGAGCAGGGGGTAGAACTGCCCCACATCCCAGTAGAAAGTAACAGTACAATCACATACCCTATAGAGCAGGGAGCAGGGGGTAGAACTGCCCCACATCCCAGTAGAAAGTAACAGTACAATCACATACCCTATAGAGCAGGGAGCAGATTGCAGAACAGACAGGTTGAGCCTGAAAAAGCAAAAAAGAATTCAAAACAGAACCTCTGTCTATACTGCCCAATTGCATGCTGGGTATTGTAGTTTTATATTAATCCTAGCTGTAGGCTAATTGTTACAGACAAACTACATTACCCAGCATGCAGTGGAGCAGGGGAAAAAAAACTTTGGTTAGTTTCCAAACTACAAACCCGCCAAGGCTCCAAAAAAATAGACCAAAACTGTTCCTTGGCGGGTTTGTACTTTGGAAACTCGCCAGGGCATTAAATTAGTGGCCCAATGTGGCGGGAAACCCGCCTACCTGCCAACCTGGCCACCCTGGGCAGCATGTGATAGGGGCACAAAGTGATGCGAGTAAACATTGCGTGGCCTGGAACGTCACTTCCACATGGGCGGCGCTTGTAAGGGCCAAGGAGGAGTGAGGGGAGCCGTATAAATAAGTTGGGCAAATCCCCGGTGTGACAGAATGCAGTAGGCCTCAGGGGAAGCCCGGTGAGAAGAAGCGGCGGCAAATGGAATGGCGGGAAAGGGCTGACAGGCAGAAGGCGGACACGGGCACGGTAAGGGGGAGGCGGGGGCTCCTGGCAGAAAGCGCCAATGGGTTTCCCTGCCACGCATTGTGGCCCAGGGGCACTGGGGCTGCGGCTGTTATTGGGCTGCCCTTATGTGCCATGTGGTAAAATAGCTCTGCAATGTCTTCCTGCTGCATTGGCTTCTGGCTCTACTGATAGTACAAGGCAGGGCTGGGTGCTACAGGGGGAATGGAGGAGCTGGCAGCAGCACATGTTGCTGAGTACCCGGCATTTGGAGCTGGCTATTGCCAAGGTAAAGTAATGGTTTGGGTGCTGCCTACAGGAGCTGGGTGCTGCCTACAGGAGCTGGGTGCTGCCTACAGGAGCTGGGTGCTGCCTACAGGAGCTGGGTGCTGCCTACAGGAGCTGGGTGCTGCCTACAGGAGCTGGGTGCTGCCTACAGGAGCTGCTGCTGCGATAGGCAGAGTCAAGAGCTGGGTGCTGCAGGGGGGGGGGGGGAGAGCCAAGAGCTGGGTGCTGCAGGGGGGGGGGAGAGCCAAGAGCTGGGTGCTGCAGGGGGGGGGGGAGAGCCAAGAGCTGGGTGCTGCAGGGGGGGGGGGAAGAGCCAAGAGCTGGGTGCTGCAGGGGGGGGGGGGGGGGGGAAGAGCCAAGAGCTGGGTGCTGCAGGGGGGGGGGGGAAGAGCCAAGAGCTGGGTGCTGCAGGGGGGGGGAAGAGCCAAGAGCTGGGTGCTGCAGGGGGGGGGGAAGAGCCAAGAGCTGGGTGCTGCAGGGGGGGGGGGGGGGAAGAGCCAAGAGCTTGGTGCTGCAGGGGGGGGGGGGAAGAGCCAAGAGCTGGGTGCTGCAGGGGGGGGGGGGGAGAGCCAAGAGATGGGTGCTGACATGTGGAGGTAACGATCTAAGTAATACCAAACATGGACAGGATCTGGGTGCTGCCAGGCAGTGGGGCTGCATCTGGGTGCTGCCAAAGGGAGATATTGTGATGAACTAGCAGTGGATGAGGCAGGCACTAGGTACTGCCAGGCAGTGAGTGGCAAGTGCTGGGTGCTGCCACAGAGGGAGTGTCAGGGGCTTGGTGCTGCTTCATGAAGGCACAGAAGTACTGGCAGTTGGATCTATGGGTTCTGGGCACTGCCGCGGAGTGAGGGGCAGGAGCTGTCACATGAAGACACAGAAGTACTGGCAGTTGGATCTACAGGAGCTGGGTGATGCTGAGGTCGGCAGGTGCTGGGCGCTGCCATGGAGTGAGGGGCAGGCGCTGGGTGCTGCCACATGAAGACACGGAAGTACTAGCAGTTGGATCTATAGGAGCTGGGTGATGCTGAGGTCGACATGCTAGATGCTGCAGTGGGGAGAACCACCAGGTGGATTCATCTAAGTGAATGGGCAGCAGCTGGTTGCTCCTAAGTGGCAGGAAGGATCTTGGTTGTGTGAAACGTAGACAGCCATTTGATGCAAAGTGAAAGTATAGTAGCTGTCTTTTTGCCTCGGGGAGGAACTGGGTGCTGCCTCCGGAAATTAGTGCGATACTAAAGGTAGACAGAAGCTAAATGCTGCAATGGGAAGTGGGAAGAGTCGGGGCTTGGTGATGTCGAGGGACCTATTTACTGGCAATTGGATCTACCGGGTGCTGCCAAGTGAGGCAGGAGCTGAATGCAAGTAAGGGGTGGCATGAGCTGTGTGCTGCCATAGTGACTGAAGGATCTCGGCTGTGCCAAAGGTAGACTGGAGCTAGAAAATGGGTGAGGCAGGAGCCAGGTGTTGCTGGAGGGTGGAGTGAGGAAGAAGCCAGGGGCTGCCAAGGAGGGAGAAGCTGCTAGAAAACTTTCCAAAGAGAGTTGCTGTCCGAATGATGGAGAAAGTAGGTTCTGTAGCAAGTGGCATAATGGGATTGGCTAGGAGGAGTTAAAAAAAGGGATGCCTGAGCTTGAAGCTACATTGTTTGGCCAGGAGAACATCTGTACAGTATGCCTCAGGATGCCTCTTGTGCAACCATTTATGTGACACCTGTTGTGGAATCGACGTAAGTGTGAGCGCGGTCTATTTTTCCAAATGAATGCTCCGAGCAGAGCACAGTATTGCTTGACCTTAAATTCCCACTTGTTACAAAACATTGTACCCAGATTTCTGGTTATCATAACAACCTTCATCAGCTCTCTGACAGAAAAGTAGACAACAGGAAGCAGTGGTTTTGTAACACAGGAAATCTGAACACACTAAAAGGCAGAAAACATTGCATGAAGCATTCTTTGCTATGGAAAAGAAGAGGTACGTCATTTATATTTGCAAACCATCCAGATTTAGTGTCTACTAGAAATATGAGAGTCTATAGCCTGGTAACACAGAACACTCCCAATAACGTGGGAGCAAAGTATTCAACCAGAGGTTTCTACAAAGATGTAATGTCACCCTAAAGAAATTTCCAGAAGAGATGATTAGTCAAAGAATGTCAGTTTCTCAGGCTTTTGGACTCCATAGAATAACCGTGAAGAGAACATTATATCAAATCTTGCCTTGGCTGGCCTACCAAAGTAACTGCAAGGGTGCAGAGACCTCTCCAAGGGGTCGCAGAACATCCAAGAAGACTGATGGCACCACTGAAGAAAAATGGAATCCATTTGAGAGCGGCAAGACCGAAAACACTGCTATGTTTAAATAATATAAATGCATTTGACCCCCCCCCCCCCCAAGGCCTTTTGCAATGTTCTATGGATAAAGGAGTCTTTGGTCAACACATATCCGGCTTAAAGCAAGTACAGCATTTCACAGTAAGGACATCATACAAACACGGTGGTAATGCAATAATGTGGGGATGCTTTGGTGCTCCTTTCCTTTGGATCTGGACCAATTACCATTATCAAAGGACCATGAATATTTGCACTGTCCCAAAAATATCTAAGAAGAATGTTTAGTCATCTGTCCATGAACTAAGCTGCATAGCGACTGGGTTATCCAGACGACAGTAATCCAAAACAAACAGGCAAGTTCTGAATGGCTTGCAACAAAAAAATAATATATTGGGTTGGCCTTGTGAAAATCCAGACTGGAACCCAATAGAGATGCCTTAGCTGGAACTGAAACGAGACATTCATGCACAAAATCCTACCCCTTTGTCTGGATTGAAGTTCTAGAAAGAGTGTGCAACAGTTCCTCAATAGCAATGTGAGTATTTTTTTTATGAAATTATAGGAAGTGATTGCAGCTATTGCTGCTGAAGATGGTGCAACCAGTCTTGTCAGGTTCCCTTTGTCTAATTACAGAAGCCATTTGTTCTGACACATTGTCATAACAGGAGAAGGCATGAAGGGAGCAAGTACTTTTTTCACATCGTTGAATGAATTAAGTGCCTTCTTCAGATCATGGAAATTCCCTGAGGATTGCCGAGCATTGTCTGCTGGATCATTCTGTGCCTCATCATTATTTAGATCTCAGTGGTTCATAACCTTTTCCCCAGGGGGCCTGGGTCACTTCTGGGAATGAGCTCTGCGACTCAAGAATTGGTTCAGAATTAATTGCACAATTCCTTCCAATTACCGCAGCTTGTTGCGGGTAGAATTTTAACTGTAATAGAGGGGATCATGGACACCCCCCTCTGGCATAGGAACCCATTTTTGTGTCCCAGCCAACATGTTAAGAATCTGAGATTGATGTAGAGAGAAGATTCTTGGCTTTAGGTCAGTGAAGAAGAATGACTGTACCAATGCTTAAATATTTTTGGTGGTACTACCTTTTGTAGTAAGTCTTGCTGGGTTGTTATTGATGAAGCCTTTGGGTTTGGCTGCAGACTCCCAACATCCCTGCTATCCTCATGATATTGGCTCCTGGCACTACATAAATGTCAAAATTATGTCAGTATGTCGAAAAATATGTCTGAGATACGGCTTTGGTCGCTGGGGCAGACCATTTTGCATATGCACATCAGACTTTGCTAAGCCAGCTGGGGGACAATAGTTTCCAGTGGAGAATAGTCACAACCAAAATATTACCCCTTTTCGTTTGTTTTTAATTTAAAAAACTCTAAAATAAATATTTACTAGAAAAAAAAGTTTGAATTCAACAATGCCACAGTTTCAAGAGTTATTTTTTTCACTATTAAGATTACAGATCTGAAAAATTGTACACTGGCAAGATTATTAGCAACCTTAATATTTGGGTACCGCACCTGTTGGAGAGCAACACAAGGATTCAAATACAACATGGGGGTGCCAAAATGGGCTTTGATTGGCTATTAGTAGCCCCTATGGACTGGTAGCCTTCAGAAGGCACTGTTTGGCAGTACTTAGTTTTTATACAACCAAAGCTTGCCTCCAAGCCAGGAATTTAAAAATAAGCACCTGCTCTGAGGCCACTGGAAGCAGCATTCAACAGGTTGGTGAGCCAAATGTTGCTCATGAGCTACTGCTTGGGGATCACTGTTCTGAAGTGTGCTTCTGGTTATTGTCCTGCTGGAATAGTTTTTGAAACCCGACCTGGGCCCGCAGCCTGCATTTTAATCTGCTTGGTCCCACTACTACTAGGAACATGCTTCCTTATCCTCAACCCGATTTGTGACCCACTGACTGCTGTTAAACAGGAAGTGCTGTTGCTGCAAACTGAAGGGACACTATCTGAAAGTTTCAAAATTTTCGTATCCGAACGATCGTAAAAAGTACGAGAAACTTTCTGACTTTGATCTTTCAGTGCATGATTTTGGAAGCCTCACATAGGACTCAATGGCACTCTGCAGCTCCAACCCGGCCCGAGGAAAGTCACCCATAGGGCTCAATGGCACTCTGCAGCTCCAACCGGGCCCAAGGAAAGTCTCCCATAGGGCTCAATGGCACTCTGCAGCTCCAACCTGGCCCAAGGAAAGTCACCCATAGGGCTCAATGGCACTCTGCAGCTCCAACCCGGCCCAAGGAAAGTCACCCATAGGGCTCAATGGCACTCTGCAGCTCCAACCGGGCCCAAGGAAAGTCTCCCATAGGGCTCAATGGCACTCTGCAGCTCCAACCTGGCCAAAGGAAAGTCACGATTCCGAGGCTTGAATGAATTCGGAAACGTTTGTTCTCGTTGCGACATACGATATGCACAGTTCTAAAACTTAGTATTTAGTATTCGGACCCAATTGTACTTTGATAAATCAGCCCTGTAGTGTATCTATAGTTTATGAATGTGAGTGTATAGGTTTGTGTGTGCTGGGTTTACTTGGAAGGGTTGAACTTGGTCATTTTTCAACCCTATGTAACTATATATACATCAGACCCGCATCTGAAATTTCTACCCACAGCTTGCAGGGTACTTTTTTTTTTTTTTTTTGAGGGTACCAGACTATCTGTAGGAATACTGACCAAGTTTTCTGGTGCCGTGTTCAACTTGCACTCCAGATTTCCTTTGTATTCTACTGATTTTACCATACTATGCACACACTCAAAGCAATGAGTTCCGGAGGCAGCAAAACAACCCCAAAACATTGATGGTCTTCTTTTCTTTGAATAAAGTAATAAGACACAGAAAAGCTCTACAGATAGGCTTTCTTATCTTTCTCTGCCAGCAGTAGGGTCTTTCTGAGCCTCCTATCATAGCATCCACTTTCAATAAACAGATGGTGCCAGTTGATCGAGGTTCTTTCATTACGAGTTGGACAGTTCACTTCAATGGGATTTTAGTTTTGCATCCTTGTCCTGTGCCATGGGACATTTTCATTACATTTCATACAGCAGGCACAGATCTCTGGAGCCTCGACATTGTCCGTGCTTGCTTACAGCTTTCTGCTGTACCTCCTCGGACAGCTTTTCTTATTCAATACAGCAGAAATAGAAAGTTTCTCAAATTAAACTGATATGAAAATATTGGTTAGTTTATGTACATACATAAACATGGGCACATTCACTAAAAATTTTTTTTATTTTTAGAAATTCGACTTGTAAGGACAGGTTTAACCATAGACATATATGTCTATGAAGATTCTCATTCATCCTGGTCATGATATACAGTATCTAGTAGAATTAAGTCTAAAACAACTGGACTTTTCTGAGTTTTTTCAGAAAAGTCCAGTTGTTTTAGACTTAATTCTACTAGATACCATAGACATATAAGCTTTAGGCCCACTGTTATATTTATAAACAGGCTTAACCTGTCCTTACATTACGATCTGATCTTTCTTCTGGCTCGAATGACCAAAATGGTCAGACCCAAAATTGGGTTGAATAACGCAAGAACACCACCTAGATTTGGCTGAAAAGAAATCAGATAAGATTTAATTTACATCGATGGGGAAACCATGTACGATACATTATTGTACATTAAACTTCCAAGTTGTTTACATTCTATCATGTCTTTTTATACCCTTCAGTGGGGGATTTCCAATAGCCCCCCCTATCTTGTCCAATCAGAGTCCAATGTTCTCATTGTTATCTGTTCATCTTTTGTGAAGCTTCTCCTGACGCTTGACCTCTTGTGATAACAGAAGTTCTGGACTTTCCAAAACATCATGTGACATCTGGGGTTCTTTGATAACGTGGGGTGACGGTTGATTCAGCGTATTCTTAAAATTATTGCAGACAAGCATTTCTTATCTGTAACATTTCTTATCTTATATTAAATGGTCAAACTTCTTGCTAGCTACTTCTTTCTAGTTCTAGGCCTTAAATATACCAGCAGGCCTAAAGCTGTGGTTAAACCTGTGGTTAAACCTGTCCTTACAGACTAAACTCACTTCCACAAATGTCTGACATTAAGAAAAAAAAATCAGAAATGAAAAAGCGCAGGAAAAAGTTGCACAAACCGCAACTTTTTTAAAATTGTTTCCCCGAAAACTAGAATTTTTCAAAATGCAGCATCAAAGAACCTGAAACCTCTAAAGCAAGGGTCGGGAACCTTAACACCATAAACACCACATATTTTAAAATGTAATTCCGTGAGAGCCATACAATATGTTTGGCCGCAGATGCTCCGGGGCAAGGTAGGGTGGGTCCCAAGGATGCCGGATGCGGATGCAATGCAGAGGAGGGTGTTGCCTGTGCTCGGCAGATAGAAGAAGTGTTCTAAGGCTTAGAACACGTCTTCTATCCGCCGAGCGCAGGCCACGCCCCCCCATTATTTTTTTTATTAAAGATTTGGCAGAGAGCCAGATGCAGCCATCAAAAGAGCCACATCTGGTTCCTGAGTCATAGGTTCCCTACCCCTGCTCTAAAGTTTCAAGGAGAGGGAAGGGACATCTGCCATTGACTTGTACATGATCTCGGCAACTGTTAGCTGGCGAATTGTCGGATTTGGATTTTTAGCTGTTTAAACGCATAGTAAATCTTAAAATAAAAAGTTGACACTTTTTTTTAGTGCCTTTTTGAGCTAAAAATCTGAATTGGGAAAAAAATGGTGTTACAGATAAATTAATACCATGTGAATACTACAGCATTGTTCTCAACTGTTTCCTGGTGCATTATTTGAAAAAAGCAAAAAGTGCAAAGGTTTCTGCCCACAACCGTATGTGAGGTTCCCGGTACAGTAAAGCAATATCTGTCAATCATCAGGCGCTCCAATACATATTTGAAATTGTTGTCTCTATTTTCACACTTGATAAACTTGTATTTTTTAGCCCTTTGAAATTCTGTAAGTAGAGGAGGGGCAAGCTTACTTTCCTTGGCAGCAGTTGTTGTTGAAAACCACAAACATGTCATATGCCCAAACATTTATGTAAAAACGAATGAAAATAAGAATGGGTATATTTTACACCAGGGGTCCATGGATCGTGCTTTGAGTAAATATAATTGCTTTGCAGCTTTAATGAACGGTTCCGGCCAACCCACTATCTGCGTGGAACTTTTATGTTGTCTCCGTGGCATTGTTTGCTTCGACAAATGCCTCAGCTCCGTTTGAACTATTTAAAAATATACAGGCAAATTGATTGGCTCCCTAATGCTACAGAGATTTTAAGCTACACTTGGGCGGGGACAGATGTGAATTATGGGCAGTCTTGTATAATGAATATAAGTAAAGGGTGTTTGTGCCTGAGGTTGCACTTCTGGTGATGGTAGATGACTGAGTGTTTTGAGACTTTTTTCTGTTCTGCTTGCTAACAGGAGAATGAGCACTTGTCGGTGGTGTACGCCTGGCGGTGTCCCCGCCACTGATCTTCTCAAGAAGTATGCTGCAAAGGAGCTGCACAATGAGGATTTCCTTGGGGCCAACGATGACCTCTGCTACTGCATGCAGTGTGTGGTGGAGTACCACCAACTTCGAGATGAGGTCCCGCATCTTCACAAGGTAGGTGTTTAAGACTAAGTATCTGTAGTTTGCACATTTCTTTCTTACGGGGCCTTGCCTTTTTCACGAGTTATCATATTCCATGGTGCCACATTGGGAGAGGTAAGAAAAATATTGACCCTTTTTCTGCAAGTCTTCCCAAGATATCTGGCTTCATGACATGCAAGTTAACCCTGAAGGAAAGAAATATGTGCCAAAGAGCTTGATATCTGTCCGATCCTTCCTGCTCAATACGTTACTCCGCTCCAGACAGGAGATTATCTGTTCATCTGGTGTAGTTGTTGCATATTTGTTCCAACAGCACTTATGTCTTAGTCCCTTATACAGTGTTCTTGTTCCGCAGGCCCTTTGGCAAATTGAAACCACACGCCTCATCACACAGCTGGAGAAGTCGATGCAAGAGGAGATAGATGAAGATGATGAGCTCTTTTTAGTGGAAGAAGATGGAGAGAAACAGCTTTTTGGGTTCACCGGCCCTAATTTTGAAAGCAACCTACGGGTGCCCCTTTTGGAAATCCTCAAGTACCCGTACTTGCTCCTCAATAAACACGTCAGTGAGTACGATCAGCTTCTTTTTCTTCCAACCTGCTGATGGGAATATGTGTTGTTCTACCTATTTATACCCTTGCTCTTGTTCTGCTAGCTATTCAATTAAATGTCATCTTCAGTATGTTATGGATTAAGATTTTGACATTGTATCGGGATTAAGAATATATCTGATTAATTAAGTATTAATTGTTAAGAGACCTATACACTGTGGACTCGATGAGGCTATGTTATAAAGGATTGGCAAAACTGGTTCAGTTTAGATCCTATAAGTTCAGTGAAAGAATAAAGCCATTAGAGAGAGCTGATGCTGCTGATGCCCAGGAGCACCAACCCTGTTAAGATTAAGAGCACGTTTACGGCTTTGCTGATGTGATCACTTTGCAGGGCTGAGACCCTGGTTAAAAGCTGTAGTCCTCAGGGAAGCTGTCTTGTCTCGCACTCAGTGGTTTGTCCCATATTGAGCTAGAAATATGTTTTTAAAGATTTATACGATGAAGGAAGGAGGCTATGCAGCTTGTATGAGTTTGTCTTGGTGAACGATAAGAGAATGTGTTTCAGGGGCAGGAGCAATCTGTGGAGCTTCCTTTTGCTTTCATGTGTTAGCCTTACACTGCAGAAGGCAAGATTAAAGATATTTATACATACTGTATTGGAGCATGGATAAAGTGTACATCAGTCAGCAAGGCATATTTTGGAGCTGCTGACAGGCAAGTGGTGTGATTTGCCTTTCCACTCCTTGTGGACTTATCTATAGAGACCTATAATTAGACCAGCAGGAGTTAGTATGGATAGCAGATGGTATGAGAGGGAGGGAGGTCTTTTTTAGAATAAAGCTAGAGCCGGGCAGGTAGAGTGAGAGTAGAATAAGCTTGTAGTCCTTCTACTGAGACCGGTGAAGACTAAAGGTGGCTATATGTGGGCAGATTTCAGCTGCTGATTGAGGTCCTGCAGACCAGTGTGACAGCTTATCTGCCTGATGGGCCTACCAGACCAATATCTGGACTAAAATTGCCCAGATCTTGATTGGGCAGGTTTGATTTTCCCATCGCATCGGGGAACAAATCGGCTCCTTGATGCAGTCCTCAGTCCGACAGCCCATATACCTGCTATTTTAATTCGACTGTTTGGCCCTATAGCCTAATATCGATATGGTGGTGGGCTTATCGGGACACGATCCACTCATTCGGCAACCTCACCAAATGAGCAGATTGCACCATGTATGGCCACCTTTAGGCTATGGAACAAAGCAAAAATAAAACCCCATTTATTATGCCAATGTACCACAAAAAACAACGATTCGGGGGGGGGGGGGGGGGGAGGGGAAATTCCCTCCCTTTGTCACAAAGGAGTGAATTTTTGGAAAGAAGCACATTCATATAAACCAGTTTTCTTTTTTATTCTCAAGCTGAGCTCTGCACCGAAGCTCTGTGCAAGATGGAGCAGGCTAACAACCCCTTTCAAGTGTATGAAAAGCTTCCTGGCGTTTATCTGCTGCTGGTGCATCCCAGTGAGACTGTGAGTTGTTTCCCCTGAAATGCATAAATGTTGTTGGTCAAAATGCCCTTTAAATAATACATGTACTAACCATGGAATATACCCTATCCATTTTTGCACTTGTCCGAATTGGAACCCCCTTTTCATTTTGAAGATAACATCAGTCACTGAAAAAAAATTGTTTCGTTCAGTCGTCCAGATCTTGAAAGTCACGTAGCATTTAGGGTTCAGCTGCATGAAGCCCTTTTCAAATTAAACATGTAACCCAAAGTCATTTTTGTTATTATCACATCTATACCCATTATATAAGCATCTGAATGTCCCAGCTGTCAGTCATATATTGCCTGCCCCGCCTCTATGCCTTAGGCATAGAGGTGGGGCAGACAGTCACTTTCACTTTCAATTCAGAACTTCTTAGACATCACTGCACTGCTCACATTCCCCCTCCCTCCTTACCATCTAATTGAGTAACCAGGTGAAACTTCCAGTCAGTTTCTATTCATCATATCATAAATCTAAACAAAATAAGGATTTGGGGATCGTATTAAAATTGCACATCATCAGTTGGCAAATCATTCCTAAATCTGATTGGCTCAACCTTTTTAAACACAACACTGGCCTTTGATAAACGTGCCCCCTAGTATTTGGCTGAATTCCTATCGTGATATGTTGAGACTAGTTGCTTGTTTGTGTTTCCCAGTTTCTGCAGGGCCAATATCTATGAAGAATGGCGTAAGCATTTCTTTATAGTAATCACAGTTCTGCAGGAAAATATATGTATAGTGGCCCTAAATCTTTGTGGATTTTACTGATGTAGGCTTTGTCTGTCTATCAGGTCCGTCGCTGGGCTATTATGACTGCTCGGACGCAAGGAAAGGTCGACCGAGACGACTATTATGACCTAAAGGAAGTTTTCACGTGCCTGTTTAAGGTCATTGAACTTGGCCTCTTCGAGAATCCAGATATCTATGGAAATTCTGAAATAGAAGAAGGAAAGTTAATCCTTTTACCATCGCACTTATACGACATCTCCAACTATAAAAACTACTGGCTGGGTGAGGGTCCCATACTAGTGTCACCTTTTTTCTGCAGCCTTCCCTATACAGCTTGTTATAAGAAACCTTTGTCTCTGTGTTCTCACCCTGTTAGGGATCTGCATGTTACTGACCGTCCTCGAAGAACAGGCTATGGACTCCTTGCTCCTGTCTCCCGACAAACAGAATGATTTCATGCAATCCATACTTCACGTCATGGACAAGACTACTGAAGGTACCAGCATGCACACCCATTTCATATAGGAGATTTGAAACTAAGAAAGCAGTATGAGGCTATGGGGTTAAAAGTGATCACTGCAGTGTAGGAATAGATTAACAGGTGTACAGGTTTGTACCTCCTGGTTCTGATGAGGCTGCCTCTGTTTCTTTTCTGGCAGAGCACACCAGTATGGTACTTATGGCAGGTATTGCAGATATATATCCAGAAATAGACAGTTGTCTTGCAAAACACATGAGAGTTCCCCTTTATCCAAAAATGATTGCTTATATGTTGGGTTGCCAAATGGGCCCTGGTATTTCAAGATAACCCAGAGAAAGCTTTAGATAACCCAGAGAAATCGCTGGAACACAAGGGACAAGGCCGAAAGCAAATATTGGGTGGCAATGATCAGGCCCTCAGGCACAACTGCATTAAAAACAGACTCAGTTCTGTAATGGAAATCATGGAATGGACTCAAAATACTCCCCAAAACCATTGCCTGTGAACAAAGTTTGTCCCTGCACCCACAAATGCAAATTACAACTCTGCCATGAAAAGAAGAACCCGTATAGAAACATGATCTAGAAACATCTCCGCCTTCTCTGGACTGAGTGGTGGGAAGACTTGTGGTCTGTGGTCTGACCAAATCAGAAATGTGAAATTTATCATGAATGCCGCATCCTCTGGGCTAAAGAGAGGAAGAAGAAACACCATCCAGCTTGTTATCTGCCCACAGTATCAAAGCCAGCATTCAAGAGGGTATGGTGGTGCATTAGTGCCTGTGGGTATGGGGAGCAGTATTAACAGCGTGGCTCCCTAGTAGTGTGGATGCTACACTGGCCCCCTGTTTGGAGTCCAGATCTGTCACCCATTGAAAACATTTGGCACATAATAAAAAAGAGATTGGGCGAGTTGGGCAGATCTCAGAAGGGTAACCTGGCAGGAGTATGGTGCTCCACCATTCAGTACAGCATATACAGTACCGCTTCCTGAAGACTTGTGTCTGACTTAAGCCAAGGCACCTAAACCAGTGATTTATGCACTTAAACACAAAAAACCCATCTCTGTTGGGTTCCTGACCGCTTGCTCTTAGTGTAGGGACCCGTGGGAGCCCTCCTGCTGGGACAAAGACATGCACGGGAACCAGAAGGACGCAACCACGGGGCCGTTCAAACATAGCACATAGATTTTATACATAGCTTTGTGTACATGCAAAAGAATATGTTTAAACAATAGACCATCTCTTCTTCAAGGCTGACCAACACGAGATGTGTCAACAAAAGGATAAGATACAAAATATGCAGCCACTCAAGGATACATCTTGGGGAGAAACAACTGTTACGGGTTGTCAAGACTTGCAGTCAGCGATTACAAAAATAAGCCGTATTAAATAATGGAGTATATCAGGTTAACCCTCACAATCTCCATAATAGATTCTTTATCCATGTTCTTTGATCCTACAACTGGAACTGCATCGGAAGACCTTTCCCATTCCCATCTCTTTCCTGAGCCACAACATCAGAACACTTTGTTTTCCTTCGAAGGTATATGTCCTTGTCTGTACAATTACAGGACTTGGCCAGCAGGTGGCGCTGCTGTTTAAAAATTCATTTTCTCTAGCGGCCCTCCTGTCAGTGCAGACGTTAGGGGTTTTGTCTGTGATCACCTCTGGAGGCAGGACAGAGAATTTAGACCTAGTGGCTCCTGGTCCCTCCCACTGTATATAAGGCTTGTCTCCACCCTCACTCCTCAGTTCTTTTGTCCTGCCTCGGAGGTGTAGGACAGCTATCTAGATTCTTTTTTTTTTTTTTTTTTTCTATTTTTTTTTTATTTCTCTCACTTTAATAATATAGCTAATGATTATAAATAAAACTTCAACAAGGGAACATCCACAGAACCTAAGGATGACTGGGCACTTGGGCACGCAGAGCTGCCCCTAAAAAGTGCAGACTGACATCTAAAGGTGAGCACTTGGGCACGCAGAGCTGCCCCCACAAGTGCAGATGTCACCTAATGGTGAGCACTTAGGCACGCAGAGCTGCCAAATTAATTGCTGGCTGACACGCCACTGGGACACACAGCGTACGCAGAGCTGCCCATAAGTGTAATTCCCACAGCAGGACTACAGCAGCCATTGCCTAATAACCTCCCTTACACACAAGAACCGGGGGAAAAAGGTAAGTGGGAGTCTGTACAGAGCGCTGAGCTCACAGACAGAGAGGTCATACCCCTACCTGGTAAACGCGGGGTAGAAGGCCCCTCTTGCACTGGGGACATAGCCGCACGGGTTACTATGGCAACGCGCGCCAAACACAAGCGCGCAACTAGATTCGCGCCAGAACGTCAGGCGCGATGACGTCATCCAAGGCGCCCCTGCACCGGGACACAGCGCGCCAGTACACGAGCGCTTCTTAAGCAGCGCCATTATAGCAGCAAAGCTGCAGTTCATTCCTGCTCCACAACCAAAGAAAGCCTGTTATAACTGCCCTACACAGCGCAGATTAGGCACATTATACCCACAGCCATTCAAGCTACACTGAGTCCATGGAGAAAGCAGATTCACTCAAAGACCTCAGAGAGGTTATACAGTCAGCTAAAAAGCAGAAGAAACCAGACAAACTGCCTAAGTGCAAGGTATGTAAGCACTCTCTAAGAAAATCAGAGAGAAACTACTGTTCTGACTGCAAACCTGTCTCACAGACTCCTTCTGTAGCTGAGCCACCTATTCTCTCCCCACAAGCATCACAGGCTCAGGATGCAGCCTCACTGCCAAACACCCCTCAGGCTAGCTCCCCATTACCCCCAGCCACTGACCAGCCATCTATAGCAGAGGCACCTATACCCATGCCCTGGGAGGATAATCCGCTGGCCCATACTTCTAACCAAGTACCAGCCCAGCTTGGGGAATTTCTACAGTGGATCATGAATACAGTACAACCACCACAACCCCAAGGGGGGCAGACTAAAGCCCGAGATAACAGGAAGCGCAAGGCCACAGTCACCTTACCTTCCTCCTCAGAATCAGAAGAGGGACTAGCTTCAGACTCAGAGGCAGACGAATTACTCAGTCAGAATTCAGATTTTTCAACACATTCACAACTCCAATCAGAGTCAGACTCTGATGAAGAGGGAACATCATCTGCCTCCCCAGAAACCTCAAAAAGGTTACTAAGGGAGATGATGCAGACACTAGAGATTAAGGATGAGACGGTACCCTTATCTAGGGCTGATAAACTTTTGGGAGTCCAAAAAAAGTCCAAACTAGCCTTCCCAGTGTTCAACTCCCTCACACAGGCAATTGAGCCAGAGTGGGCCCAACCTGAGCGCCGAATTGCACTCACGCAGAGATTTTTCAAAACATACCCTGTGCCAGAGGAACACCAAAAGAAGTGGGATAGAGCACCTAAGGTTGATTCCGCAGTAGCCAGGCTATCTAGGCAAACTGCCATACCTGCTGAGGAAGCGGCATTTAAAGACCCCTTAGACCGCAGGATGGAATCCATTCTAAAACG
The DNA here is from genome assembly GCF_000004195.4 of Xenopus tropicalis. NCBI lineage: Eukaryota > Metazoa > Chordata > Amphibia > Anura > Pipidae > Xenopus > Xenopus tropicalis. The sequence continues at coordinate 11,784,197 of NC_030684.2, forward strand.
CTCTTATACACAAGCAGCAGCAATCCTTAGACCCGCAGTGGCATCAGCAGGCTTAGCCCGAACAGCCAGGCATTGGGCTTTGGAGTTAGCACGCCATCCACCAGCATCTAAACAACAACTACAGCTGGAGGTGGACAAACTATCCACCACTCTGTCATTTCTAGCAGATTCCGCCCTAGAAATTACCAGACTAGCAGCCAAGGCAACTTCCAATGCAGTGGTGGCCCGCCGAGCCCTGTGGTTAAGGCATTGGTCGGGAGACACTGCTTCTAAGATGAGGTTACTATCACTGAAATTTACAGGAGAGTCCTTATTCGGACCTGACTTGAAACAAATCATATCAGATGTTACTGGGGGGAAAAGCACTTTCCTACCCACCGGCAAGAAACAAAAATTTGATTCCTCTAACAGATATTCTGGGAGGAGAGGATGGAACTCACAATCGAGACCATTTCGTTCCTTTCGTTCAGGATTCAGAAACTCCACAGCTGATCAGGGAGCAAGACGTGGCAGACCCACATGGCAGCAGCACGCCCGCAGCAATACCAAGAAACCCAATACTACCAAACCCAATTCAGCCTGACTCAACCAGGCAACCGGGGATACAAAACGTTGGGGGCAGATTACAGCAATTTCTGGGAACATGGGAAACACATGTTACAGACAAGTGGGTACTATCCATAGTCAGCCAAGGCTACAGAATCCCCTTCACACCACAACTTCCACAAGGAAGGTTTCTCCCATCATCCACTGCACCGCACAAACAACACTTGCTTCAACAAGCGGTAAATACCTTACTACTCTCGGGAGTAATAGAGGATGTCCCAGAACAACACAAATACCGGGGTTTCTATTCCAATCTATTCTTGGTACGAAAGAAGGAGGGATCCTTCAGACCAGTCCTCAATCTGAAACCACTAAACCCAATGGTCCAAAACCAAAAATTCAAAATGGAATCCGTACGATCAGTAGTAGCCACCATGGAACCAGAGATCTTCATGACGACAATAGACCTACAAGACGCCTACCTACACATACCAATCTACCCAGCGTCACGCAAATACCTCAGATTTGCAATCAACAATTTACACTACCAATTCACAGCACTACCCTTTGGGCTATGTACCGCACCGCGAATTTTTACCAAAGTACTTGCACCAATAGTGGCATACCTGAGAACCCTGGGAGTGCACATCATACCATACCTGGACGACCTGCTAATAAAAGCACCCACGGCACAACAAGCAGTAAAAGACACCAACCTCTGTATTCAAGTCCTAACACAACACGGCTGGTTGATCAATCACCGCAAGAGCTCCTTGACGCCATCCCAGACGATACTGTTCCTGGGCCTAATTTTCGACTCCAAGACACAGAAAGTATTCCTAACCCAAGACAAGGTCGACACAATAGTCTCGACAACTCGAACCTTCCTAACCAAAAACAGAACCTCAGCAGAGGATTGTCTACGCCTCCTGGGCCTCATGGTATCGACCCTGGAGGCAATACCATTCGCCAGGTTCCACCTCAGACCACTACAGCTCAATTTCCTGAGGTGCTGGAACAAGAACCACCAGAACCTACAACAAGAGATCCATATTACTCAGACAACCAGGACCAGCCTTCTCTGGTGGACGGAGAACGACAACCTCCAACAAGGAAGGAGTTGGACAACCACTACCTGGGAAGCGGTAACCACCGACGCCAGCCTCAGAGGATGGGGGGCAGTGTACAAAAACCTCACACTCCAGGGAACCTGGTCCAGAGAGGAGAGCCAATTACCAATCAATGTGCTAGAACTCCGAGCAATTGCTCTAGCACTAGAGAGCTGGTCAACAATCCTACAAACTCAGGCAGTCCGAGTACAATCCGACAATGCAACTGCAGTAGCGTATATCAACAAACAGGGAGGCACACACAGCAGATCGGCTATGCAGGAGGCCTCCAGGATACTTACTTGGGCAGAACGCACAGTACCGAGCATCTCAGCAGTCTTCATACCAGGGGTACTGAATTGGGAAGCGGACTATCTGAGCAGAACAACCATCGACCACGGGGAATGGTCACTCAACGAGGAGGTCTTCCAACAACTGACCCGCACGTGGGGGACACCGGAGATAGACATATTGGCATCAAGACACAACGCAAAGCTACCACTTTACTGTGCCAGAACGAGAGATCCAAGGGCGGCGTTTGTGGACGCACTAGTAATACCATGGGACTTCAGAATGGTATATGCATTCCCGCCACTTGCCATCTTACCCAGGGTAATCAAGAAATTGAAACAGTCCAACACAGTCACAATACTTATAGCCCCGGACTGGCCGAACAGAGTTTGGTACTCAGATCTCATCAAATTGTCAATTGCCAAACCCTGGCGACTACCTCCTCGACCCGACCTCTTAACTCAAGGGCCAATAAAGCACCCCAACTTACAGATGCTCCGCTTAACTGCGTGGCTCTTGAAACCGAGTGGTGGCGACAACAGGGATTTTCCCAGAATGCCATAAACATCTTCTTACGAGCTCGCAAACAATCCACGGATAAGACGTATCATAGGGTCTGGAGGACCCTCTTAAATTGGTGCAAACACAAAGACATATTTTGGAAGGATATTTCCACAATCCAGTTGGTGGAATTCCTGACGGAGGGGTTTCAGAAAGGACTGGGTTTACGCACCTTAAAGACCCAGATTTCAGCAATCACAGCATTGACACATTCTAAATGGGCTGAAGACCCTACAATCCAGCAGTTTATCAGGGGTGTTACCAGAACACGACCACCCCTTAGGGAACCCCTAGCAACATGGAATTTACCACTAGTACTATCTGCACTACAACAACCACCATTTGAACCTTTATCATCATGTGAGCTTAAGTGGCTATCATTTAAAGTGACTTTCCTAATAGCGATTACGTCAGCCAGACGAGTGTCCGAGATGGCGGCACTGTCCAGCAAGGAACCATGGCTCACACTTCACCATGACAAGGCAGTACTCAGGACCTCACCAGGGTTCCTGCCGAAGGTAGTTACAGAACGCCACATGAACCAAGACATCATTTTACCTTCTTTCTGTCCAAAACCGTCAAATGAGAAGGAAAGACTCCTTCATAAATTTGGATGTGGTCCGAGCACTCCGGATTTACTTAAAGAGATCGGCAGACTATAGACAATCAGAGAGCCTCCTAATATCATTCTCTACGACACAAAAAGGAAAAGCTGTATCAAAAAGGACTATAGCCCGTTGGCTAGTTGACACTATCCATACAGCATACGACAGAACAAATGTGCTTAGACCGTTCGCAGTGAAAGCCCACTCTACACGGGCACAGAGTACCTCATGGGCACTGCAGAACCTGGCAACAGCAGACCAGATCTGCCGAGCAGCCACTTGGGTCTCACCAAATACTTTTATTAAGTTCTATAAGTTGAATGTTTACGCTTCTCAACCGGCCGTGTTTGGCCGAAAAGTTTTACAAGCGGCTGTGGCATAGTACCAGGAACACTATCCACGGCATACTAAAGTTTTACCCACCCAGTTAAGGGACAGCTTTGGAACGTCCCCTAACGTCTGCACTGACAGGAGGGCCGCTAGAGAAAAGGAGATTTTATACTCACCGGAAAATCCTTTTCTCGTAGGCCCGAACTGTCAGTGCAGTAAGTCCCACCCAGGCTGATTTAGTATGGGCACCGGGACCTCTTTCTCGCTATCTCTCTACCTTATGTCTCTTGGCCTTCCTTCTATCTGTACTGTCTCCACCGACTGAGCTTACCAACAGAACTGAGGAGTGAGGGTGGAGACGAGCCTTATATACAGTGGGAGGGACCAGGAGCCACTAGGTCTAAATTCTCTGTCCTGCCTCCAGAGGTGATCACAGACAAAACCCCTAACGTCTGCACTGACAGTTCGGGCCTACGAGAAAAGGATTTTCCGGTGAGTATAAAATCTCCTTATATTGGCCGTTAACAACTTAGCTAAAAACCTGAAAAAATGAATGTAGCTTGCAAAAGTGCTGGGAAAGGCACCTAAAGCAATTTAGCATTCATTTAAGGTTTACTTATCCTTTAAAGCTTTTCAGCTAAGTTGTAGGATCAAACCGCATGGATATACCCAGATCAGATGGGATTCTCACTGGAGGATTATTATGTATTTTACTGGGAGCCTTTGGCCTTGGAGACCCGGTGGAAAATTGTATCAATTGTATCATTGTATCAAGCAATATTGCTATAAGAATACAACCCTGATTGTTGCTGAACTACAGCTTCCAGAATGCTTTAACCCTTGATAAACAATTCATGGTTTGGTAGTCAGGCAACAATAGGGTCAAATTTGGTTGAACAAATACCCTTTTTTTTAGGGGGAGGGATCTTTTAAGATCTTAGATGTTATTCTTAAGGGCAGTGAGTTTTTTTTTTTTTTTTTGAACGTTAGGTGTTCCAGCTTTTTCTACCAGGTATGCAGAAAGCCAATATGAAAATAATGTCATGAATTTATTATAAATCATCTTTTATTTATAAAGTGGCAGAAGAAGTTTTATGCAAAGCTTTGCAAATTGCTCAAGGTAACCTTTCTGCATACGTATATTGTTAGGGGGCGCCAAGTGTTGATGTGGCATTAAAACTAGAACAGTCGGTCACAAAGGACACTTAAAGGGGAACTATACCCAATAAATAGGTAGCATTGGTATACAGTTATGCAACCTGTTATCCAGAACGCTTGGGATTTTTCCATAATTTGAATCTCCCATACTATAAGTCTATTAAAAATCATTTAACCATTAAATAAACCCAATAGGGCTGTTCTGCCCCCAATAAGGGGTAATTATATCTTAGTTAGGATCAAGTACAGGTACTGTTTTATTATTACAGAGAAAAAGGAAATAATTAAAAAAAAAAAATGAATTATTTGATTATAATAGAGTCTATGCGAGATGGTCTTGCCATAATTCAGAGCTTTCTGGATAACAAGTTTCTGGATCCCATACCTGTGTGTGTGTGTGTGTGTGTGTGTGTGTGTGTGTGACCCTTCTTTGCAAATACCTGTTTAGTTTGATATAACATTCTATAATTTGCTGTGACATTTCAGATGAAAGCACTAATCCCTTCTGGCCTGCCCTGCACTGTTTCATGATTATCCTCGATCGCCTGGGATCCAAAGTGTGGGGGCAGCTGATAGATCCCATCCAGGCATTCCAAACCATCATCTCAAGCCCCAGTTACACCAGTGAGATTGAAACTATTCGGAACAGTAACCGCAGGTTCGTGTCCAAATGCGCTCCAATGACTCTGTATTCTGTATTATTGCAGAAACAATTGTTTGAAACAATATGGCCTGATATAGTCCCCAGCCATTGGGCTTCTCCAGGCACTGTGGCTGACCCTTTGGGCAAGCCATTTAAAGCCTCTGCAGGCACCTTGACTGGCCGTTTGGGCAAACCATCTTGCAGCCTAAACAGGCACCATGGATGACCGTTTGGCCAAACCGTCCCATCAACTGTGATGGTACTTTGGCTTAAGGGTAAGAGCGCAGGAGCAGACAAACAGGATTATGTTTGTAGCTATACATTAAACTCTTCCTTTTGCTGCTAATGGTAACTGTTCACAAATGTTAACTGGAATTCTGCATTTTGTTTTCTAAAAGGCCAACCAAAATGGAGCCACACAACGATGAATGTGACATGGATATTTCATGCAGCCAGATGGTATACAGTTTCAAAACTGAAAAAACAAATCAGGTATGAAGTATGCAAGTATTCTTACACAGAGCCATGACTGTTACTATTAGGGCCAGGGCTGGCAGCACTGAGCAGGTTTAGATCTGCAGTAGTGATGTGTAGGTTGACGTCACTATCCCTAGCCCTCCCAACCCATGCCCAACTTGGCCCGTGGATCTGCGTCCATTTATATGCCCCCCCCCGACCTCTGATGTCATGGAGGGGGTGGGCAGGCGTATAAATAGATGCTGCCAGGAGCAGAACTGGGGAATAGTTAGGTTGCGGGAAGGGTGGGCGGCAGGAAGAGCTCAGCCTAGACCTTCCGGCAACTGAAATATGTTGTGTGAGTGTTGGATGAAAACCCCCCCCATGGATCCCTCTGGTTTCAGGCCAGCCTTCGCATCACTAGTCTGCAGGTCAGTGAGGGGTCTGAACCGGACTTCACAGCATCATAAATTATTTATTATATTTATAAATTATTTTACAGCTTTAATCTCCACTGTATGCCATATACTGTCAGTTTCTGATATATATAAACATTAGTGAGCCAAAGTCAGATGATAAGAAGGGTGATATTTATGTGACAGGTAAACTTGATTCCCAGTTAATCTGGGAATTGTCCTTTGTCAGATACACGCTGGCCTATGTCATTTGCTGCCCTTCGATACCTGAGTGCCGAGGAGCCAGAGAAGGAGCACTTCAGACTGTGTTTTCAGCTATTATTAGATTGGCCCCTTGAGACTTAAGTGCAAGCCCACAAAGGAGGCAGGTTATACTGAAAATATAGCTAGATTTGCCATTTTTTTAAGCCCCCCTTGCCAAACAAATGTATAACATAGTTGTCCTTATGCTCAAGTATTTCAGAATTATATGTTGAAGGCAATTCTTAAATGAAACTTTTTAAATGTTATCTTGTTTTGCAGGACACTGGATGGAAGAAGGCTATAAATCCTGACCACTGCCCCAACATGTACGAAGAAATGCAAAGCCTTGCAAATATCCTTCAGTCTGACATCGGCCAAGATATGCGGGTCCACGATAGCACCTTTTTGTGGTTTCTTCCCTACGTTCAGTCTGTGATGGATCTCAAGGAACTGGGGGTGCCGTATATCATTGAGGTCATCCATCATCTTTATTTTGAAATCAAGGATGTCCTTAATCAGAGAGTCCAGCAATGCGATAAAGTTACAGAACTGTTTGTTTTAGTTTTGGTATCCATCATTGAGCTGCACAGAAATAAAAAGTGCCTTTATTTGCTTTGGGTCAGCTGTCATAAATGGGTCGAAGCTTTGGTAAGATGCTCTCTGCTTCCGGCCAAAGACATGCAAGCCAAGACTACTCCAAAAATACCGTATGGCCTCACCTGCTCTCCTACACAATCTAACTCATCTATTCAGTACGCTTGCCTCCAATTGATAAGAAGCATCCTGCGAGAAGGCTGCCAGCTTGGGCAGCAAACTACTTGCATGCAATACCTTGACAAACTGAATCTTGTTCTTAGGGGAAATATGTCACGGACCTTCGAACTCAACAACAATGAGGTTCGAGATTTGCAAGCATGTTTGCGGCAAGTTATAAAAATCATTAAAGACAAGGCTTCCACCGCTCCAAGTTCAACTTTGGAGCAGAACACAAATAGGATCGAGTCGGTTCCTTTCATTAAAAGTGAAAGTGTTGATGATGATGACGATGACTGGTATGGAGCGAGCAGTTCTTTAGAAAAACCTTCTTCTGCAGTGAGTCCTACTGAGTGTTTTGATAGAGTATGTTGGCCTGCTGTCAAAAAGGAACCCCAGGAAGATAGGCCTTCAGAGCCAGAGTTAACTAGCTGCAAACCCAGCAGTAGTATTGCTGTAGAAATTAAAAAGGAATCTTCAGTCCAATCGGAACCTACACCCTCTGCCCTAACTGGGGAGCAGCAGAACCGAAAACCCAAAACGAATCTGAGTGAATTGAAATCAAAATTGTCCAAGGTACTAAAAAAATCTTCATTCAAAAGGCAGAATTCACTCCCTGAAAACACAAACCGAATGGACGAGGACAAGAAAAGCGTTGCCCCCGAATCCAACAACACATTTTTACCAGCTACTACATACATTAAGTCAGAGCCTCACGATCCTTTGTTTAAACAACCCTCCTGTAATGGTAATTCTAGTTGCAGTAGTGATAATGTTGCAGTGACTAAACAACTCCAACGTCTTTCTATAGAAAACCGGGTTCCAGAGGTGCAAACGGTTTCAGTGAAAAATGAACCTCTGCTAGAGGACAGAAAAGCTCTCTCAAAAAACCAAATATCGGCATTAAAAAGCTTTGAAAGAAGTAGCTCAAAGCCTGTATCAGAGGTCTGTGAATCATCTAGCCCTGATGATGATGATAACGTTCCTCTGTTTGAACTCCGGAAAAAGCTTTTAAAGAAAAACAAGGAACAACTGACAGATTCGCAAGTGGACCGAGACCTTGATTCCTTATCCATGGCAGCACAGGCAAAGTTTTTGGACTTTGACTCAAGTCAAAGTGTCCTTTCACAGGACCAAAGCCCGATTCAGAGGAAAGTTAAGGGGACTGCTAGATCTCCCAATATTGATAGCTCATCGTCTGAGACAGATGTATCCTTAGATCAGATTATTACTATCTCTGATGATTCAGAAGATGAAAAAAAGCCAAGCATTTCCTCAGTTAAATCTGAGAAGACGAGTCCCAAAGTCTGCCCTTCAACGTCAACTTCAGAATTTTCAAAGCGAATTGCCGAGGCCCAGATAAAACCTGAACCACCACCGCCTCTGACATGTGAAGACTATGATTCACAGTTCTTTGAGTTTGAAACTGAGGATGAGGTATTTTCTGTGTGGCAAGACCCTGATGTTGACCAGAAAGAGCCAGTAATAGCTCCATTACACAGTGAAGCTGCCAAACCACCAATTTCTGATCCCACTGGTAATGATCTGAATAATGAATTTGACCAATGGGGTTATGACACAGATGACATTTCAGATGATGTTCTAGAAAAAGCTGCTGAGGCTGCTGAGTTAAGTGATTCCAAACCAAGTAAAGGTCTTCAGAAAAAACCTAAAGCCAAGGGTTCCGAAGGAACTTTTTCAGTCAAGGGGGTCAGTTCCAGCTCATTTTACAGAAAAGATGTGCCAATTGCAGCTAAACATAAAGAGAAAGCAAATATACATACCAGTCCAAAGAAAACATCTTCATTATCTTCCAAGGTGGTACGTGGCAAAAAAACTGAAACTGTTGTTGCCCAAAAAATTATATCCAAATCTAAAGCAAACCGAACCAAAAGCCCCTTGAGATCACGAGGAGAAAATGTAAGGCGTGAAAATCTCATCAGAACGTCACCTGCTGTAGTACCCCCAAAGAAAATTCGCATGGCACCTGAGCCATCTTCCACAGCAGAAAAACTTGGCTTCAAGAAAGCGCCGCGAAAAGCTTTCGACTTGTCTCAGCGTTCGTTGGATAGTGTAGCAGAGCTTCGGAACCATGGCAAAATGGCAGGGTTTGTGGAGCCGAAGAAAACAAAAGCCAAGCTTATTTCCCCTCAGTCTTTATTGGTTAAATGTAATAAAAAAATGTTGGCTTGTCAAGATCTTCAGTTTTACCGTCAGTCCAGACCAAATGTCCCTGGAAAAAGAAAACAAGCAGAAGCCTTGGAGGACGGCAACCGAAAAATTGAGAATGCTGCACACAAAATAGATAAAAACGGGACATCATCTTCTAGGCATTTCCAGGCCACCACGAGCCATGCTGAGGCTATCTCAAACAAACCCAGAGATGAACGGAAGCTAAGCATTAGCAATGAGCACTTGGAAATAAGCAGAACCTCTTCTAATAAGTCTACAGCTCAAAATGGGGAGATATCTTTGAACTCTAAATTGGAGAAATCTAGCAGTCACGTATTGGAGAAATTAGTGACTTCTGCTGATGATAATGCCTTTGTTTTGCCTCCAACAAATGAAAAAGAATCTAATAATTACGAAGACGATTATGATTTGTTCTTAACTCAAGCTGATCCAGTTGACATGGAGATGTGTTCACAAGTAGAATATGACATCGACCTTGATGAAGGTGGTGCATCCAGAGTTTCTGATTTTTCAGGGTCAGATGCTGAATTGCCCAAACTAGCTACAGGGTCTGGTACCGAGCTGCCCAAAATGGGATTAAATGATGGGGTGCCCAAATGCAAATATACAAATTGCACGGAAATGGTAAAGGTTGCCGGAGATCATTGTCCTAAACACATGCCTCCTGAAAAAGCAGATGACCATCTGTTTGCCAAACCAGGCTTGCCACCATCTGTTTCCAAACCTTCCACTACTAAAGTGTTTGCTTCTAGCAACACTTCCAGGACTGCAAGTCTTACAAAGGACCTGGAAAACTTCCCAAGGCCACAAGGTATCCTCAAGGCTAAACCTCAGTCCGCCAAGGCTCCTGTACCAAAACTGCCCAAACCATTGACTGTCCAAAACAGGGCCTCAGACACAAATAGTGTCTTGCAGCCTCTAATTAATCAAAGTAATGTTCCTTCCAAGCCAAGTTACTCAGCAGTATCAGAAGCTGGAAAGTTACGTCCATACGCTGCCCAGAAACCTCTCCAACAGCGTGACCAAGGTTGGCTTATGAGGGAGCTTCTCCAGTGGAAGTTTGAAATGTTTGACAACGTATCTCGGTTTGGACCCCCCAGTAACCTCTGCCAGCTACCGCTTCTAAAAGTACCCATCAAGTTTTCAAGCTATGAAGAATACTTCAACGTATTTTTCCCCTTGATGCTGCTTAATACTTTCGAATCGGTAAGTGCTCTCCTGATACATAACATCTGTTTTTTTTTAATGTTTCTTTTGGAAAAGACGGGAGATGTAGTTTGTCGATTAAAGTGATAGTGACCATTTGCAAATTCTCTGGATGCCTTGGCCCTTCCAGGGTTTTCTTTCATAGTCACGTAGTAGTGTATAAATTCATATTTCATGAGGTTTAATATGGACGTCCATCAAGTTCAACCATTAAACCTCTGGCCATGCTACCCATCGTTGGCATCAATGGGAATGGTCTATTGGAGACAGGTGGATTTCAGCACAAAAAATGGATGTATTTAGGCCAAACTCTATCTGTGCCAGAGGTGGCAGACGATTTCTATTACAGTCAATGACCGTCATCATGACCAGTGATGAGCAAAGCTGTCCCATTTCAATTTGCTTAAAAACTTGCATTGAAGTCAACGGGCGGTTTTTCACAGCAACTTTTTCATTACTGGACATTTTTTTTTTTTTTGTGCCCATTGAAGTCTGTGAGTATTTTTTGTGGCAAAACCTGCCGAAGAATTTCACTTATCGCTAATTATAACCATGTTTGGGCTGGAAAAACCACCAGTGGGGAATACCCAGAGCCTATACATCCCATCCATTAGCTATAAATAAGGGATAATAAGAATAATACACACCTGCACACATGGGACTTTTTAGGATGGAACATTTTGGTTGGCTGATACGTGGCCAAACCACGTCCTTCGGCCCAAATACATTGGAAGCCCAGTTAGAAGTACCTTCTAGACTGAATGATTCCAGAAAAATGACAGAAGCTTTATAAATGTGTTATGCACCATTGTTTTGGCTCTAGCTTTAAAATGCAAAACCTATAATAATACCCATAATGGTTTCTTTGCCCAGCTGGCCCAGGAGTGGTCCGTGAAACAAAAAGCCATCCATACTGATTTGTGCAAGCTACACCTGCAGAACTTCTGCCCTGACGGCCTGGTGAATCGGGGAGAGTTTCAGGGTAAGTGGCATTTTACTGTTTTGCCCTTGGGAGCTCGCTATTTCTTACATTTGTATGTTGGTACCAATGAATAACTGCCTTTGATTTAATTTACTTGGCCTTTAATATACTTATTTTTGATCTTGTGCTTTGGCAGTATGGTTCCGGGATGCTGATCTGTGCATGCAGCGACACCCAAAAGAAGATGACTTGGTGTTTCTCTGCATGCCAGAGTCTACCCCCAGCCTATCAGGGGAGGAAATGGTATCCCATGGTGCACGGGTATATCACACGGGTTACGTATCTCGCTTCAACCGCTCACATCGAACACAGAGCCGTAAGTATACACCTAACCTAGTTGTGCCGCAAAGCCCATAAATTCCATCTCATTGCTCACCAGTGTGTTAGTCTGGCTGACCGCCCTGTTTCATCCCATTTAGAGGAGAAGGAGCAGTACACATTGTGTGACCTGTGTATCCATACTCAGGGAAACTTGTCTGCCTTCCGGAACCAGCAAGTGCGGTGTGCCGTGATTGGGAGCTTGATCACCACTCAGAGGCAGTTCAGGGCGCTCCTCCAGTTGCAGAGAAATCCGCTGTTCAGGCCGATCATACTGCCCAATCCTGCAGACTTCATTCCTAGAGATAATGCAGCGAGCGAGAGCAGCTCCGTAAGTTTCACTTCCAGCCACAGGACACATCAGGGATAGTAAATGGTTCCAGTTCTGGCCATGAGAGGGTGCTGTTGTCAATATATGTATTATTTTACTCCAAAAACATATCAAGTCTCAAGTCTTATTTGGTAATAGGCCCCACCATACAGGCTAATTACTGGGGGCTTTTACTTTGTACTTTAAGTGCCCGCAGCCTCTATATGTTCTAGCCAATAACATTTCCATATGACCCCAATATCATTTTTATATCCTCTAACTTGGAGGAGACCCAAATAACTTAAATTGGCAGGACTTCAGGCTTCTCAGCCTGAATACATTTGTTCATTATGACAGAGAAGATGTTCCTTTTACTTCACGCAGCTTTAATCTGTGTTGGCATCTAGTGCCCAAGCTGCCAGCTCTCACTTTCAGATCTGTTTGATTAATACTACACTTATGTTCTTGCATACCCATACAGGACGTAAGGCACCTATACTAGGGCTGACCCTGCACAATATGGATCGGCCCACAGCCCAAATTGATGGCTACTGTATAAGGTGCCATACAATGTATGTGAGACTGTATCTGACCAGATATTAATCAAAGAGGCCATTGCATTGGTCCCATACAAGGACCAATAAGCTGACAACTTGGTCAGACTGAATTTATATCCAATGTCTGCATGTTTATGGGCAACTTTAGCACCAATATGTTTCCAAAGAATGTCAATGTGCAGCTATTATATAGACGTTTTTAATTCTAGGACCCTCGGGTAACTTTGCACTCTCCTTTAGTTCCCCAGTTTAAAGGAGTATAACAGCGATCAGAGGTACGCAATAGAGAAGGCCTACTCAATGGTGAAGCAACATCCACGACTGCCACGAATCTGCCTGATCCACGGGCCTCCGGGGACAGGCAAGTCCAAGACCATTGTGGGGCTCCTGTATAGAATCTTGATGGAGGTAAATCACATTTCTTTTCCTTTATAAAGAGAGATTTGCTTGCTCTCGTTCTCTAAAGCAGAACTGTCCAGCTATTTTTCATACGGTGGCCCAGAGGCCCAATAAAAGTTTACCGGATCTTTCAAGCAGTCTTGCGGTCCTGGTAAGGGCCATATCTGGTCTGTGTCCTTCAGCAGTTACAAGTCTTGTACCACCACTGAGTGAAAGTAGATAATATATATATAGGTTATACATCAATTGAGTGTTGGCAGCAAACGTCATATTTTATATAGGGCAATGGTAAACATGTGGGTTCTGGGGCTGCTGTAAGATGCCATAGACAGTCACTATTTATTGGGCCTGTGGGGGCCCCAGTGTATTTAAAATGCAAGGGCCTATTCTGAATCCCAGTCCGGGACTGCTTTCAGGTATCTCAAGAAGAGCAAAAGGTCATTCTCCCAGTATCTCACCATATCTTGGGAACCACTGCCCTTTTACTGCTCATTACACTTTTGAAATGAACCATTCATCTAACGAGCAGTCTCCCTGACCAGCTATTGTTTCACCCTCCCACAGAACGGCAGCAGCACCGTCCCAGTCCAGAACTTAAGTGCCAAAAACAAGCGCAACAGAGTCCTCGTCTGCGCTCCATCTAACGCGGCTCTCGATGACCTTATGAAAAAGATCATCCTGGAATTCAAGGAAAAATGTCACAATAAGAATACTCCTCTAGGTAATGGGATCTCTGGGTGTAGTCGTTTTGCTGACAAACCATATGATCATTGGTTGGTGGTACAAGATCCCAACCAAGTGATTTGGCCAATCGGCAGCATTACATTTTGACCACTCCTGTTCTCTGGTGAAGAGCAGCGGCGGTCAAAACACCATTGACTTTTGAAATTTGAGTTATTTGGGGTTTATTTACTTTTATTCTGGAATGCAGGAAATAACTGTTTATTCACTGTTAAGTAAGGGACTTACAGACACACTTCACAATGGAAGTTGCTCTTGGTTACATTGCCTCATAGCTGGAACTTCCATGCCCCCTCATGGTTTATAGTGGGCATATTTCTGTCATTCGAATAATCCACTCCTATCACTGCTAAAGTACTATAGTAGTATGGGATAGAAGGCTGCTGGATAAGGAACACCAGTCACGGCCCAGCGATGCTGGCATGGCTCTGGCGTAAAGAGTAGATTTATAGAAATCAATGCCAAATTGCAGCTTTTCTTTCCTTCTGAGTGTGATTGGATAGCTATTCTACACCTTGTCTCAAACCTACCCTGCATTTATCCGCTTATGACTGAAGGCAAGAATATTTACAGCGGGGTACATTGCAAATCATTGGAACCAGCCAATCACAACAATGTATAAATGTTAAAAATTGAACAACATTTTTGCCTTTACAGGGAATTGTGGAGACATAAATCTGGTGCGTCTGGGAGCGGAGAAGACCATTTCCAGCGATGTGGTCAAGTTTAGCCTGGACTGTCAAGTGAACCATCGGATCAGTAAGTACAATTGCCCTCTGCACTGTAGAACTGAAAACAGAATGTTCTCTCATAGTAGTGTTGATACTAGCCGCCTACCTCTGCCATTTAGCCCTTGATGTGTGAAAAGGAAAGGAAAACAAGCTCATATGTAAAGCCCTGCTTTATCTAAATAAACCATTTTCATATAAATATACTTTTTTTAGTAGTATGTGCTATTGGGTAATCCTAAATAAAAAAATCCCTGTCTGCCCTCGCCGTCTCTCCTTTGCTGCCCTCCTCCACCAAATGCTGCAAAATTAGGTATAAGGTGTGCATATGGGGAAAGGGCAGATGGTGGAGGCCCCAGACGGGGAGGTGGGCCTCGCACACCCCAGTCCAGCACTGATGCCGAGAGCCTGTCAAGATTTTCCCCATTATTTGTATTTTATAGTCTAGCATGAAAAGCAAATTGTGCAGTTCTGTTTGTTATTAACTGGATAAGCAGAAAGGATAGGACAGTGTGGGTCTAACGCCCGTATGACTGTGTGTGTTTAGCGCGAGCGCAGCAGGACCAGGAGCTGCACAAGAGGAAAGAATTGTTAGACAGGCGACTGGATGAGCTGAGCCGACGCCGTGCGTTGGAAAAGTGCAACAAAAACACCGTAAGTGTCCAATAAAATATATCCCACTGAATGCCGTTTTGATAGAACATTTGATCGAACGTTTTGATACCCTTCCTGCTGGCGTGGATAGAAAATAGTGGGCACCGCAGCAGATGACATTTTTCACAAACATATATTGAAACTGCTTCACCGTCAGGGCCTCCTATATCTATATGGGTGCCTTAGGGTGGGCTTTATAGTCACGCCCCTGTCCCTCTCTTAGTGACATGGTTTTCATGGTTTCCACTTATCCATTCATCCGTCTCTGGAACAGACGTGTGGAACTATTTCCTCATCTTGTATATATGACAAATGTGGTTCTTACAGTTTTCACTGTTCTGATGGGTTTGTGCTCTATATGCAGTGTGCACCGCTGGACGAGGAAATCGCCCGACTCTCCAAAGAACGGCAGCTTCTTGCTGACTCTTTAAAGTTGGTGAGTGGCCTTTAGTCCAATCGTTCGTATGTTATGAGGTCATACGTTGCATTATGTCGTTTCCTAATGACGCCATAGTGTCTGCTACTTGCTTCCCTTCTGGTTGGACTTCTATAATGCTTATAGATTTTGCTCTGATATCTTCAGCACTTCTTGCTTGCTATGACAGGGCTATAATGGGTTTATTCAATTGACCTGATTGTGATTGGTCTCCTTCCCGTGTAAAGGTGCGCAGGCGCCCACAGGAGCTACAGAGAACTATCATCTTAGAGTCCCACGTCATCTGCTGCACTCTGAGCACCAGCGGGGGCATCCTTCTTGAATCTGCTTTCAGGCAGCTTGGACAAGAGCCCTTTAGTTGCGTCATTGTGGATGAGGTGAGTGGCCAGGAATACCCAATCACAGACCATGCTAATGAGTGGGCTGCTAGTAGGAGAGTCTCATTGCTTTGGATAGTTATGTCTGTATGTTGTTTTTAACCTCATCCACTGTCACTCAGCCTGTGCTTACTGTAATAGCCAGAAATATGGCTCAATATGTTATCCAGTCCCACTGTACAATAAAAGTGTGCATAAAGCTGGTATTTTCATTCTTCTTTCATAGGCCGGCCAGTCATGTGAAGTAGAAAACCTCATTCCTCTTCTCCACCGATGCTCTAAACTGGTTCTGGTTGGAGATCCAGAGCAGCTCCCACCCACAGTGATCTCTATGGTAAAATTGGCCAATTGCAGTGGTCTTTCCTTCTCTTTGTATAGAGTGTATTCATGCATAGCAATCTGGGCTGGACATCTGTGGCTTTGCCAATGCAAACACAACCTGGGAAGGCAAAGCTATTTGCATGGAACCTTGCTGTCCCATCACTTCACTTGTCTGAGAACCTGAGCTGTATCCCAGGGCAAATTAACTTTAACTCTTTGCTCTCCCTACAGAAAGCAGAGGAACTTGGCTACGGGCAATCCCTCATGTCCCGCATGTGCAGTTTTCTGGACTCTACGGGTACCAAGTCTCCGGTGCTGCATCTAACTGTGCAGTATCGCATGCACCCCGACATCTGCCTCTTCCCATCTCATTACTTCTACAAGCGCATGTTAAAAACAGACCGGTAACTAGCGCAACAAATCTCTGGGTTTACGCTGAAGGGGCTGTTGTGGCATTGTGGGAGGAAACTTAGTGTTTGGCTTGTTGTCCTGCAGAGCGACCGAGGAAGTGCGGTGCTCCTCCGATTGGCCTTTCCAGCCGTATATGGTGTTTGACGTTGCTGATGGATTTGAGCAGAAAGAGCGAGAGTATGTTTCACCCTAGGAACTGGTCCTATGCCTACATATATTAGTTCTCAGTCTATAGCACCTTCTTATATATGTCCCTCAACCAGAGCCCCGTCTGCTCTCCTTGTATTAAGGCGTCATGCTTTTCTATCTTCCCTTAGATCATTTTGCAACCCTCAGGAAATCAAAGTGGCCGTGGCACTCATCAAGCTCATTAAAAGCAGGAAAAAGGAGTTCTGTTTCCGAAACATCGGGGTGATCACCCCATACCGGGCGCAGAAGATGAGGATCATTGAGGAACTCAGGAGAGCTTTCGGCAATGACATCCGGTGAGTGGAATAATGATTTGACACCTAAAGCGTATACTAAAGTAGGGCTGTCCAACTGGGGACCTGCAGGCTGGATGTGGCCCTTCAGGAGTGTTTTTAGACCCCAGTTTGTTCAAGGGCTTTACAGCCATCATTATTTTAATATAACATAGCCAGCTACACGTGTAATGTTGCACAGTGCTGCATCTCTCTTTTCTCCGGGTCACTAAATGAGAAGATTTTTGGATAATACCGTCACCCCACATGGTGGGTCAAATCTGACAGCCTAGGGCAACAAGTTTTTCTGCTATTGTCATGCCATAATCAAATCTTCCACTTGGTGGCAGCAGTAGACTACAATAAAATCTATGTTTTAAACATTAAAGGGAAAGGATCGCTGAGAAACAGGGGAGCTATGGATAAAAGCCCATGGCACTGAGGCCAGAAACATGTTGGCATAATATATACTATCCTGCTTATGACAGAAACAAAAGGTTTTTATTTTGTGTTTCCTTTCCATCAGAAGGTTAAGGTCCAACTATTTCAGTAAAATCCTCGCAACGTTTTTCTTTTTAAGGCCGGGGGAAGTGGACACTGTGGACGGTTTTCAGGGTCGCCAGAAGGACTGCATCATTGTGACATGTGTCCGTGCCAATTCTACCCAAGGTGGCATCGGGTGGGTAACCTTAACCATCACTCTTATATACATATATCCCCTGTACATAGTTAGTATCTCCTCTTATTAACTGATTCCCATACCATTTTCCTTTAGGTTTTTGGCCAGTCGTCAGCGCCTAAATGTGACGATCACGCGAGCCAAATTTAGCCTTTTTATCTTAGGAAGCCTCCGAACCTTAATGGTAAGTAAGGGAACCCATGAGTTCTACTAACAGCGACAAAATTCTGCCCAGTACAGGGGTGCTTTACAGACTGGGTGTTTTCTGTTATACAGTGGGGGGCACTAATATCAGGCATTACAGTGGGAGGGTAGAATCAATACTTGTCCCAGAGAGGTTTTTAATCTTCTCCCTGTTCTTGAGTAATCAGTGGATAGCCTCGTGCCAATAGCTACATCAGATCTTGTATCGGTCATAGTAAATATTTCTTCTGTTAAGGGGGTAATTAAACAGTGACTATGTTTTTTTATTAACGCAGGAGAACAAGGACTGGAATCACCTGATCCAGGATGCACAGAGAAGGGGGGCTCTGATTAAAACCAGAGAGGAACACTACCAGAGGGACGTCGGCAAGATCCTGAAGCTTAAGCCCGTGGTGCAGAGAGCTCCGATCCATCCGAACAGCCGACCAGAGGAGAAACAAAAGGACAGTTCCGCCCCACCTCCCCGCATAGAGCCTCCTAAGGAGACCACCCAGCCCCCAAGAAAACCTCTCCCTGCCCCTTCACGACCTGTGATCCACCCAGCTGTAGACTTCAGAAGGGATTCTTTTAATACCCACAATGCACCCAGTGGTTCAGCTGTCGGTCCCCTACCACCTGCTCCAAGATCTAAGCTTCAAGACCCTAGGCTGGCACGTTGGCAGGAAACAAAAACGGACACAAGTCCCCCAACGACATTGGATTCGAATGCCCGAATTAGCACCCACAGTTCCCATCCCTCTTCCTCAGTAGCCGGCGGCTCACACCCGGCACGTAGAGACTCCCGAGCGGTAAGCGATGGCAGCAGGAGCAGTAACAGCTGGAACAGAGACCGGGACCGGAGGCACAAAAGGACTTCTGAACTAGATAAGGACTCCAAGAGAAGAAAGCTGTCTGATTAGAAGTGTTATTAGGCTTTCTTTAAAAAGTTGGAACATTTCACTTGCGGTAAACTACTGTCTTTATACGGCGGTGGTTTTTGTGTCAAAACCACTGGGTCTGCAGAAACCCCTCCCCATGCAAAGGAATCCGTGACCTCGGCCAATGGGATTGTTGTACAATAAATGTAACTAACAATGTAAATTAGTGCTGTAGATAGTGTAAACTGGAATCTTAAATAAGCGTATGTATATTTTTTTTAATATTATATGGTGCACACAACTGTTGTGCCTCTTTAAATGGCGTAAGGAATGTCCGGCGGTAAACTCACCCCCTTTTTTTTTGTTGTTAAACCTTGAAATCGCTACTGCTCTTAACTTCTCTATGGAACTTACTTTTAAAGGGAAAATATCACTAGGATACAAACGTTTTCTACTTGGTGGAGATTATTGGTATAGTTGTAAAGGCGGCCATACCCGGCTGGCAGTAGGTGGTACCAAACTGATCAACCCGTGTGCTCTTATAATTAAAACAATTGCAGCTCCTCTTAACTTCCATAGCTGCCAATTAGGGATGCGCCGAATCCAGAAGTCTGTTCGGGATTCGGCTAATATTTGACCTTTTTTGGCAGGATTCGGCCGAATCCACGCTCCTGGCCGAGCCGAACCCGAATCCTAAAACTTACGTGACTTTTTGTAACGTAAAAATGAAAGTTGAACGTTTTTAACCCTACTGAAACCTAATTAGTGTGTGCTAATTAGATTTCAGTTCGGTATTCGGCCGAATCCTTTATGAAGGATTTGGGTGTTTGGCCAAATCTGAAAAAGTGCATTTGGTGCATCCCTACTGACCAACAACGGTGCTTCATCGGCAGATTAGATTCCCCATTGACTAACCAATTTCTCTAGTACGTGGGTATTGGTCTGGATTGTTGCATATATGTATACGGTGGCCTAACAACCCATATATGTACGACCAGCTTTACTCTGCTTTTGAGAACTATCCTCGACCGTCTAAATTGCAGCTCTTTGATACAGACCCAGTTTGACAATAATATATTTATATATATATATATATTATAAATAAATAAACCTTTGCAGTTTCTTGACAAGTTTTTACTGCAAATGAGTTTTACTTTGGGTTACGCTCTTCGTTGTTGCCACTTTTCCAAACCTTTGTGCAGGGCTGTGGATTTGGTACATAAATCCTTCGACTCCTCCATTTATTGTACATTTATGACTCTATGTACCCCCAGATTGCTTCTGACTCCACAGGCCCTGCCTTTGTGTATTAGTAATAACTTCGGACACAATGTGCGGCATTTAGCTCAACGCGTTTGATGGAGAAGGCGGTTCTGTCGTACTTGGGACGGAAAATTGCTTAGGAAACATTAAAGTCTTTCCCTTTCTTTGTTTGTATAAAAGCTGACTGTACCATAATGAGGGGGCCTTAGAAATAAAGGCTTCTTTTGTAGTCTATTTACTTTGTATAGTAGGGTGAGTTCTGTTATTGGAGGTATGTAAACCCATTGTGGTTTTGATTTCCCTGTGCTAGTGCTTAGCTGTCTTTTTCCAGCTGCTCTTCTATTGTCTCCGGTTTGATTGGGGGTAACGATTTTTTCTTTTTCCAAGTCTATTGGGCCTTTAATTTGAAAAGGGACATGTTCATCACATAAATATGGTGTGATAGAAAGCCATCGATGGATCCCTGAGCCTGGATACGGTTCAGTGAAATGCCTTGGAAGGCCACATCTGGTTAGCAGCATGGTGTTGCATAGTATTACCGTTCCAGCTATTTGCCAGAAACCCACCAACCTCTGCTCTCATATTGCTGACTGAATGGTTGAGTCTTCCCATAACACTCTGTTTCTCTGTTTGGTTTCAAGCAATTTCACAATATACATTGATTAAACATATGCAGCCTTTTCATCATTTTTAATGCAATAGAATGGTTTGGAACAGTTTTCTAATCCCCGCCCCCTGTTCCCCTGCTGATCTGACTACTTTGGGACTGAAAAACAAAATGTAACAGTAGTCGACTATCCTCAGCCCACCTTCATTCTGCATCCTCCCAATCCCATAATTCCCTGTACACCTGATCTTGAAAAGGAAAAGAAAATCCCAGTGCAATGCATTATGGGTTATGTAGTTCCTGCATGCTGTCTGTATACTCTGGAGAAGTTGTTACAATTTGTAACATCAACGTTTTAGTCCCTCCTCCCCATCCAGGATATCACATGATACAGAAAGGGAAGAACTGTTTTGCAGCTGGATTTCAGCACATAGAAATGGTATTTTCAACTTGTTTTAATTTCTAAGGTTCCACTTGCCTTATCAACTAGTGCTAGACTAAAACAGTCAGAATAGAAATATAAGAAATTAAGATACAAGAAGATACAAGAGCAATTTTGTTTTAGTTGCAGAGTGTTGCTGACCCTTGCATCCGGGCAGAAAAGGCCAGAGTAGATATATTATTAAATACCAAAAAAGAAAAAGACCAACCGCAATATCGGCGTCATACTAAAAGTTCATTTGAATGTGAATTTCCCTTAAAGATTACAGCTTATTTGGACCCATGTTGTCTTCTCTACCAGCAAAGAGTGCCCAAACTTAGCCGTGTTATCCACCATTGCTGAAATTGGGATCTCGACCCGAAACTCTACCTGTACCGGCAATGTCAGGCTGATTTCATATGGACAACATACTCTTGTTTAGTTACGTAATTTGGATTGCTTCGACCAGGCTACCCCATGATCTCTCCGATGGTTGAGCATGAGTGAATTGGCCAGTCAAGGTTTTGATTGGACAGCACAAGCGTATATTGAAAGCAATAGGAAAACTTTGTCGAAACATAAACTGTAGCACTTACCAGTTTTGGACGTCAGTTGGTGTTTTCAACTCTCTGTTCATAATGAACAGCGCCATGTATGAAGAGCACTAACAGCAAAAAACTGGATGAAGATAATTACTGGTGCAAGATGGAACAAAATGTCTACTTCTCCTGTGATGATACGTACTACATCACACACAGGTTAGTTGCTTAAGAGTTTAATAGTGTATATTAAGGGGCTGTGTTTGGTCCTTGTGGACGTTGTATAGTGTAACATTTTGCTATTCCTTTACATACAAAAACTAATGAAAATCAATACCTTGTGCTGACCTGCCAGTTATTTGTATCTGGTTCTTAACTGGTGTGTTCTGTTACTGTAGGTACCTGTAATTCAGTCTCAAAGTACATCCTATAGAACATGCAAGTACAAGGCACCAGAGATCTCAGCACTGCAGTCAAGTTGATACATAGATGTACACAGGGCTGTGGAGTCGAAAGCTATTTTGAGGACCTGGAGTTGAAATTTGAAGCAGTTTTGGGTACCTGGAGTCGGAGGTAACATAAACTGAGGAGTCGAAGGATTTGTGGACGGACTCCACAGCCCTGAATGTACAGAAGAAGGGGAAATCATAGCCTAGGTAGAATATTTTCAGAGGACTTTTTGAGATGGAGAGGGGTAAAGTGGTCCGTGATATGTGTAATTATCAGAAATGTCAGAATTAGTTGGGTCAGATACCTGTAATTCAGTCTCAAAGCCAAGAGAGTACATCCTATAGAACATGCAAGTACAAAGCACCAGAGATCTCGGCACTGCAGTCAAGTTGATACATAGATGTACACAGAGCTGTGTAGTCGGAAGCTATTTTGAGGACCTGGAGTTGGAAGCAGTTTTGGGTACCTGGAGTCGGAGGTACCATAAACTAAGGAGTCGAAGGATTTGTGGATGGACTCCACAGCCCTGGATGTACAGAAGAAGGAGAAATCACAGCCTAGGGTAGAATATTTTCATAGGACTTTTTGAGATGGGGAAGGGTAAAGTGGTCCATGATATGTGTAATTATCAGAAATGTCAGAATTAGTCGGGTCGGTTACAGTGAAGAAACAGGAATAGCCGATCGCTACACTCCATAGGGGAAGAACGGAGTAAGTGCTGTAGTCGGGTCTAACTTGGAATCTACATTAAACTTTAGAGCTCATTATTAAACTCAGACAGGTATTAAATCCACATTTGACTTTGGGCTACAGAATTTGAGTATAGAGGCAATGACATATAACTGTCGTAGTCTGATGTGGTCACTTAAGTTGGCCCTACATTGATCTGCTTGTTTGTCGAGGTCGGCAAGGAGGGGATACTTCCCCGATTGGCCTACCTTGAAGCAGGTGATAGGGGTCGGCAAGGAGTGGATATTTCTCCAATGTGAAGCAGGTGACATTGGGTTGATTGGATCATTTGGAGCTATGCTGGCTGTCAGATCAAGGACGATATCAATGTGCAGATATTGTCCTTGATTGGACGGGAAAATCAAACCAGCCTGATTGACATCTGGACGATTTTCGGCAGGTATTGGTCAGACAGGCCCGTTGGAGGGTCCCATAGGCTAGTGACTCATTCCCTCACAGCCACTGAATGGCCACCTTACTGTCATAAGAAGTGTCCTCATACTGCGCAGGAAAACAAAATGGCCACCAAAGACGATACAAATGAGAAGAAGCAGACAGGATTAGTGTTAATACACAACTGCTTTACTTTGGATATTTTCCACATGTGTGTAAGATAAAGCCTTCTCTCTCTCTCTCTCTCATTTATAGAACATTGAAACAAAAATAGTTCTCTACAAAAAAAAAATCTTTCAATATACAATATATTTATAGCTTTATTCATTTTGCACTTTGCCTTTCTGGTATATCTGTATATTTATATTTGAGATTTGTGTCGGAGTGAGGCAGTCCCACATCATTTCTTTGTTTCTTGGATGGGCGTATTATATTCAAGGCATTTTGATCGCTACTAGTGGTTACGTCCCACTGACGATACAAGGAAGTGCCACCTACGGCCCTTCTTAAGGACTGTGGAACATGGGGCAACTTTTGTGCTTTGGGTACTAGGTTCGAATCCAGCCAGGGCTGTTTTTGCTGTATTTACGTGGGTTTCCTTTGGGTTCTCTGGAACCCTCCCACACTCCAAAACATACAGGTAGGATAAGTGGCGCCTGATAAAACTGACCCTATTGTGTTTGAATGCAATTGTAAATCTGCTGGGGCAGGGACTGATAATGTTTTTCAGTAGCTCAGGATATGGTTCGAAAATGACCCTCATCTGCTGTGGCAGTCGCCAAAAAGACTTCATGCAAACCCTTAAGGTGGCCATACATGGGCCGATTGTAGCTGCCGATATGGGTCCCTTAGACCGATTCGGAAGCTTATCGGCCCGTGTAGGGGCAGCAACGACGGGCCTGCCCGACCGATATCTGGCCTGAAATTGTCAAGATATCGATCTGGCAGGTTAAAAAATTTAGTCGCATCGGCTCGTTGATGCGGACCCGAACTGACAGCACCCATTGCCATCGTTATAGTTTGATTGTTTGACCGAATTAGCCTAAATTCGCCCGATATCGCCCGCCCGTAGGTGGGGATATCAGGAGAAGATTCGCTCACTTGGCGACCTCGCCTAGCGAGCAGATCTTAATGTGTATAGCCACCTTTTTATGCCAAGCAACAGGCACTTGCATGAGAAGTGGGAGGAGAAATGCTGAATGTTTTTGCACCACCCCCCGAGCTACTAAAACCTGGGGCCTCAAGTGTCCTAAATCTTAACGTGCCATTGCCCTAATACTCTACTATGCATTGTTTCCATGTTATAATTACAGACCAAGTCTACTTGTGGTACTTCCAGCCAATGCCAGTTTGATGTAATCGCTGCCATAGTAACGCTCAAACTGCCTTGGTCGCCATGTCTTTTAACAGCAAAGTAATTAGTCATAATGTCACAGTGGAAATGATTTGTCACATTTGTATTCCTGTGTTTCAAAAGTCTTCAAAATGGATGTATCAGAAGTCAGAAGTCCTTCATTTTTTTTTGGTACCAAGAAAACGAGTGGTCGATGAGGTGGTGACACAATCTTCATGGCAGAAAACAATGGACTTGATAAATGGGACTGCAAATTTTCAAAAAAGCTTAAATAAAAGCTGGAATTGGGTCCGTTGGAACAGACGGGCAATTTTCATTACACAAGGAAACCGCAAACAGTCAGAGCCAAAAATTAGATTCATACGCCTTCTGTTGTTATGTGGTCGGAATTCTGAAGTGGAAACCTTTTGCATCTTATACGTCTATCTATTTGAAAGTCCTCGGGGATTTTTTTAATGTTCTTTTGGCACGGGGTCCAGTTTCAACAAGCTGAGGTTAAGTGTCCTCTTTTAAAATATATGGGTGACCCCTTTAAAAAGAAAAAGTGTCAACATTCTCTGTGTTCCTCAGTGATAATATCCCCCTACCAGGTGTCTACTATAGGAAGAGATTAAAGTGACAACCACCTTTCTAAATTCAGTACGGATCAGGCTGGTGAACATGTCTATTGCCATCTGGCAAAAGCCCAAAATTGTGGTTAGAGATTTCCCCCCCGAGCCAGTCCAGTCTCCGATAAGGTGACCATAATACCATCCTCATGGGGAGAGCAAATCGTTCACCGTAGACCACCCTGATTGCATCTTCTGCTCATGGTCTTCAAAGACATCACTGGGCTTATGAAAGCTTTTCAGATGTCTTGTGTGAAAAGGCAATAAGGCACTGCAGAAGCTGGGTTACTATCAAACACCACCCCTATGGTTCTCCATAACAGGGGCTTATCTGACACGTTGACACACCTCCTGCAGTGTTCTTATCCAGCCACATTTTTACGGATTTAAATGTCCACCATGCTTAGCATCAGTGTGCAAACGAGGAGAAAGAAAGAGCCGGCCAACATGCCGGAGGAGGAGTCACAGTTCCTGTGGCTGGAATCGCATTTGACGTCCTGACACAAGGCTCCTTTGAAGCCAGTTGGACATATACATCGCTGTCCTTGGTGGCAGGTACCTCCGTTCTGGCAAATCAGGAGTTCCTCGTCGCAGACGTTGGCTAGAAAAAAAATCAAGACAAGCTGAACCACCATTTACGAGAGACATGTCGAAAACAGTGACTGCATTTCTGAATTAAGATTAGTCAAAGGAAAAAGTAAAGTTGCTTCATGGGAAAGACTCAGCTAGAACTATAGATACACTATATGACAGTGGTTCTCAACCTGTGGGTCGGGACCCCTTTGGGGGTCGAACGACCCTTTCACAGGGGTCGCCTAAGACCATAGGAAAACACATATTTCCGATGGTCTTAGGAATAATTTTATGGCTGGGGGTCACCACAACATGAGGAACTGTATTAAAGGGTCGCGGCATTAGGAAGGTTGAGAACCACTGCTATAAGGCAAAACATATCCAGACCCTCGGCTGAATGACCTCCATGATTACTGTGGAGATACAAACAGGAAGCAGAATCAGCACAGGAACTTTTCATAAATATCATGGGGTTTTTATGGGTGAGCAGAGGCAAACAAAGCTAACCATCACCATGTGTAATGACAAGTGGTAGTGTGTAAATGTCAATGCATTGATCGCTGGAGCAGTGAACATGCTTCCTCTGGAATGATACATTTCCCCATCTAGCAGCCTTAGAGAAAACACTAACTGCCTGTTTAACTAATGCCACTAATGTCGTAAAGTTCGTCGAAGAAGAAATAATGTTCTGGGGATGTTTCCATGGTTTGATTGAGGGCCTCTGGTTCCATTGACATTGACAGAGTACAATGACACTCTTGACAATTCCATGCTTCCTACATTGGGGAACAGTTTGGGGAAGGCCCTTTCCTATATCGGCACAATAATGTCCCCATTTTTAATGGGTTTGATGAGATGGAAGCAAAAGAAGTTGAAAGACGTGACGGAGAGAACCCTGACCTCAACCCATCTAGAATTCTGACTACAAGCTTGGCCTAATAACCAACATCAGTGCCGAACCTTAGTAATGCTCATATGGTGCATGGAAGCAAATCTAACCAGCAGTGTTTCAACATCTAATGGGAACCTTCCCAGTAGGTGGGAAGTTGTAGCAGTAAAGGGAGGACCTTGTTCATATTAAAAAAACCTCGGTTTCCGAGAAAGACTTTGGACAACCATCTTGATTTTTTGCTGACTTAATGCTCTCAAGATTCAGTTCTTAAGGTTCAAGTTCTATTTAAATAACTGAACAGTGCTGAAACAAAGGATTCAGCTTGGCTTGTAGATACCGTTGCCTTTAAAAAAACAAAAATGAGTTGACTTTCCCAAGTAAGCCTCCTGCTTGTAACATTTCTTTCCTAATGGAATGGCAGAAAATTAGAAACAAAAAAATCGATAAAAGTGAGCATGTAAAATTACCGGGCAACATTTTTTATACCATCACTTAATATAGACCTTCTATTAATACGTGGATTAATCCATCAATGTGTTGGTTACTGAAATCAGTCACATTACGCTTGGCAGTGCGCCTCGTTTAAAAACCGTTAATTCGGGATCAGCGAGGGGGACGTATCAATCTCTCCGATGAAACTAAAGCTAATTTTGAATAGGGTTCGTATTTGGCTTCTGGACTGCAACTCGAGATTTCCATAAGCGTTCTTGTATCTATATATGTTCTTTTGAGTGCACCAATGAATGTTGACCTCCTCCCTCGGGCCATTTGCCAAGGGGGTCCTTATGGTGGTGTTTGATTACTCTTCTTTTACTCATTGCAGGGAGATGTCTGTTTCTCTCCACTTTTAGAAATATTTATGGGCAGTGACTGGGAAGGTCATTTGCCGACTTGTCTAATTAAGGTGGCCATAAACCTTTTGGGGAGGTCGCTAAACGACTGGATATTTCCACCGATATTGGAGTAATAGTTTGGCCAAATGATCAAATTACAACTACGGGAATAGAACCCGTCGGAGCAAGAACCACATCAATGAGCTGATGTGGTCCCCGATCCAACGGGAAAATCAAACCTGTCCGATCGACACCTGTTTCCTTCTTCATGTCTCTTTATCATCTTCTAAAACAATCCTGGTCTTTGTTAACTCATTGTGTCAGGGGGGTATTTTCTTTTTGCAATACTTACGTTGGCACCCTTGCCTCCAGTGGTACCCCGGCAGGCATTCGTCACACTTGGGGCTGATAGATCCTTTCCTGCACTCGCAGTAGCCGGTTTCATTGCATCGGTCGTGCAGAGAGCCCAGCTGGTTACAGTTACATTCTGCAAGGCAAGGTTGTGGCATTGTTAAGCATTTGCCCTTGAAAGCCTTAAGTAACACTAAGCCAAATAATCTGCTAAAAATATTTTGTTCTGTTTCTTTTTTTGCTTGCTGAGAGAATTCAATGCTAATTAGAAAACGTTCTTTTCCTCCGAGCATATTGTGAGTCTGAGAATGGGGGATGGATTTCCCTGTCCCAACGCCCACCCCAACAGCATTTTCTTTTGAAGTGGGCAAAATTCAAAACTTGGTGCAATTTGTCTTTTTGTTGTTACCCATGATGCATACCTTGCCCCCCCCCCCCTGAATTGCAGGTTCCGCACTGGAGCAAAAATTAGGATCTTGTTGTCGAGGTGTGGAACGGCTACTCTTCGCACAATACAGTAGTTGCTCCTGTGCCTTGGGCAAACATGGTGCAACAAACTGCTTAAAAAGTGTTTTTTTTTGTTCATTGCACCAAAAGACTCCTTGATAAATGAGGCCCTATAAGAATTACTCTTCACCTCAGTCATATAACCCTGCTGCTGAGAATAAGGAGCCAGGTGCATAATGTATTGCCGTCCTGATCATCCCCAGTTTTCCTGGCTGAGACCGGAGCAGCACAAATGAGCCAACAGACCATTATAATAAAATTACCAAAGAGTAAGCTGTGACCCATTACTCAGCAGAGAACGGAACCGCCGGTGACTGCTCCATAGCAGGAGCCTAATGTGTTTATGAATGTCCTCCTCTAGTGGTGACTGAATTATCCCTTGTACTAGGACACCTGGGAGACTAATTGTAAGTGACACAGAGGACAGGACACCATAACTCTCTCTGCGGGTAGGTGGCAAAAGTCCCCAATTGCCTTCAGTCTTAGAAATAACCATGCACCTATATAAAAGCTCCGAATTACAAACTTAGGTCAGTAAAATCTTCCAACTCAGCTTCTCCAGATCAAGGAAGCTTATTGGCTATGTATGGGGATTTCCTTATGGCCTGACTGAATAAACATCAGCTACTGCCATCGACAGGGGCCCCATCAGCTCAATATCACCTGCTCTCATAGTCGTTCCTAGGACGTGCAACTTACCTATGCAGACATTCTCATCGTCTAGCTCGGCTGAGACATTCCGATAGTACCCTAGTCGACAGTGCTGGCAATGTTGACCGCGGGTGTTGTGTTTGCAGCTGACGCACGTCACCACATTCAAGAAGTCGATGTAACTGCAGCGGTTGGAGTGCCCATAACACTCACAATCTGAGGAGATGAGGGAAAAGCCTGTAAGGTGGACTTCCACTTACCCATGGCGCTGGTATCCTATACATTGTGGCTGGGGGGGTCAAATATCTAAATATCCTGCACGTTAACGCTGGTAGTCAGGCATATAAATGTCCTGTACCTTAACCCTGGTGGTCAGGCATTTAAAGGAGAAGGAAAGGTTAAAACTAAGTAAGCTTTATCAGACTGGTAAATAAAGCTATAAACATTAATGCTACAGTAAGTGTGTACACATGTTCTTTGGCATCAGACTTCCTTCTCAGAAAAATCCTTCAGGGCACGGCACGAGTCTGTGCAGTTTCCTCCCCTCTCTCCCTCCCTTCTCTGTCCTCCCCCTTCCCTCTCTGCTGTAATCTGAGCTACCAGCACAGAAGTTACTGAGCCTAAGCTAAAATGGCAGCTGCTATCTTAAACAAACAGAGGGAGTTTCTAGGGCTGTATGATATAGCTTTCTACCGAATAAATATAACGTTTGAGCTTGCACTATTGTGACTAATCTGTTGCCAATAAAATGCCAAAATGCCTTTTCTTCTCCTTTAAATATCCTGTACTTCAACACTGGTGGTCAGGAACCTAAATATCCTGTATTTCAACACTGGCAGTCAGGCATCTATAAGTCCTCTATACTTCAACCCTGGTGGTCAGGCATCTATAAGTCCTCTATACTTCAGCCCTGGTAGTCAGGCATCTATAAGTCCTCTATACTTCAACCCTGGTGGTCAGGCATCTATAAGTCCTCTATACTTCAGTCCTGGTGGTCAGGCATCTATAAGTCCACTATACTTCAACACTGGCGGTCAGGCATCTATAAGTCCTCTATACTTCAACCCTGGTGGTCAGGCATCTATAAGTCCTCTATACTTCAACCCTGGTGGTCAGGCATCTATAAGTCCTCTATACTTCAACACTGGTGGTCAGGCATCTAAATTTCTACTGTATTTCAACACTGGTGGCCCCTTTTTTCTCCTGGCCTTGACTGAAATAAATATACTGCATTTTTTGTATGGGAGCAGGTATGTAAATTCTCCGTACATTATGAATGGGGGGCAGGACATCAAATATTGCAACTGGTAAACCTGCAGGTACAGGGGCTTCTTTGCACCCCGTCTATTCCACGTGTTTCTAAACTGAGATGAACATTTGGGCAAAAAAGCACAATTTGGTGGAAACATGCAATGTGAAATATAGATAAAGGGGCATGCAGATATGAAATGAAATGAGATGGAATATGGAAAGAGAACAGAGAAGTCAAGACTTATTTGGGACTCCACTCACCCTACTGACTCTTGTACTTATACCACTCATCGGGCTTCACTTCTCTTGTATGAAACTATCGCTGTTAAATAAACCAATTACTAAGTGATCGGGGGGGGGGGGATTAAAAAGGCCAAGTTAAAGAACTCTCAGAATGGAAACTTAGCAACTTTTATCCAACAAAGCAGTGACCTTAGAGAGAGATGAGATTCCCAGGTAGGAACCAATAGAAACCTCACAAGCGACCTGGTGTTTGTGCGGCCCGCTTACCTGTTACACTCTTGCCCAGTGTTTCGCTGACTTTGACAGTAGAAGGCTCCAGGGGAATGGAGCTCTTTGGTGCAGCTTTGGTAAAAGATAAAAAGTTTCCTGTTCATAATTATTATCCGGAGCAAGTAAGAACTGAGCGGAGGGACTATGACCAACAGGAAATGCAATATCTACTAACAGGCAAGTCTGTTAATTAAAATTTAAGATGATTCTATTTGAAAGAGCAACGGGGGATTTGCCTTGACATAATCAGAAAAGAAATCTCATCTTACGAGATTGGGAGAAGCAGTTGTCTTCTGCCCATAACTTCCTGTGTGTGGCTAGAAAGGGACTAGGAAGTGCTAGGAGAAGGACAAAGTCTTAAGCAACTTTATATTCGCTACTTAGGTCTAGTACTTAGGTATAGTTCTAGGCTATCTATATTCTACAACTACATTCGTTTTGCACCCTTTGAGAAATGGTCACTAGATGGGACCCCTTACCGACTGGATTCTCAATCTGGCCTAATCAATAGCTGAAGGTGCCAGATTTTAGAAAGGTGATCTTTTTGGCACTATATGGGGGCACCAAATATCTACACCTTAAGACCAATTCCTAAAGCCTATAAGGTACCTGTCTTGGTGTGCTTCTTGCCAGAGGCCGGTGGGAGAGGCAATTCTCTGCTTATAGAAGGAGCAGCTGGATATCAAGCAAAAAATGATTTCAAAACAATTGTCTCAAATCTCCAAACTCAACTACACAATCCAGTCTTCTGTAAACATGGAGCACAAAGCAAAAGACATACCCACACAGCTGTATAGAACATGTCTAACTTTGACCACAAGGAAGAGGACAACTCTCGGAATACCACTTTCTACATCACACATCTAGTGCCATGGGGCTACTCTACAGACCATTCCCTTGTAGCTACAAGGTACCTGTCTTGGTCTGCTTCTTGCTTGAAGCCGGAGTGGTGGTCATTTGTCTATTTACAGGAGATGGAACTAGAACACAAAGAGGAATGTGATGCAAAAAACATGAAGCCTCCATGCACCCTGCCTGGCCAGATACTATAGTGGGACCATTCAGTAGACCAGAAGGAAATAGGACTTGTCATAAATATATAGCTAATAAAAATGATAGGGATGCCAACGTTATCAGGACCTTTACGTCCCCTTGTGTCCAGGAAAATTACATAAATGCTGGGGTCATCCCACCCAACCCCCTACAGGACTGGGGGGCACTTTCTAAGCTGCAGAAGGTGTTGGAGCTCTTTCCTCCTCCATATTGAATTCGGTTGCATATTGTAACTGGCAGTAGGTATAAATCTGATCATAGCAACTACGGGATAATAGAGAAAGTCGTATCTTTATACATATATAGAATAATCATTTAGGGTAGCTATTGGGTATAGCTCATATTACTATGAAGGTTGAATCATTGTGCCCACAGCTACTGAGTACCTGTCTTGGTCTGCTTCTTGCCTGAAGCTGGTGTCACAGCCAATTCCCTGAGTACGGGAGGCGCCGCTATAACAAAGAGAGGAACGTCAGGCAGAGACATGGAGCCTCCATAGGGCACACTGTCTGCCATCACAGCCTTCCATTCCGCATTCACCTGGGCAGCCTATAAATCCTATTACATATGCAGTTGGTAGAGTTATACACACTAGCCTTCGGCCTTAGCTTTCTGACCTATATATGAAATGGAACATGTTGTATATAAATCACATGGATGCGGAGCTGCCTTACAGACGCTGGGTTTTCATTGCTAATTATCTGCAACCTGATTTTCCTACTTAACCTTCCCTAAACAAGTGTATCATTCATCATGTAAAGGCAGGCTTCTATATGTAAACTAATGGTTAGATACAGAGGAAACTGGATCAAAGTGCCATGGTATTGACTCAGTCTAAACACAGGCTGTTCTCCTATAAAGGAACAACCATCTCTTAAGGTGGCCATACACGGGCCAATAGTAGCTCCCGATATAGGTCCCTTGGACCAATTCGGCAGCTAATCGGCCCGTGTATGGGCACTACCGACGGGCCTGCCCGACCGATATCTGGCCTGAAATCGGGCAGATCTCGATCGGGCAGGTTAGAAAATCTAGTCGGATTGGGGACCACATTGGCTCGTTGATGTGGTCCCTGGACCAACTTTGCTTATACCCGTTATTATATCAGTCGTTTGGCCCCATCGTTTGAATTACCCTGAGTTCTCCCAATATCGCCCACCCGTAAGTGGGGTGAGATCGCTAGTGCAGAGAGCGCAATTGCGCTCTCTGCACTGGAAGAGCCTAATTTCTGGTATAAAAAACGGAAATTTGGCTCTTAAAGTTACCAGGAGCGGCTTTTTGCCTCCCCTGGTAACTGGGGCGCTTCTGCTGCCTGAGGCGAGTTTCTCAACTCGCCTAATGGCAGAAGCGCCCCTGCTTGGACCGATTCAACAGCTTATCAGCCCGTGTATGGGAAACAACGACGGGCCTGCCCAACCAATATCTGGCCTGAAATTGACCAGATATCAATTGGCAGGTTAAAAAATTCAGTCGGATCGGCTTGTTGATGCGGTCCCCGAACCGACTGCGCCTATTCCAGTCATTATAACGACTGAATTAGCCTAAATTCCCCCAATATCGCCCACACTTAGGTAGGGATATCGGGAGAAGATCCGCTCGCTTGGTGACCTCTTTACGTGTACGTATATGGCCACCTTTAGGTAGTATCCAGTGCCTCAATGGGCTGCCAAGGGCCCTCCAGAATACCTTTTACCAAACCCCCAATTTTCAAACTACATCCTCCTAATTTCCAAATAAAAATGGGAATGATCATGAAATAAGCAAAATGGTTAAGAGCAGGAGATCCCATGGACACCTGGTCCCACAGGGAGCTTTCCTGTATCCTAGTGGGCCAGTCCAACACTGTATGGATCACTCCCATTGGCCTCTATCCTGATGGTAACGTCTGTGGTTAATCAGTCTAAGGCAGCAGTTCTCAACCTGTGGGTCGGGACCCCTTTTGGGGGTCAAACGACCCTTTCACAGGGGTCGCCTAAGACCATCGGAAAACACATATTTCCGATGGTCTTAGAAATAATTTTATGGCTGGGGGGTCACCACAACAAGAGGAACTGTATGGAAGGTTGAAAACCACTGGTCTAAGGGCTCTGCTAGGCAAGGGCACTGCCAGTAGGTGGACAGCACCAAGGCATTAAAAGTCACGTTCATGCACAAAGGTAATTGAATATCCCCTTTGGAGTGAGGGGTATGCTGGGTAGAAGGACAAGTGACAGCCAGGGGATATTTCTGTATTTATGGAGAGACATTGTTGCTCTGTTCCATCGTTGCTGCTGACACCAGTGCTTTGTTGATACTAATTCCATTAGTGACAAGGAGAGGAGGCCCGTCAGCGTCCGTGACATTGTGAGCACAGAGCACAGGGTAATATTCGCTGGGTAAATCCCAAGGGTAAACATATTATCAGTTTGGTATTTGTTGGTCTCCACCCCCCTTCCCCCCCAAAAAGCTGTCAGAGCCCTTAGACTGCTGAGAGATGAGAGCTGGAATCTCATAGAATATTAAGGGAAACTGTTAATTTGTTGCAGAACTTCGGGGGTTTGTAACTTATCTTCATTCACTGTAAATTCTTATTAGAGTTCTACTCTGACCCCCTGCTGGATTTAAGGTGCCACTGGGTGTTATACGTCAATTAGTTCAAGTGTTGTGGTCTAATCTTTCCCACTACTTGAGTTATAGACTCCCGCCCCCTTCCCCTGTAAGCTTCCATAAGAGTGCTTAATCCCACCCACTGCTTGAGTTACATACTTCCAGCCCCTCCCACTTGAGTTATAGACTCCCGCCCCCTTCCCCTGTAATCTTCCATAAGAGTGCTTAATCCCACCCACTGCTTGAGTTACATACTTCCAGCCCCTAACACTTGAGTTATAGACTCCCAGCCCCTTCCCCTGTAAGCTTCCATAAGAGTGCTTAATCCCACCCACTGCTTGAGTTACATACTCCCAGCCCCTCCCACTTGAGTTATAGACTCCCAGCCCCTTCCCCTGTAAGCTTCCATAAGGGTGCTTAATCCCACCCACTGCTTGAGTCACATACTCCCAGCCCCTCCCACTTGAGTTATAGACTCCCGCCCCCTTCCCCTGTAAATTTCCATAAGAGTGCCTAATCCCACCCACTGCTTGAGTTACATACTTCCAGCCCCTCCCACTTGAGTTATAGACTCCTGCCCCCTTCCCCTGTAATCTTCCATAAGAATGCTTAATCCCACCCACTGCTTGAGTTACATACTTCCAGCCCCTAACACTTGAGTTATAGACTCCCAGCCCCTTCCCCTGTAAACTTCCATAAGAGTGCTTAATCCCACCCACTGCTTGAGTCACATACTCCCAGCCCCTCCCACTTGAGTTATAGACTCCCTGTCGTCCCCCCCCCCCTTACTCCCTGTTCCCTAATGCCACCCACTGCTTGCCTTACAGGCTCACTGTCCCACCCCTATAGCTGCCATTAGAGTCTTTTAGTTCAGCCCATTCCTTTTTGCCTCCTTCTCCCCCCAACCTTACCGACCTGTGTCGAGGGAGGGAGGTGGTTAAATCATGGGGGGGTGGGTATGTTGGCGGTGGGGAATAGGCATCAGGGGCGGAAAACTTGTGCATTGGGTTCCGTGGGGAGGTCTTGGACCTGGGGAGTGGGTCAGAGCGCATAAGAGTAAGTGTCACAGGGGGAGAAATTTAGGAAATAGGGGGAATTACAAATTTACCAGCAATTACATTGTTGGTAGAGTTATACCAGCCCTAGCAGGTGATTTCCACGCTAGGCCAATGAACTACAGGCTGGGTGGCAGCCCTACATGTCCCTGCACCTATAAGTTACCCTCACTGGGCTCTTGTTCAGCCCCCAACTCCCA
Organism: Xenopus tropicalis; assembly: GCF_000004195.4. Classification (NCBI taxonomy): domain Eukaryota; kingdom Metazoa; phylum Chordata; class Amphibia; order Anura; family Pipidae; genus Xenopus; species Xenopus tropicalis. The sequence continues at coordinate 11,819,971 of NC_030684.2, forward strand.
TCTGCAATGAACCCAATCTAAACAAAATAGGGGTGCACAGAACCCTTGCTTTTGGTTTTCAGCCGAACCCCCTAATTCTTGGCTACGAATTGGCAAACCGAATCCAAACCTGGAGGCGCAAGAGCAAATTGCCAACTTGGTTCGTTCAGGTTCTCGGATTCGGCCGGATCCTGCTATAAATCGCTCTGATTTGTCCAAATCCCAAATTGAATCCTGGATTCGGTGCATCCCTAGCACAACCCTACATTGGATGGGACTGAAAGTGGCCAAAGTGATTGAGATCGGCAGAATGTGCCCAACGCTCTGTATTCTGTACCTGTTGTCTCAGTTCAAGTCGGGTTATAGAAACAGACTGGTCTGAGCCCCCCGTCAGGCAACGTCAGATCTGTAAGTTATTTTATCTCATTTGCTATACAAGTTCTACTTACGGCCCACAATCACGTATTCTGCTGACAGCCCGTGGGTTAAGAGATTGCTCTCTGTAGTGCTTTAACACAGTATAAGGCCTGGGGGATGATTTGACTTTAATATGGAAAGGCCTTTTTTTTCCTTCCAAGCTTCTACAGATGGATAGTTACAAGTCAGTGTCGACTAGTGCGAGCCCTGGGGGTGCTAAATGCCATTGGACAGGTGGCTGTAGCTCAGGGCAATTTTGCTAGGCCCATGTTTCCAAGGTAACAGCCCCCAACTCTGTCTGCTGGAAGCATTTGATCATCGGTGATGAGAGAGAATGGGAGATGGGCACAAAGGGCTTTGACTGCAGCTCCAGACTGCCGGGAAGGGACACAAAGGGAAAACTTGGAGTGGAAGGTTAAATAATGATTATGTGCAATTAGTTTTATGGCTCAAATTAATGTTTATACCTATTATATTTTACCTAATCCATGTGTGTTTGTGTTGTGTATGTTTATAATATATGGGTGCCACCGTAATAGCACCTAAACACTCCCAAGTCCTCACTAGCAGAGCAAAAGACTGGGCCAAGTGCTAGCAATCATTCCCTTGCAGTGGCAAATGTAGGGTTAAATCAGTCAGAGCCGACTTGTACTGCCTGCCTATAGAGCTGTTTAGGGTGAAGACACACTGAGCTACTTTTTCACCACTACTAAACACCAGAAAATCCCCTGCCATAGACAATACTAAGAATTGCCTCTCCTAAAACACACAGTTATCAGTAAATGATCGGCATTGTCTATTTTAGTAACCACAAGTAGCTGCTACTAGTAGCTCTGTCTGTCTTCACCCTTAAGGTGGCCATATACCTTCAGATCCGCTCGCTTGGCGATGTTGCCAAGGGGAGTGGATCTTCTCCGGATATCTCCCACCTACAGGTGGGCGATATTGGGTGAATCCAGGCTAATTCGGTCATTTGGCCCTCGGGCGAAATTATTGAATTAGAACAACGGGTATAGGCTAAGTCGGATTGGGGACCGCATCAACGAGCCGAAGCGGTCCCCGATCCGACTAGATTTTTTAACCTGCACGATCGAGATTGGGCCAATTTCAGGCCAGATGTCGGTTGGGTATGGCCGTCGTTTCTGCCCATACACGGGCCAATTAGCTACCGAATCAGTCTAAAGGTCCCCATACAGGTCCCCATACATCTACGGTAGGCGATATCGGGTAACAAGCTGCTTTAAAAAAAGATAATCCGTTCGTTTGGCCCTGGGGCCAAATGATCGGATTACATTTGCGGCCATGGGCAGTCGGTTCGGGGACCGCATCAACGAGCCGATGCGGCCCCCGATCCGACTGGATTTTCTAACCTGGCCGATCGATATCTGGCCAATTTCAGGCCAGATATCGGTCGGCCAGCCCGCTCGTTTCTGCCCATACACAGGCCGATTAGCTGCCGAATCGCTCCAAGGGACCGATATCGGCAGCTTCTATCGGCCCGCGTATGGGGGCCTTAAGGGACCCATATTGGCAGCTACAATCGGCCTGTGTATGGGGACCTTTAGATGTTTAGATGCTGTTGGGCTGGAAGGAGATGACCATCTTTACCAGGAAAGAATGGCTCATTCAGCCCAGCGCTGACCCAATCACACATCCCATAGTAACCACCTGTGGCTTTACCGTTTCCGCTGTGCCTACACTAAGGAGTTTTGCCGCCAAACGTACCTTGGATTTTTTCCGGCAACTTGGGCTTTTGATCCAACACCGGAGGGGTCAGTGACATCTGGACAACTTTAAACAGACACAATTCAGTGAGTGAGACAGAAGCAGAGAGATCGGACATCATTGCTCAGACTACTGCAGCAGCAAGCACAGCGAGGTTAAAGGACAAGTCAACCTAAAGTATAATTGTCTAATAAAAGAGAACACAATTCTAAGCAACTTTGCAATATACACTTGTTACATATTTGCAATGGTTTTTGAGTTATTTGTTTGTTTAATTGATATTAATTAGAATCATGTTTTCTTTTAATAGGGGTTGAGGGGTTGACATGTCCTTTAAAGTTCGACCAACTTTATCGGTTTGACCATGAAACCCCTGTGCATGGGACCTTTAGGGTGAAGACACACTGGGCTACAAGTAGCAGCTACTTTTTAACGGCTACTAAATCCCCTGCCATAGACAGTACTGAGAATTGCCTCTGCTAAACACACATAGAGACAATTATCAGTAAATGATCAGCATTGTCTGTTTTAGTAGCCGTGACAAGTAGCTGCTACTAGTAGCTCTGTGTGTCTTCACCCTCTTACGGCAGTGCCTACAGAAGATTGCATATATCCCAGGTTTATTGTGTGTTGCTGAACTACAAGCCCCAGCCAGCGGCCTATCCCACATACGCTGAATGTATTTATCAGGCTGCCTTGAATAACGACTCTTTAATTATAAAGATATCAGAAGGCCAGTGCCAGCTGTCGAAGCCCAAGCAAGTCCTTGTGTAATGGGGGAATTTAAGATGAAGAGCGGATTAAAATGGAGCGAGCCAGCTGTAGTTATGATTCCCCCACCCATATAGAGGGGTATGGAGTTTCACTTAATCCTGCTCGCTGTGATAAAGAAGGCAATTATGTCTTCATATTGCTTGGCCTTCTTCCCAAGGATGCATAAGGGGAGATTTATACATCTGACTCTCTCCGTGCCGAGCATCATCATGGGATTCCCTGGCTACTGCCTGATAAATGGCTTGATGGGATAAGAGTTTGCCGAGATTCCTGGCCTACACCGTGCAATGAAAGCAAAACTAGCATTAGCGCTGCTCGTACCGCTACCAGCCAAGGTAAGCAGAGAAAGGCAGAGCTACATAGTGTATGGAGTCGGACCTACCTTCTGTGCGAGCAGGGAAGTGCTCAGAGTGGGGCGAGACCGCCTGTAAAGGGGCCGCAACAGAGAAGCTGCTTTCATGGGGCTGCATGTCTAACATAGGATAACTGGGTTAGTGGTTTAGTATTTAGATTAACTACCCAACAGGGGCTAGGTAGACAAGGGCCTAAAACATATTTGGTTTTTATATCTTGAATGTTAATAGGACCTACAAAGTCTTTTTTGCCTTGGACCCCCACCAAAACTAAAAGATAGCCCATGGGTAAAGGTCCCCATACACTGGCAGATCCGCTCGCTTGGCGATGTTGCCAAGTGAGCGGATATTCTCCCGATATCCCCCAACTACAGGTGGGCGATAGCGGGAGAATCCAGGCTAACTCGATCGTTTGGCCCGGGGGCCAAACGATCGCATTATAACGATGGGTATAGGTAAAGTCGGTCTGGGGACTGCATCAACGAGCCAATGCGGCCCCGATCCGACTAGATTTTCTAACCTGCCCGATTTCAGGCCAGATATCGGTCGGGCAGTCCCGTCGGTAGTGCCCATACACGGGCCGATTAGCTGCTGAATCTGTCCATGGGACCCATATTGGCAGCTACTAATGGCCTGTGTATGGGGACCTTTAAGGCCTGGATTCTCCTGATACCACCCACCCGTAGGTGGGGATATCGGGAGAAGATCCGCTCACTTGGCGACATCGCCAAACGAGCGGATCTGCCAGTGTATGGACACCTTTACCCATGGGCTATCTTTGAGTTTTGGTGGGGGTCCAAGGCAAAAAAGACTTTTTAGGTCCTGTTAACATTCAAGATATAAAATGCTCAGAGTGGGGCGAGACCGCCTGTAAAGGGGCCGCAACAAAGAAGCTGCTTTCATGGGGCTGCATGTCTAACATAGGATAACTGGGTTAGGTGTGAGAGCTGTGGTTTAGTATTAACTACCCAACACTAACCACTAACCAACTACGGGTGGGCAATATCGGGAGAATCCAGGGTAATTCGAACATTTGGCCCTGGGTATAGGCAAAGTTGGTCCGGGGACCACATCAACGAGCCGATGCGGTCCCCGATCCGACTTTTCTAACCTGCCCGATCGATATCTGCCTGATTTCAGCCCAGATATCGGTTGGGCAGGCCCGTCGGGAGTGCTAATACACGGGCTGATTAGCTGCTTAATCACTCCAAGGGACCCATATCGGCAGCTACTATTGTAGCTGCCGATACCGGTCCCTTGGAGTGATTCAGCAGCTTATTGGCCCATGTAGGGGCAGAAACGAGGGGCCTGCCCGACCGATATCTGGCCTGAAATTGGCCAGATATCAATCGGGCAGGTTAAAAGATTTAATCGGATCGGGGACCACATTGGCTCATTGATGCGGTCCCCAAACCGACTGCCCCATTACCGCCAATATAATTCGATCGTTTGGCCCCAGGGCCTACACGCTCCCCGATATCGCCCACCCGTAGGTGGGGATATCGGGTGAAGATCCGCTCGCTTGCCGAGCAAATCTTAACGTGTATGGGGACATTAAGTGGTGGCCCTTCATATCTTGCTAGAACTATCTGTGAGCTGTAGTCCAACAGCATCTGGTGGGCCAAAGGTTTGGCCATCATGATTACTATATAACCAGCTACTGCGCTCATTTTAAAATTCTGATTTTGTGTTTACTTCCCCTTTAAAACCAACCCCAATGGGACGCAGCTTAGGTTAATCGGAACAAGCAAGGCTTTTTGTTGGCAGTTTCCATTTAGGCAGTGCGAGGCTATGATGCTTCAGTAGTCAAAGATGGAAAGTCAACATAGATTAATGGAATCGATAGCATTGTCTGCTGCTAAATTGCTGTCTTCCAGCCTTCCAGCTCTCAAACCATCAAGTGCAGAGCGAACTCCAGAGAGCTGCGTTTTGGCCGTACAGGATCAACCCATCAAAATGGTGTCTAAATGTATTTTTTCCCAGTCAGGGAGATTTCTTTTTCTGATGCTTTAGTAATAAACAGTAGCAAGGCACCAGGCCTATATACCCTGAATATATAGAGTCTAGCTGTTCTATACCAAGCCCACAATCACAATAATTACAATCATAGAAGCATACTGGTAGCTACTACTACAAATGGGTCATTGTTGAAGTCTTTCACGTCTCCATAGAGTATATTTCTACCTAGCAACAAGTGACACCTACTCAATGCCTTGGGACAGTACATGGTAAGGAATATAATTAATAAACTAAAGTGACTACATAAGAAGGTAAAACTAATTAAGGTGCTAGAGAAAGCTGCCATCTATTACTACTATAACTAGTAAAGGAGTAGGAGGAGGCCACTAGACGATCTATGTTGTAATGTACCTCTTTTATTTTCCGTGTACTCGGGAATAATAGGCAGATCTGTCCTTTCAAGTATGGGATCCACTGCTAATGACAAGGCAATTAAATAAAACAGACATTAGAGGAAGGTGGTAGAGGAGAATAAACCATATTAAAGGAGCCATGCAGTTTCCATAAGAGTTACTTTACTACAGTGGATCATGGAGACCCTCCCTAAACAGCACAGGGGCCTAATCGTGGATCTTTAACGTAAAGATTCACTGCTCTACAATAAATGCTCCACTGAGTAGATAATCCATTCACTAGACTCACCACCCAGCCACCAAGGGGCCCACCATCCAACCACCCAACCACTGGAGCTCCTTGCTCCTGGTCTGCTACTTACTTCCCTGTTAAAAATTAAAGATGGCCGTGTGTTTCACAGTGGAACACACAGCAGCAGAGCAGGAAGCGGTGATGGTGATTGATATCACTGAGTTGACTGATTGATATTGATATGGTGATTGATATCACTGAGGTGCACTGACTAGACCCAGCACCCAACCACCAAGGGGCCCACCACCGGAGCTCCTTGCGCCTGCTCTGCTACTTACTTTGCTGTTAAAAAAAAGATGGCCGTGCGTTTCAGAGTGGAATGCACAGCAGCAAAGCAGGAAGTGGTGATGATGATTGATATCACTGAGTAGATAGTCCACTGACTAGACCCACCACCCAACCACCGGAGCTCCTTGCTCCTGCTCTGCTCTGCTACTTACTTCGCTGTTGAAAATTAAAGATGGCCGTGTGTTTCACAGTGGAACGCACAGCAGCAGAGCAGGAAGCGGTGATGGTGATTGATATCACTGAGTAGATAGTCCACTGACTAGACCCACCACCCAACCACCGGAGCTCCTTGCTCCTGCTCTGCTACTTACTTCCCTGTTAAAAATTAAAAATGGCCGTGTGTTTCACAGTGGAACGCACAGCAGCAGAGCAGGAAGCGGTGATGATGATTGATATCAACCAAGCCTAGTGCCACAGGCTCCACCCACTTATATATTGTTCTCTTTAAATATCTCACATGATATAGCAGTACACCTGAAACACATCTTGGATTGAAAAATATCTCTTCTTAGATCTTAGTGACATCATCTCTCCCTAGTGATGTCACTTGTGTCACATGACTTGTATATTATAATGTACGTTCTACTTTAATATATCAGCATATTAAAGGTCCCCAAGTGATCCATGACCAGTATAAAAACACTTGGCTTATATAAAGCTTTGTATATTCATCTCAATAACTTCTAATATCCTTATATTATACAATAGGGGGGTACATATTTCCCTATAGTTCTTTTTGGTCCATTCTTACCAGTGGTCACACAAAGATTAGGCCGTTTGATACAACAACACAAGCCTATAGTAACTCCATGCCAATAATAAGAAGGCAGTAATTATTTATAAGCATCTAGAATGCACAATGGAATAACTAGGTCAGCTGTATATACGCTGGTTCTACTATGGGAACTACCTATGCATTAATGACTGTGGGGGGGGGGGGGCTGCTGGGATTGAAAGCGTTGGTGACCAACCTTGCGGAGAGGTGGAAATAAGTGTCTCGGGGAAGGTGAGTGAATCGGATGTTGGGACGGGCCTGGCCGTGGTCTCTGCTCGTGGTTTCTCAGATACTAATGAGACACAAGACAGGACAAAGTGTGCAGGTCCGTATGGTACTGAGTTCTATTGAAAGATGAGTGTCACCGACATATCCAGTTGTAACATAGTTGTATTATTTAGCTTAAGTAGCGTTCATTGTACCATACACCAGGCTAGGACTATGCCACCAATCAGTAGGTAGCCTTTAGATTAACAAAAACAAAGATTTGATTGGTTGCTGGACTTCCACAGTCTAGTAACCCATAGCAACCAACCAGTTAGGTTTAAGCTATCCAGGGTCGGACTGGGCCACCAGGACACCGACCCAGGCTCCTCCTGCCGGACCGCTCCTCCCCTGACGCGTTAAATTTACACGCTCGGGGGAGGATGTCAGGTGGGGGGCCCTGCAATGTGGGTTAGGGGGCCCCTGCAGGGAGGGGGGGCGTCGCAGGCACCTGCAGGACCCCCCAGTCCAACCCTGAAGCTATCTACTGCAGTTAGATAAACAAACAAAACAAACATTTGGTTGGTTGCTGGACTTCCACAGTCTAGTAACCCATGGCAACCAACCAGTTAGGTTTAAGCTATCTACTGCAGTTAGATTAACAAAAACAAACATTTGATTGGTTGCTGGACTTCCACAGTCTAGTACCCCATAGCAACTAACCAGGCAGTTAGGTTTAAGCTATCTCCTACACTTAGAAAACATTAGATGCTACAGATCTGTCTTGTCTCTAGTGAAAGGGTTACACATGAATACTAATGGTTCTCAAGGATAACCCAGAAGGTAGAAATACCCACATCAACTCATAAAATGATTGGATCCCTGCTTGAAGATTCATGGGTTTGATGCCCTCACTACACTGTGTAACCAAACTTGAGTAGCCCAAACTTGAGTAGGCCCAAACTTGAGTAGGCCCAAACTTGAGTAGGTCAGGCCCATGTTCCCAATGGTGAGAGGAACCACTAATTCTGTTGGCAACACAAAGATAGTTGGAGTCGTGGAAAAAAAAGATAGCAGTGAAAGTAAAGGCAAGCAGCATGGGCAGAGGATGGAGCGATGTGGTGGAATGGCGGTGGAAAGGAGGACAACACACAAGGAAATGAAGGAATCTACTCACTGCCAAAGGCGGTACCAGCCGCTGCACCTGTAAGGGAAAATTAAGTAATTAGCTGGGGGTTACTCTCCAACTAGCTGGGTTCTCTAACAGAACAAAGGGGGCATCTGGGGAGAGACGTGTGCCAGCAAGCTGTTAAAAGCCCAAGGGTATCTGACTTTGACTGCGAAGGACTGGAGAGAGGAGGAAGGAAACCAGGCTGGACAATAAGCAATAGGGAAAGGCAACTTTATAAACATGTACGGTTTAACTTCCAATGTTCTCCCACCTCAACATCTTAAGGTGCCCATACACGTTAAGATTTGCTCCCTGGCGAGGTCACCAAGCGAGCGGATCTTCACCCGATATCCGGGGAGCGTGTAGGCTAATTTGATCGAATTATATTGCCGGCAATGGGGCAGTCAGTTTGGGGACCTCATCAATGAGCCGATGCGGTCCCCGATCTGACTGAATTTTCTAACCTGGCCGATCGATATCTGCCCATTTTCAGGCCAGATATCGGTTGGGTATGGCCGTCGTTTGCGCCCCCGATAAGCTGTCGAATCGTTCCAAGGGACCGATATCGGCAGTTACAATCGGCCCGTGTATGGGGATCTTAAGTATGGTTAACTGGGTAGCCCCTTCCCTGTCTGTATATTTGTATTTATACCAACAGATATGGGGGCGGACATATTGTCGGCCTTCTTCTTCTTCTTTAAAGTCCTACATTACTCTAAATACCGGTGCACAGAGTTTCTCCAACTCCGACTCAGCTCCTGTGACTGGCAGGCAGTTGGGCTGGCACTGATAGTCATTATGGGCACTGAGTTGGAACAAGCATTGGTCTCTGAAAGCCAGTTCTGCTAACAAAAGAGCGCCTTTTGCTTGATGGAAGGAAGCCTGAGAGTTAATGCTCGGCTGCTGAAGGGCAGAGGAAACAGAGTGCAGAGCGCAGGAAAAATAGAGAGAACAAGGATCTCAGTTTAAGCTCTGCGTGTCTTTGTCGGGCCCTTTGAAGGGATACAGGCTGCTGGCTCAATCTGACAAGCCTTCTCTCTTTGAAAATCCTCTCTTCCCGGTGACACTCTAGTCACAAGTCCTCTGAACGATTCCGCTCTCTCTTTGATCAATTTAAAAGTGCAGATGTTTAAAGAGAGGAAGGAAGGGGGAGATAAAAAAAAGGAACACCGATTGATTTGGAAAGCGATGACAGCATGCAAGCTGGAAAATCAATCTCTGGATCTGCGCCTTCGGAATGTTTAAAGTGGCAACGCCTGCGTGCCCTCTGGCTAACCAAACTCTGCCGGCCCAATATGCACTGACAAATAAGCACGCACCCCAAATCCCCCCCTAACTGGCCTTCAGGCTGGGCCCCCTTAGCCCATAACAAGGTTACAGATATATAGAAACATTGGGGTAACAGTCACCCCGCTATAGTTCCAGGGGTACCCAGGGCACAAATAAGCACTCACCCCAAATCCCCCCCTAACTGGCCTTCAGGCTGGGCCCCCTTAGCCCATAACAAGGTTACAGATATATAGAAACATTGGGGTAACAGTCACCCTGCTATAGTTCCAGGGGTACCCACGGCACAAATAAGCACTCACCCCAAATCCCCCCTAACTGGCCTTCAGGCTGGGCCCCCTTAGCCCATAACAAGGTTACAGATATATAGAAACATTGGGGTAACAGTCACCCCGCTATAGTTTCAGGGGTACCCAGGGCACAAATAAGCACTCACCCCAATCCCCCCCTAACTGGCCTTCAGGCTGGGCCCCCTTAGCCCATAACAAGGTTACAGATATATAGAAACATTGGGGTAACAGTCACCCTGCTATAGTTCCAGGGGTACCCAGGGCACAAATAAGCACTCACCCCAAATCCCCCCTAACTGGCCTTCAGGCTGGGCCCCCTTAGCCCATAACAAGGTTACAGATATATAGAAACATTGGGGTAACAGTCACCCTGCTATAGTTCCAGGGGTACCCAGGGCACAAATAAGCACTCACCCCAAATCCCCCCTAACTGGCCTTCAGGCTGGGCCCCCTTAGCCCATAACAAGGTTACAGATATATAGAAACATTGGGGTAACAGTCACCCCGCTATAGTTCCAGGGGTACCCAGGGCACGATTAAGCACTCACCCCAAATCTCCCCCTAACTGGCCTTCAGGCTGGGCCCCCTTAGCCCATAACAAGGTTACAGATATATAGAAACATTGGGGTAACAGTCACCCCGCTATAGTTCCAGGGGTACCCAGGGCACAAATAAGCACTCACCCCAAATCTCCCCCTAACTGGCCTTCAGGCTGGGCCCCCTTAGCCCATAACAAGGTTACAGATATATAGAAACATTGGGGTAACAGTCACCCTGCTATAGTTCCAGGGGTACCCAGGGCACAAATAAGCACTCACCCCAAATCTCCCCCTAACTGGCCTTCAGGCTGGGCCCCCTTAGCTCATAACAAGGTTACAGATATATAGAAACATTGGGGTAACAGTCACCCTGCTATAGTTCCAGGGGAACTGCCCCTTATTTATATGGCATAGATCACTGATCCCCAACCAGTGGCTCAGGGGCAACCATGTTGATCCCCAACCCCTTGGATGTTGCTCCCAGTGGCCTCACAGTAGCTGCTTATCTTTGAATTCCTGGCTTGGGGGCAAGTTTTGGTTGCATAAATACCAAGTCTTCTCCCAAACAGAGCCTTCTATAGGCTGCCAGTCCACATAGGACTGGCAGCCAATCATAGCTCTTATTTGGCACCTTATTTGTGTTGCTCCCCAACACTTTTTCCATTTGAATGTTGCTCAAAGCTATAAAAGCTTATGGACCCCTGGCATAGATGTGCCAGTTTGCCTTTTGGTTTGCCAGCATTGTACCCAGGTTTCTACCACAGTTCTTGCCTCGCTTACATTCATAGCCACCTACATGCATTTGGTGATCCATTGGGTGTCGGGGTATAGGAACCAGAACGCCAAGACTTGCTCCGGAAGTTCTTTTTACATCTCCCGCAGTCTTGCCCCGTGGTATTGTGTTCGCACTCGCACTGCAAGGCTCCATCGCGGAAGTTGCACGCGTTGGCATGAAGGTTGCACTTACACCTGCAAGAGACAGCGAGACATGAGGAACGGCAGAGAGACATCTCAGCATCAATGAGAGAAGCAGCTTTGGGAGGCTGGAGAGAGAGCAAGGCAGTGATACATTAACATAGAAGTCCATCGGCATGAAGGAATATTCTACGGCTGACAGCGAAGAGGGTAATTTTATCTAATGAGTGTTAGGCAAATGTCTAGCTCTGGGCCCCCAGGCTGTTACCAATTACAGAGCTACACATCCATAGCCAGCCAGCTGACAGTTGTGCTTTATATCTGCCGAGTTTATTTTCATGGGCTGATGGGTATGTCCATGTATGTAATACTCCTTAAGGTCCCCATACATGGGCCGATTGGAGCTGCCGATATGGGTCCCTTAGACCAATTCGGCAGCTGATCGGCCCGTGTAGTGGCAGAAACGAGGGGCCTGCCCGACCGATATCTGGCCTGAAATTGGGCAGATATTGATCGGCCAGGTTAAAAGATTAAGTCGGATCGGGGACCGCATCGGCTCATTGGCCCCAAGGCCAAACGATCGAATTAGCCTACACGCTCACCGATATTGCCCACCCGTAGGTGGGGATTTCGGGTGAAGATCCGCTCGCTTGTGGATCTCACCATGCGAGCGAATCTTACCGCGTATGGGGACCTTTATGGAGGGGGAGTGGCTTCAGGTGGCCTGCGGGAGGGGGGCCCCTAGCTGGGGGGTGGATTCTTATCTTAGGGTTTTCTGGTGGGCACTATCTCCCCCAGTATGACACTGAGGAAATGTTATTAGCACCCCAGCCTCTATTTTTTGCACTTTGTGCCCTGTGTTGGGGTGCACATAACACTGTGGTAAGGACAATATTTTATTATTAAAGCTACAACCCATTATAAAATAAAGGGAGCCCAGTCCAATGCTGATACACATACAAATAACGTTAACACAATGGCGGAACTACAAGGGGGGGGTGCAATGCATACTGCCCAACTGTGCCGATTTTCACAGGACAGTCCCGATTTTAACAGCTCAGGGTTTTGGCAGAGCCCAGAATAAAACAAGACCCCAAAAACCCCCAGAAATGTGTTCAAATTTGAAATAACCTGCCTAATTTTGCAAAATGGGAGTGGTCACACCAGTGGGCGTGGTTAGAAAAATTCACCAAGCTGCATTTCTTTTTGTTCCGCTTTGCATTTTTCAAATGTTGGAAGTATTACAATTGCGCCTGGGCCTGCCGCCGGCCCTGAGGGCCAGATTTTGGGTAGAATTCCTTGTTAAAGAGAAGGGGCACATCAGAAAAGCCCCACGTGACTAATGGAAGGGGCGCAATGGGTTGGGAAGCCCCACGTGACTAATGGAAGGGGTGCAATGGGTTGGGAAGCCCCACGTGACTAATGGAAGGGGTGCAATGGGTTGGGAAGCCCCACGTGACTAATGGAAGGGGTGCAATGGGTTGGGAAGCCCCACGTGACTAATGGAAGGGGTGAAATGGGTTGGGAAGCCCCACGTGACTAATGGAAGGGGTGCAATGGGTAGGGAAGCCCCACGTGACTAATGGAAGGGGTGCAATGGGTTGGGAAGCCCCACGTGACTAATGGAAGGGGTGCAATGGGTAGGGAACCCCACGTGACTAATGGAAGGGGTGCAATGGGTTGGGAAGCCCCACGGGACTAATGGAAGGGGTGCAATGGGTTGGGAAGCCCCACGTGACTAATGGAAGGGGTGCTATGGGTAGGGAAGCCCCACGTGACTAATGGAAGGGGTGCAATGGGTTGGGAAGCCCCACGTGACTAATGGAAGGGGTGCAATGGGTTGGGAAGCCCCACGTAACTAATGGAAGGGGTGCAATGGGTTGGGAAGCCCCACGTGACTAATGGAAGGGGTGTAATGGGTTGGGAAGCCCCACGTGACTAATGGAAGGGGTGCAATGGGTTGGGAAGCCCCACGTGACTAATGGAAGGGGTGCAATGGGTTGGGAAGCCCCACGTGACTAATGGAAGGGGCGCAATGGGTAGGGAAGCTCCACGGGACTAATGGAAGGGGCGCAATGGGTAGGGAAGCTCCACGGGACTAATGGAAGGGGCGCAATGGGTTGGGAAGCCCCACGTGACTAATGGAAGGGGCGCAATGGGTTGGGAAGCCCCACGGGACTAATGGAAGGGGCGCAATGGGTTGGGAAGCCCCACGTGACTAATGGAAGGGGTGCAATGGGTTGGGAAGCCCCACGTGACTAATGGAAGGGGTGCAATGGGTTGGGAAGCCCCACGTGACTAATGGAAGGGGTGCTATGGGTAGGGAAGCCCCACGTGACTAATGGAAGGGGTGCAATGGGTTGGGAAGCCCCACGTGACTAATGGAAGGGGTGCAATGGGTTGGGAAGCCCCACGTGACTAATGGAAGGGGTGCAATGGGTTGGGAAGCCCCACGTAACTAATGGAAGGGGTGCAATGGGTTGGGAAGCCCCACGTGACTAATGGAAGGGGTGCAATGGGTTGGGAAGCCCCACGTGACTAATGGAAGGGGTGCAATGGGTTGGGAAGCCCCACGTGACTAATGGAAGGGGTGCAATGGGTTGGGAAGCCCCACGTGACTAATGGAAGGGGCGCAATGGGTTGGGAAGCTCCACGGGACTAATGGAAGGGGCGCAATGGGTTGGGAAGCCCCACGTGACTAATGGAAGGGGCGCAATGGGTTGGGAAGCCCCACGGGACTAATGGAAGGGGCGCAATGGGTTGGGAAGCCCCACGTGACTAATGGAAGGGGTGCAATGGGTTGGGAAGCCCCACGTGACTAATGGAAGGGGTGCAATGTGTTGGGAAGCCCCACGTGACTAATGGAAGGGGTGCAATGGGTTGGGAAGCCCCACGTGACTAATGGAAGGGGCGCAATGGGTTGGGAAGCCCCACGTGACTAATGGAAGGGGTGCAATGTGTTGGGAAGCCCGACGTGACTAATGGAAGGGGTGCAATGGGTAGGGAAGCCCCACGTGACTAATGGAAGGGGTGCAATGTGTTGGGAAGCCCCACGTGACTAATGGAAGGGGTGCAATGGGTTGGGAAGCCCCACGTGACTAATGGAAGGGGCGCAATGGGTTGGGAAGCCCCACGTGACTAATGGAAGGGGTGCAATGTGTTGGGAAGCCCCACGTGACTAATGGAAGGGGTGCAATGGGTAGGGAAGCCCCACGTGACTAATGGAAGGGGTGCAATGGGTAGGGAAGCCCCACGTGACTAATGGAAGGGGTGCAATGGGTTGGGAAGCCCCACGTGACTAATGGAAGGGGTGCAATGGGTAGGGAAGCCCCACGTGACTAATGGAAGGGGTGCAATGGGTTGGGAAGCTCCACTCCGGCCCTGTCTGTGTGCCATTGAGCTCTGCATCCCCGGCCGGGCTACACAGCCAAGCGCTGAAGGGATGAATTATTTAGTGGCCACGGCCTGCCGACTCGCTCACTTGCTACTTTAATCAGAGGAAAAGGTTATTGTTGGGAAAAAAAAAATAAAAAATAAAGTTAAGTGGAACGGGGGATTAAAGATATTCAGTATTCTCCAGCCGCCCTCGACTCAATGCTTTATCTGCATATATGAATAGAAAACAAGGTCACTGCATTCTGCAGCGCGGCTTTATTAATGGCTCAGTAATGTTAACAAGTTCTGCAACCGAACGGCCAGGGATGTCCTATGTGTGGCCTGGGTATAGCTGGGTATAGCTGGGTATAGCTGGGTATAACTGGGTATAGCTGGGTATAGCTGGGTATAACTGGGTATAGCTGGGTATAACTGGGTATAACTGGGTATAGCTGGGTATAGCTGGGTATAACTGGGTATAGCTGGGTATAGCTGGGTATAACTGGGTATAGCTGAGTATAACTGGGTATAGCTGGGTATAACTGGGTATAACTGGGTATAGGTGGGTATAACTGGGTATAGCTGGGTACAGCTGGGTATAACTGGGTATAGCTGGGTATAGCTGGGTATAGCTGGGTATAGCTGGGTATAACTGGGTATAGCTGGGTATAACTGGGTATAGGTGGGTATAACTGGGTATAGCTGGGTATAACTGGGTATAGCTGGGTATAACTGGGTATAGCTGGGTATAACTGGGTATAGCTGGGTACAGCTGGGTATAGCTGGGTATAGCTGGGTATAACTGGGTATAGCTGGGTATAACTGGGTATAGCTGGGTATAACTGGGTATAGCTGGGTATAACTGGGTATAGCTGGGTATAACTGGGTATAGGTGGGTATAGCTGGGTACAGCTGGGTACAGCTGGGTATAGCTGGGTATAACTGGGTATACTGGGATAGCTGGGTATAGATGAGTATAACTGGGTATAGCTGGGTATAACTGGTATAGTGGTATAACTGGGTATAAGCTGGGTATAACTGGGTAACTGGTAAGCTGGGTATAACTGGGTATACTGGGTATAGCTGGTATAACTGGGATATAACTGGGTATAGCTGGGTATAACTGGGTATAGCTGGGTATAAGCTGGGATATAACTGGGTATAGCTGGGTAATAGACTGAGTATAGCTGGGTATAACTGGGTATAGCTGGGGTATAGCTGGGTATAAGGTGGGTATAGCTGGGTACAGCTGGGTACAGCTGGGTATAGCTGGGTATAACTGGGTATAGCTGGGTATAACTGGGTATAGCTGTGTATAGCTGGGTATAACTGGGTATAGCTGGGTATAGCTGGGTATAACTGGGTATAACTGGGTATAAACTGGGTATAGCTGGGTATAACTGGGTATAGCTGGGTATAACTGGGTATAGCTGGGTATAGCTGGGTATAGGGTATAGCTGGGTATATAACTGGGTATAGCTGGGTATAATGGGTATAGCTGGGTATAGCTGGGTATAGCTGGGTATAACTGGGTATAGCTGGGTATAGCTGGGTATAGCTGGGTATAGCTGGGTATAACTGGGTATAGCTGGGTATAACTGGGTATAACTGGGTATAGCTGGGTATAACTGAGTATAACTGGGTATAGCTGGGTATAACTGAGTATAACTGGGTATAACTGGGTATAGCTGGGTATAACTGAGTATAACTGGGTATAACTGGGTATAGCTGGGTATAGCTGGGTATAACTGAGTATAACTGGGTATAACTGGGTATAGCTGTGTATAGCTGGGTATAATTGAGTATAGATGGGTATAATTGAGTATAGATGGGTATAGCTGTGTATAGATGGGTATAATTAAGTATAGCTGGGTATAGCTGGGTATAATTGAGTATAGCTGGGTATAATTGAGTATAGCTGTGTATAGCTGTGTATAGCTGGGTATAACTGGGTATAGCTGGGTATAGCGGGGTATAACTGGGTATAGCTGGGTATAATTGAGCGCCAAATGATCAAATTAAAACGGAGGGTATATGAGCCGTTGGACTGAGAACAACAAGCCAATGTGGGCCCAATCTGACCCAATTGAGATCTGCCCAATTTTAGCCGGGATGTCAGTCAGGTAGGCCCCGTTGGGGGTGCCCAAACACAGGCAGCCGAATCAGTCTGATGGACCCAAACTGACAGCTAAATCTGCCGCCTTAATATAGCAATATGGTACCATCAGACTGCCAGTGGCCATGTGTACACAATAGAAAATGCTGAGAAGAGCGAGGGGTCAGTCAGAAGAGAATGCACCGACCCGGGGTCCCTTCATCCAGAATGGGCTGCCGCCATCTTGTCTCAGGCTCCTATGTATCCTGAACTTGCACAAGGGGTATCTGGGAGCCTGGGGCAATTAGAGTCATTTGCAGGGATTTTATGTTTCCAGCATGTAGGTGGCCAAGTCGGGCAAAGCTCTATCTCTATGTGTATGTCCCAGGCCAACTGAACTTACACTGCAAGGTAATTGGATTTGATCAATAAAACTGCAATAAACATTTTCTCCAGTGGCGCCCCCTAAAGGCTGGTTGGCCGATGGCCAGGCCCATACACCCAGCAGTAAGCTGACTGCCAGCTCGGTGTGTATAAATGGCAGTAGCGCGGGCAGGCACGGTTTTCCCCAGGCGCCCCCTTCTTGTCACATATGGAGGCAGAGCGGCCGGTAATTACTCAGGAACTGATTCCCTTCCGTCGAATCAAATTGTGTTTAAGTGACTCCATCGGAATATCAGCCCCCCACGCCTGATTAACTTCAATTAGACCCTATTAGGCTGCCGGTGACAGAGCGAGGCAGGAAGGAGAGGAACAGTCATGACTGTGGCAAATGGAGCAGGGAGACAGATGAGTCCGCAGGGACGGCGAGGGGGGTGGGCGAGGGGGGCTCATTATCCACCTGAAGAGATTATTGATTTTAATGGAACGTTACGTGTAGACAAATGAATTCCTGCAGCCCGTGCCCCCTAGTGATTGAAATGGGCGCCCTGGCAATGTGCCAACCTCTCCACCTGGCGCCTCGGTACCGGCCATAGTAAAGGGTGCTGCAGCCATTAAAGGAGCATCAAACATCTAATATATCTGCATCTGTTTATCTAATATTGCCACAATGAGCTGAGGACCCCAAGTTAGAGACCAGAGCAGGTCTGGCCCCCACAATCCTATGGGAACTGACTTTTCTGGCCCCATTATACCTGCTACCTGCCCACATACATTATACCTGCTACCTGACCAGCCCACATCCAATGTAGCCCCCTACCTACAAGTTATATGCGGGGCCCATACAGGGGCAACATAAGGGAGCAGAGGACCCCATATAGAGTCTTGGCCAAGTCTGGCCCCCCACAATCCTATTGGAACTAGGGATGTACCGAATTCAGGATTCAATCCAGGATTCGGCCAAGATTCGGCCTTTTTCAGCAGGATTTGGATTCAGCGGAATCGAACCCGAATCTTTAAAATCAAATGACTTTTTTTGTGATGTAAACACTGGAGTTGAAATTTTTTCACCGTGCACGCATGTAACCCTTCCGTAGCCTACTTTGTGTATGCAACTTAGGGTTCGGATTCGCCCGAATTTCTCACTAAGGATTCAGGGTTCGGCCAAATCAAAAAAAAAAGTGGATTCAGTGCATCCCTAATTGGAAGAGACTTTTCTGGCCCTAAAAAACCTGATACCTGACCAGCCCACATACAATTTGGCCCCCTACCTACAAATTATATAAGGGGGCCCATAAACATCAGAGGGCAAGATGGAGACAATAGGGCAAGATGGAGACAGTAGGGCAAGATGGAGACAGCAGGAAAAGATGGAGACAGTAGGACAAGATGGAGACAGTAGGGCAAGATGGAGAAAGCAGGTAAAGATGGAGACAGTAGGGCAAGATGGAGACAGTAGGACAAGATGGAGACAGTAGGGCAAGATGGAGACAGTAGGACAAGATGGGGACAGTAGGGCAAGGTGGAGACAGTAGGGCAAGATGGAGACAGTAGGGCAAGATGGAGACAGTAGGACAAGATGGAGACAGTAGGGCAAGATGGAGAAAGCAGGAAAAGATGGAGACAGTAGGGCAAGATGGAGACAGTAGGGCAAGGTGGAGACAGTAGGGCAAGGTGGAGACAGTAGGGCAAGATGGAGACAGTAGGACAAGATGGAGACAGTAGGGCAAGATGGAGACAGTAGGAAAAGATGGTGACAGTAGGGCAAGATGGAGACAGTAGGACAAGATGGAGACAGTAGGGCAAAATGAAGAC
The DNA here is from genome assembly GCF_000004195.4 of Xenopus tropicalis. Taxonomy (NCBI): domain Eukaryota; kingdom Metazoa; phylum Chordata; class Amphibia; order Anura; family Pipidae; genus Xenopus; species Xenopus tropicalis. The sequence goes on from NC_030684.2 coordinate 11,839,018, forward strand.
AGTAGGGCAAGATGGAGACAGTAGGGCAAGATGGAGACAGTAGGACAAGATGGTGACAGTAGGGCAAGATGGAGACAGTAGGGCAAGATGGAGACAGTAGGACAAGATGGAGACAGTAGGGCAAGATGGAGACAGTAGGGCAAGAGGGAGACAGTAGGGCAAGATGGAGACAGTAGGACAAGATGGAGACAGTAGGGCAAAATGAAGACAGTAGGGCAAGATGGAGACAGTAGGGCAAGTTGAAGGCAGTAGGACAAGATGGAGACAGTAGGGCAAGATGGAGACAGTAGGACAAGATGGAGACAGTAGGGCAAGATGGAGACAGTAGGAAAAGATGGTGACAGTAGGGCAAGATGGAGACAGTAGGACAAGATGGAGACAGTAGGGCAAAATGAAGACAGTAGGGCAAGATGGAGACAGTAGGACAAGATGGTGACAGTAGGGCAAGATGGAGACAGTAGGGCAAGATGGAGAAAGCAGGTAAAGATGGAGACAGTAGGGCAAGATGGAGACAGTAGGACAAGATGGAGACAGTAGGGCAAGATGGAGACAGTAGGACAAGATGGGGACAGTAGGGCAAGGTGGAGACAGTAGGGCAAGATGGAGACAGTAGGGCAAGATGGAGACAGTAGGACAAGATGGAGACAGTAGGGCAAGATGGAGAAAGCAGGAAAAGATGGAGACAGTAGGGCAAGATGGAGACAGTAGGGCAAGGTGGAGACAGTAGGGCAAGATGGAGACAGTAGGACAAGATGGAGACAGTAGGGCAAGATGGAGACAGTAGGAAAAGATGGTGACAGTAGGGCAAGATGGAGACAGTAGGACAAGATGGAGACAGTAGGGCAAAATGAAGACAGTAGGGCAAGATGGAGACAGTAGGGCAAGATGGAGACAGTAGGACAAGATGGTGACAGTAGGGCAAGATGGAGACAGTAGGGCAAGATGGAGACAGTAGGACAAGATGGAGACAGTAGGGCAAGATGGAGACAGTAGGGCAAGAGGGAGACAGTAGGGCAAGATGGAGACAGTAGGACAAGATGGAGACAGTAGGGCAAAATGAAGACAGTAGGGCAAGATGGAGACAGTAGGGCAAGTTGAAGGCAGTAGGACAAGATGGAGACAGTAGGGCAAGATGGAGACAGTAGGACAAGATGGAGACAGTAGGGCAAGATGGAGACAGTAGGAAAAGATGGTGACAGTAGGGCAAGATGGAGACAGTAGGACAAGATGGAGACAGTAGGGCAAAATGAAGACAGTAGGGCAAGATGGAGACAGTAGGACAAGATGGTGACAGTAGGGCAAGATGGAGACAGTAGGGCAAGATGGAGACAGTAGGACAAGATGGAGACAGTAGGGCAAGATGGAGACAGTAGGGCAAGAGGGAGACAGTAGGGCAAGATGGAAACAGCAGGAAAAGATGGAGACAGTAAAGGAAAACTGAGATGGTAGGGAAAGTTCGAGACACAAACCCTTTCCTATCAGAACAAAACCACATACAGGATACCCCAAGGGTACCAGAAGCCTTCTGCTTTCCTAATAAACAGATAATATGCCAATGCTGGGTCGGCCAGTCTCTATAATGTATAACATGGCTCCCTGGCATCCCTATTCATGCTGAATTTCTTTTTTTTACCTGGAATTTATCCCAGTTTATCATCCGTATCCACTCGAGCTCAATGGAACTCAGCTTCCAGACATATCCTGAGCACCACTACACCTTGGTGGCATTCATCAATATTAACGTATTGCGGCTACACAAGCTGAATTGTTACTCCCAGCTCCCTCTGCTAGGCAGTTGCAGCAGTGAGTTGTAGTTCTGCAGCAGCAGCAATTGATTTTGAATTGGGGGGGGGGGGGCGGTTATTCATGGGTCACACTGGGAGGTAGTGCTCTATGACGAGGCTTCCTGGGACAAGGGGATGACTCTTTGATATGCCCACCTAAGGTTGAGCGTTATTGGGCTAATCCAATCTTTTGCCAACTAGGGAGCAGTTGGAGTGAGAACCACATCAACAATCTAATGTGGTCCCCAATCCGACTAACAAATCAAACCTGTCCGATGGCCAGATATCAGTTGGGTAGGGCCAGCGGCAGCCCCCATACACAGACATATTGGTCTAAAGGACTCGAATGAGCAGCTTCAATCTGCCCGTGTAAGCCCGCCTTAGGTATTGTTATAGTGGAACTCCCAGCAGCCTGTATCAGTTGCAGCCCAACACTTTTCTCTGCATAACTCTATTAAAGGGTAACTCCCTGCCCTTCCCGCTCATGTCTTCATTCCCCCCCCCCCCCACCTTAATCTTCCCTCTCGGTGCAGTTTTATCCCAGTCATATTCTGCGTCTGTCTCTAGTTACTCGTGGGATCAATACTTACAGGACACATATCGACCAGTAAGAAAGATGTTAACAATAACCAGCTGGCACGCGGTGAAAGACTAGAGCTGCGGCTCGCTGGGACCGGCCAATGGGAGGAAGCCTGGCTGAGGAACTCAACACTGATTTGTCTTTCCTCCAATGGCCGGTGACACCGATCACCTTGAAGGAATAAAAAGGGGGGGGGGGGGTAGGTATGTAATATTACCGCAAAGCTATACGTAATGAGGCTATTAATGGCTGCCGGTGATTTCTTATTCATTGTCTATATCCGGATGGGATATTAACATTGAGAGCTTCATATTTCTATGGAGGTCAGTAAATTGCTGGGGAGCAGAATGTGGCCATAGCTAGGGGTGTCTGGCCTTCACTCATTCAGTTATACCATGTGACACATGGATACGTGGGTGGGGCCTGTAATAAGTAGCCAATTAGGGATGGCTAAGGTTTTGAAACCCATTCCAACTGGGTATTCAGCTACTTCTAAATGTGCAGGTTGCAGTGTAAACAATGTGACTCCCTAACATAATATTAAAATCAAGCCCTCCCCCCCCCCACAGCCCTGGGTAAGTAAAGCTGATGTCAGTAGTCCTTTGGCTCATATCTCAATGCTGTGTCCCCGGGGCATTCTCAGGTGTTAGCAGCCTCAGCTTTGCGCTGTGCCTCGGCCCCCCATTGATCCCGCAGCCAATAATAACCCGGCTCTAATTTAGCTGCGTGGGGATATTTTGTTTGGTATTTACTATGAATTTTTCTGGTTTGTGGGTGGAGAGAGTTACAATGAAAGCCGTTAAACAGCTCCTCTTCAGAAGGGAAAGGGCTGGTCCAAATTGCACTTGAATCCATAAAGCAAACATTTTAGGTAGATAAGAACAGTGAAATACTGCAGGTATAATAGGGCAAAACTGAGGCAAGAAAGAAGGAGACAGTAGGGCAAAATGTCAGCTGTAGGAAAAGATGGAAACAGTAGGGCAAGATGGAGACAGTAGGGCAAGATGGAGACAGTAGGGCAAGATGGAGACAGTAGGGCAAGATGGAGACAGTAGGGCAAGATGGAGACAGTAGGGCAAGATGGAGACAGTAGGGCAATATGGAGACAGTAGGAAAAGATGGAGACAGTAGGGCAAGATGGAGACAGTAGGGCAAGATGGAGACAGTAGGGCAATATGGAGACAGTAGGGCAAGATGGAGACAGTAGGGCAAGATGGAGACAGTAGGGCAAAATGGAGACAGTAGGGCAAGATGGAGACAGTAGGGCAAGATGGAGACAGTAGGGCAAGATGGAGACAGTAGGGCAAGATGGAGACAGTAGGGCAAGATGGAGACAGTAGGGCAAGATGGAGACAGTAGGACAAGATGGAGACAGTAGGACAAGATGGAGACAGTAGGACAAGATGGAGACAGTAGGACAAGATGGAGACAGTAGGACAAGATGGAGACAGTAGGACAAGATGGAGACAGTAGGACAAGATGGAGACAGTAGGGCAATAGGAAACAGTAGGACAAGATGGAGACAGTAGGAAAAGATGGAGACAGTAGGGCAAGATGGAGACAGTAGGGCAAGATGGAGACAGTAGGGCAATATGGAGACAGTAGGGCAATATGGAGACAGTAGGACAAGATGGAGACAGTAGGACAAGATGGAGACAGTAGGGCAAGATGGAGACAGTAGGGCAAGATGGAGACAGTAGGACAAGATGGAGACAGTAGGACAAGATGGAGACAGTAGGGCAATAGGAAACAGTAGGACAAGATGGAGACAGTAGGAAAAGATGGAGACAGTAGGGCAAGATGGAGACAGTAGGGCAAGATGGAGACAGTAGGGCAATATGGAGATAGTAGGGCAATATGGAGACAGTAGGGCAAGATGGAGACAGTAGGGCAAGATGGAGACAGTAGAAGAAGATTGAGATGGTAGCAATATGGAGCCAGTGGGACAAGAAGGAGACGATAATACAAAATCAAATGAGTAGGGGGAGATAGAGATAGCAGTGCAAGATGGCTTAAATTACAGTTTATATCATTGTTATCCAACTTGTAGTCCTTCAGCTGTAGTTGAATTCCCAAGTCGGACCCGGGCTAGGAAGCCAGCAGCTGCAAGTGGGAGGTTACCCCAGCAGCGTTATTTCCCCTTTAAATGCCAGTGTAAGGGGCAGTATAAACCCTACTACATGTCAGTGTGAGACTGAGGCACCAGGCCCCTAAAGGAAACCTTGGGCCGCCCCACACTGCTTGCAGTTAATATATTGCAAGATGCTTTATCTCTCTATCTCAGGGATACAGATTTGTCCCCCATAATGTTATATATTTGGCGCAGCTGCTTAGGAGATATAATCACTGCCTTTATTTTTATCCTTCCACCGTGGCCTGTGCCGGGGCAAAGGGCCGGAGTGTCTCTGCAGTAATTCCCAGTAGGGCCGGGCTATGCAGAGCTTTCTGATCGGCGGCAGATGGGATCCTAAGTGCATATGTTCTGCCGGGACATCTTCCTCTGCAGTTTTCTTCCTTACCTGGTCATTTCCTTAAACCACTAAAAATGGTGGCACGGCACTACTGAAACATCCCCAGTACTTAGCGGCCGCTCACTAATAATAGCCCAGCCCTACCGCAATGCAAGTACTGCCCCAGTTCTGCCCTGGCTTTGAGTCGGCTTTAATATTTAGGGGGAAAAGCAATGCAGTTTCTATGGACAGATCCCTGTGTCCAAACCGCTGCTGTGCAGGCAGCCAAAGGGTTAATTTTATATGCACTCAGTCTCAGTAGCAAAGGTTCTCTGCATTCTGTACTCCCTCCCCCTTGTATTCCTCCTGGGTACCCCTGGAACTATAGGGTGACTGTTACCCCAATGTTTCTATATATCTGTAACCTTGTTATGGGCTAAGGGGGCCCAGCCTGAAGGCCAGTTAGGGGGGGATTTGGGGTGAGTGCTTATTTGTGCCCTGGGTACCCCTGGAACTATAGCGGGGTGACTGTTACCCCAATGTTTCTATATATCTGTAACCTTGTTATGGGCTAAGGGGGCCCAGCCTGAAGGCCAGTTAGGGGGGGATTTGGGGTGAGTGCTTATTTGTGCCCTGGGTACCCCTGGAACTATAGCGGGGTGACTGTTACCCCAATGTTTCTATATATCTGTAACCTTGTTATGGGCTAAGGGGGCCCAGCCTGAAGGCCAGTTAGGGGGGGATTTGGGGTGAGTGCTTATTTGTGCCCTGGGTACCCCTGGAACTATAGCAGGGTGACTGTTACCCCAATGTTTCTATATATCTGTAACCTTGTTATGGGCTAAGGGGGCCCAGCCTGAAGGCCAGTTAGGGGGGATTTGGGGTGAGTGCTTATTTGTGCCCTGGGTACCCCTGGAACTATAGCAGGGTGACTGTTACCCCAATGTTTCTATATATCTGTAACCTTGTTATGGGCTAAGGGGGCCCAGCCTGAAGGCCAGTTAGGGGGGGATTTGGGGTGAGTGCTTATTTGTGCCCTGGGTACCCCTGGAACTATAGCAGGGTGACTGTTACCCCAATGTTTCTATATATATGTAACCTTGTTATGGGCTAAGGGGGCCCAGCCTGAAGGCCAGTTAGGGGGAGATTTGGGGTGAGTGCTTATTTGTGCCCTGGGTACCCCTGGAACTATAGCGGGGTGACTGTTACCCCAATGTTTCTATATATCTGTAACCTTGTTATGGGCTAAGGGGGCCCAGCCTGAAGGCCAGTTAGGGGGGATTTGGGGTGAGTGCTTATTTGTGCCCTGGGTACCCCTGGAACTATAGCAGGGTGACTGTTACCCCAATGTTTCTATATATCTGTAACCTTGTTATGGGCTAAGGGGGCCCAGCCTGAAGGCCAGTTAGGGGGGATTTGGGGTGAGTGCTTATTTGTGCCCTGGGTACCCCTGGAACTATAGCAGGGTGACTGTTACCCCAATGTTTCTATATATCTGTAACCTTGTTATGAGCTAAGGGGGCCCAGCCTGAAGGCCAGTTAGGGGGACACACAGATTATCACAGATTCCCTTACCTGGCTACCACTTCGAAGTTGGAGATGGCATAAAAATACTTGTACAAGTTTTCCCGTTGCACGTAAGTTCCCCCAAGAGCTGGGCGTAGAAGCCGGAGCCGTAGGTCAGTGAGGGTGAAGAAGTCCTTTAGCCCCTTAGCACTTTCCATGCGTAAGTACAAGTTCTCCATCTTTCTGAGATCTGGTCCGGCAAAGATGGCAAACCGATCTCGAACCTCAAAGCGAACATCCTTCTCCTTCTTGGAGCCCGCCCAGCGGGAGTATTCTTCAGTGCACAGCACACGGTTGGCACTAGAAGCTGCCAGGTCCCTGACTTTCCTCGGTGGCATGCCAAAGGCTTCCATACAGTCATCTGCGTAATACTGATATGGGTGCCAAGTCCTCCCATAGTCTAGTGACTTCTCCAACATCATGGCCGTAGGGCGTCCGTATTCAAAAGTCACAACAATGTCATCGGTTAGCTCAAGGCTCTTGTTCCATGACAATGTGATGTTAGCCACTAGCGGCTCAGGATATCTCTTCCATGTGACACTTTGCCAGTAAGTTGCCAGACCTTCTTTTTCCTTATCAAACATCAGGCTTGGAGGGTGAGCCAGGTCTGGATTGGAAGCATCACATTCATCGCTACAGAGGTATGGGTTTTCCTGAAGGGAAGATGACAAAATAACTTGATTACTTTCTATAATCTGCATCAAACAGGTTCTTACCCTGGGTCTCCAGCTTTAGTAGGCTCCAACCTAGAAGCCCTCTACAACTCACAGCTGAAGGAGGTCCCTTTAGACTGTGGAGCCCTACGTTACTAAGTAACCTCTCTTGTTTAACCACACCCTTCCATAAATGTTCTACTTTATTTTCTACTATTACCTAGTAACATTACCAATACCTAGTCCTTGACCTTGGCCAAAGAATATAATCACTTTTTGTGCCAAGTTATAGCCCGGACAGTTGCACGATATCTGTGATGGACACCGTACATTCTTCTTTATATTAACCAGCCACATTGTTCTACCTTGAGAAATGACTCTGCCCATGGAAAAATATCTATCGGCCTCTTCATTTGTTTAGGACCATTAAGGCAGGGCTGACTTGCCATGACATTGACCCATTTTCATGGTCACCAAAGAGATATCTCCTTTGTTCTACAATTAAATGATCATGTCCCACTCGCTAACACCACTACAGCATGTATATATTTATATGTATGGGTAGTAGATAAATGGCACTATGTCCATAATTTAATTTAAGAGGGATCTCTCAATCACCTTTGGATTAATTCTACAAGGAACAAAATGTCATTTCCCCATTAAACTTCATCTGCTCTATTGATTGCCTTCAACATGAGAGTAGTGGGACAAATGGAAAATCCAAGAGTTTCCCGTTTCTATAAAGAGTGTAAATCAATAAAGGGTCATTTTTAACCAGGACTTGCAATAAGAACAATGGGTATGGATAAAGGTGAGGGAGGTGTACATCAGGGTGGGGTTTCTGCCTTTTGCTCCTGACCTTCAGGGCCTCACCAACCACCCCTCCTCCCCACCCCTGTAGAACACCTCTTGACCCACTGCCCACCGCCAACGCCACACTGCTGCAAACCCAAGCCGGGCATACACTAGGGGCCCACTGGGATTTTTCCCAGTCCAACCCTGAACACTAAACACCTTCCTTATGGTATCCTCCCAATAACCCCCCCTCTTCCCTTGTAGTAAGTGTCAGTGAATTTTCCTTTTGTTGCTATGATAGCCAACATAATGGGCAACTGGGTTTGACCACCATATTCTACTTGACCCTAAGCATTGTGGTACAGGTATGGGACCAGAAAGTTTGGGACCTGGGGTTTTCCGGATAAGTCCGCTAAAAATCATTAAAATATTGAATAAACCAAATATGCTTGTGTTGCCCCCAATAAGGGGTAATTATATCTTAGTTGGGATCAAGTACAGGTACTGTTTTATTATTACAGAGAAAAGGGAATCATTTAACCATTAAATAAACCCAATAGGGCTGTTCTGCCCCCAATAAGGGGTAATTATATCTTAGTTGGGATCAAGTACAGGTACTGTTTTATTATTACAGAGAAAAGGGAATCATTTAACCATTAAATAAACCCAATAGGGCTGTTCTGCCCCCAATAAGGGGTAATTATATCTTAGTTGGGATCAAGTACAAGTACTGTTTTATTATTACAGAGAAAAGGGAATCATTTAACCATGAAATAAACCCAATAGGGCTGTTCTGCCCCAATAAGGGGTAATTATATCTTAGTTGGGATCAAGTACAGGTACTGTTTTATTATTACAGAGAAAAGGGAATCATTTAACCATTAAATAAACCCAATAGGGCTGTTCTGCCCCCAATAAGGGGTAATTATATCTTAGTTGGGATCAAGTACAGGTACTGTTTTATTATTACAGAGAAAAGGGAATCATTTAACCATTAAATAAACCCAATAGGGCTGTTCTGCCCCAATAAGGGGTAATTATATCTTAGTTGGGATCAAGTACAGGTACTGTTTTATTATTACAGAGAAAAGGGAATCATTTAACCATGAAATAAACCCAATAGGGCTGTTCTGCCCCAATAAGGGTAATTATATCTTAGTTGGGATCAAGTACAGGTACTGTTTTATTATTACAGAGAAAAGGGAATCATTTAACCATTAAATAAACCCAATAGGGCTGTTCTGCCCCAATAAGGGGTAATTATATCTTAGTTGGGATCAAGTACAGGTACTGTTTTATTATTACAGAGAAAAGGGAATCATTTAACCATTAAATAAACCCAATAGGGCTGTTCTGCCCCCAATAAGGGGTAATTATATCTTAGTTGGGATCAAGTACAGGTACTGTTTTATTATTACAGAGAAAAGGGAATCATTTAACCATGAAATAAACCCAATAGGGCTGTTCTGCCCCAATAAGGGGTAATTATATCTTAGTTGGGATCAAGTACAGGTACTGTTTTATTATTACAGAGAAAAGGGAATCATTTAACCATTAAATAAACCCAATAGGGCTGTTCTGCCCCCAATAAGGGGTAATTATATCTTAGTTGGGATCAAGTACAGGTACTGTTTTATTATTACAGAGAAAAGGGAATCATTTAACCATTAAATAAACCCAATAGGGCTGTTCTGCCCCCAATAAGGGGTAATTATATCTTAGTTGGGATCAAGTACAGGTACTGCTTTATTATTACAGAGAAAAAGGAAATCATTTTTAAAAATTGGAATTATTTCCTTGTAATGGAGTCTATGGGAGATGGCCTTTCCGTAATTTTCTTTCTGGATAATGGGTTTACGGATAAGGGATCCCCTACCTGTATATTAAATAAAAAAACCCCATCCAAAGCACCCATTTTAACTATACTTTATTTTTTAATTTAACAAATAAATATCAAAACATCAAAATCACTTTATTCTGACCATAAGGCAATATAAATATGTATGTGTGTGTGTGTGTACTGAATATTATTTTAACAATGGATGAATATTTATGAAAGGCTCACAGCTGCAAACCAGGTGTACAAATAGGGCAAGAAATTTATCAAAAATAATCCAATGTTTCTAGCACATTGCGGCTCTACAGCTCTGAGCTATATTTAACCGCAATATTCAGCTAAGGATGCACCAAATATGAGGCTCACATTACGTCTATACATGGAATTTTCATAAAAAGTGTGCCAGGGTAATTGTTCATTATCTATACCGGTATCAACACACATAGAAACAAGGAAGGCCTGGTCTGTTGGGATTCGGTGCCAATGCACAGGTGCAGTTCTTGGCATAACTACGCAAATAATACTCCCATAATATTAAACATACTAGACTGGGCCAGTTGGACAGTGTTAGGGCTGAGACACTGGTGACTGTGAAAGATGCCCATCTTGCCAATGTCATACAAACAATGGCTAAAGGGATACTGGCATGGGCATCTAAAGGTGGCCATACACGTGAAGATGAGGTCGCCAAGCAAGTGGATCTTCTCCCGATATCCCCCCCACCTACGGGTGGGCGATATCTGGGAAATATAGGCTAATTCGATTGCTTGGCCCTGGGGACTAACGATCAAACTATAATGGCGGCAATGGGGCAATTGGTTCAGGGACCACATCATGGAGCCGATGCGATCCCCCATCCGACTTAGGGCCCGATTCACTAAAGTCCGAAATAAGGAGTGCTATTTATAGCATGCGTTAAAAATCTTATCACTTCTTATTTTTCGCTCGATTCACTAAAAGGACACTTTTAGCGCACAACATATTGCGCAGCACGCGATATTTTACGCAGAGCGCAAAATTTTCAGAACGGTAGTCTTCAGAAAGTAATGGTTACGTGGGTAATATATTGCGCTCTGCGTAAAATATCGCACGCTGCGTAATATGTTGTGCGCTGCGTAATATATTGCTTGAAAATATGCCGTCGCAAGATAAATAACGCCAAGAACATCGCTTCTTAATTATGACAAGTGTCCTTTTAGTGAATCGAGCAAAAAATAAGAAGTGATAAGATTTTTAACGCATGCTATAAATAGCACTCCTTATTTCGGACTTTAGTGAATCGGGCCCATAATCTTTTAACCTGCCCGATCGATATCTGGCATGGACATCTAAAGGTGCCCATACACGTGAAGATGAGGTCGCCAAGTGAATGGATCTTCTCCCGATATCCCCCACCTACGGGTGGGCGATATCGGGGAAAATATAGGCTAATTCGATTGCTTGGTCCTGGGGCCAATTATAATGGTGGCAATGGGGCAATTGGTTCAGGGACCGCATCATCGAGCCGATGCGGCCCCCCATCCGACTTAATCTTTTAACCTGCCCGATCAATATCTGGCATGGACATCTAAAGGTGGCCATACATGTGAAGATGAGGTCGCCAAGCAAGCAGATCTTCTCCCGAAATCCCCCACCTACGGGTGGGCGATATCCGGGAAATGTAGGCTAATTCGATTGCTTGGCCCTGGGGACTAACGATCAAACTATAATGGCGGGCAATTGGGCAATTGGTTCAGGGACCACATCAACGAGCCCATGCGGCCCCCCATCCGACTTAATCTTTAACCTGACCGATCGATATCTGGCATGGACATCTAAAGGTGCCCATACACGTGAAGATGAGGTGGCCAAGCGAACGGATCTTCTCCCGATATCCCCACCTATGGGTGGGCGATATCGGGGAAAATGTAGGCCCTGGGGCCAAACGATCAAATTATAATGGCGGCAATTGGTTCAGGGACCGCATCAACGAGCCGATGCGGTCCCCGATCCGAATAAATCTTTTAACCTGCCTGATCAATATCTGGCCTATTTCAGGTCAGATATCGGTCGGGCAGGCCCCTCGTTCCTGCCCCTACATGACCGATAAGCTGCCGAATCGGCACCTTAAGAGAAGACACTACCAGCTAGGGGCCGGGATATACAAGGGATAAAACTGCCAACTAGAGAGCAATTAGGAACATATAGAGAGTGTCAGACTGGCCCACCAGGATACCAGGAAAACTACTGGTGGGCCCAGGGGTCAGTGGGCCCTCTTGCTTCTGACCATTTGGCCAATTGCATGGTCATTTCCCATTTCTGAATGAGAACAAAGAGGAAGAAGAAGGATAGATGGCAGCATGTAATTAAAAATAATGGGAGAATAAAGATATTGAGTGAGGAAAAATATTTTGGAGAGTGGGCCCATGGTCTAAGGTTTTCTGGTGGGCCCCTGGGGTTCCAGTCCCACACTGCATATAGAGCTAAGGGAAAGACACACCAAAAATGCCCAATTTGCCAATGAATCACAAGACAAATTGGCTAAGGGGATACTGGCATAGAAGTAAAAGGAAAGACAAGACCAACTAGGAGCATGGATATCTATGGGAAAGACACTTCCAACCAGGGGCATAGAGGTCCAAGGGAAGGAAATGACCAGCTAGGCCAACTAGGGGCATAAACATCTAAGAGAAATACACACCACAGATGCCCAACTTGCCAATGTATAACTAAGAACAGTGACTAGAGGGATACTGGCATAGAAATCAAAGGTAAGACAATACCAACTTGGAGCAAACTAGGACATGAACTTCCAGAAGAAAATATTTACGGACTCTGGCCAAGGGAAAGACATTACCAGCTAGGGGCATAGATGGATAAAGAAAAAACATTACCAATTACAAACTAGGTTCTTGGACATCCAAGGTAAACAGTACTAACTAGGGTCATGGACATCCAAGGTAAACAGTACTAACTAGGGTCATGGACATCCAAGGGAAACAGTACTAACTAGGGTCATGGACATCCAAGGTAAACAGTACTAACTAGGGTCATGGACATCCAAGGGAAACAGTACTAACTAGGGTCATGGACATCCAAGGTAAACAGTACTAACTAGGGTCATGGACATCCAAGGGAAACAGTACTAACTAGGGTCATGGACATCCAAGGTAAACAGTACTAACTAGGGTCATGTACATCCAAGGGAAACAGTACTAACTAGGGTCATGTACATCCAAGGGAAACGTACTAACTAGAGTCATGAACATCCAAGGGAAACAGTACTAACTAGGGTCATGGACATCCAAGGGAAACAGTACTAACTAGGGTCATGTACATCCAAGGGAAACGTACTAACTAGAGTCATGAACATCCAAGGGAAACAGTACTAACTAGGGTCATGTACATCCAAGGGAAACAGTACTAACTAGGGTCATGGACATCCAAGGGAAACAGTACTAACTAGGGTCATGGGCATCCAAGGGAAACAGTACTAACTAGGGTCATGTACATCCAAGGTAAACAGTACTAACTAGGGTCATGTACATCCAAGGGAAACAGTACTAACTAGGGTCATGTACATCCAAGGGAAACGTACTAACTAGAGTCATGAACATCCAAGGGAAACAGTACTAACTAGGGTCATGGACATCCAAGGGAAACAGTACTAACTAGGGTCATGGGCATCCAAGGGAAACAGTACTAACTAGGGTCATGGGCATCCAAGGGAAACAGTACTAACTAGGGTCATGGACATCCAAGGGAAACAGTACTAACTAGGGTCATGGACATCCAAGGGAAACGTACTAACTAGGGTCATGGGCATCCAAGGGAAACAGTACTAACTAGGGTCATGGACATCCAAGGGAAACAGCACTAACTAGGGTCATGGGCATCCAAGGGAAACAGTACTAACTAGGGTCATGGGCATCCAAGGGAAACAGTACTAACTAGGGTCATGGACATCCAAGGGAAACAGTACTAACTAGGGTCATGGGCATCCAAGGGAAACAGTACTAACTAGGGTCATGGACATCCAAGGGAAACAGCACTAACTAGGGTCATGGGCATCCAAGGGAAACAGTACTAACTAGGGTCATGGACATCCAAGGGAAACAGCACTAACTAGGGTCATGGGCATCCAAGGGAACAGTACTAACTAGGGTCATGGACATCCAAGGGAAACAGTACTAACTAGGGTCATGGGCATCCAAGGGAAACAGTACTAACTAGGGTCATGGGCATCCAAGGGAAACAGTACTAACTAGGGTCATGGACATCCAAGGGAAACAGTACTAACTAGGGTCATGGGCATCCAAGGGAAACAGTACTAACTAGGGTCATGGGCATCCAAGGGAAACAGTACTAACTAGGGTCATGGGCATCCAAGGGAAACAGTACTAACTAGAGTCATGGGCATCCAAGGGAAACAGTACTAACTAGAGTCATGGGCATCCAAGGGAAACAGTACTAACTAGGGTCATGGGCATCCAAGGGAAACAGTACTAACTAGGGTCATGGACATCCAAGGGAAACATTACTAACTAGGGTCATGGACATCCAAGGGAAACAGTACTAACTAGGGTCATGGACATCTAAGTGAAAAGACATTGCCAATTAGAGTCTTGGATATCTAAGTGAAAGACCTTGGAGGAAGAACAGTACTAACTAGGGTCATGGATGTCTAAGGGAAAGATGCTGCCAGCTAGAGTAACTGTCAGTAGGTCTAGAGATTACTGGTAAGTCATATATCCAAGGAAAACAGTACTAACTAGGGTCATGGATGTCTAAGGGAAAGATGCTGCCAGCTAGAGTAACTGTCAGTAGGTCTAGAGATTAAGTCATATATCCAAGGAAAACAGTACTAACTAGGGTCATGGACATCCAAGGAAAACAGTACTAACTAGGGTCATGGACATCCAAGGGAAACAGTACTAACTAGGGTCATGGACATCCAAGGGAAACAGTACTAACTAGGGTCATGGACATCCAAGGGAAACAGTACTAACTAGGGTCATGGACATCCAAGGGAAACAGTACTAACTAGGGTCATGGACATCCAAGGGAAACAGTACTAACTAGGGTCATGGGCATCCAAGGGAAACAGTACTAACTAGGGTCATGGGCATCCAAGGGAAACAGTACTAACTAGGGTCATGGGCATCCAAGGGAAACAGTACTAACTAGGGTCATGGGCATCCAAGGGAAACAGTACTAACTAGGGTCATGGACATCCAAGGGAAACAGTACTAACTAGGGTCATGGACATCCAAGGGAAACAGTACTAACTAGGGTCATGGACATCCAAGGGAAACAGTACTAACTAGGGTCATGGACATCCAAGGGAAACAGTACTAACTAGTGTCATGGACATCCAAGGGAAACAGTACTAACTAGGGTCATGGGCATCCAAGGGAAACAGTACTAACTAGGGTCATGGGCATCCAAGGGAAACAGTACTAACTAGGGTCATGGGCATCCAAGGGAAACAGTACTAACTAGGGTCATGGACATCCAAGGGAAACATTACTAACTAGGGTCATGGACATCCAAGGGAAACAGTACTAACTAGGGTCATGGACATCTAAGTGAAAAGACATTGCCAATTAGAGTCTTGGATATCTAAGTGAAAGACCTTGGAGGAAGAACAGTACTAACTAGGGTCATGGATGTCTAAGGGAAAGATGCTGCCAGCTAGAGTAACTGTCAGTAGGTCTAGAGATTACTGGTAAGTCATATATCCAAGGAAAACAGTACTAACTAGGGTCATGGATGTCTAAGGGAAAGATGCTGCCAGCTAGAGTAACTGTCAGTAGGTCTAGAGATTAAGTCATATATCCAAGGAAAACAGTACTAACTAGGGTCATGGACATCCAAGGAAAACAGTACTAACTAGGGTCATGGACATCCAAGGGAAACAGTACTAACTAGGGTCATGGACATCCAAGGGAAACAGTACTAACTAGGGTCATGGACATCCAAGGGAAACAGTACTAACTAGGGTCATGGACATCCAAGGGAAACAGTACTAACTAGGGTCATGGACATCCAAGGGAAACAGTACTAACTAGGGTCATGGGCATCCAAGGGAAACAGTACTAACTAGGGTCATGGGCATCCAAGGGAAACAGTACTAACTAGGGTCATGGACATCCAAGGGAAACAGTACTAACTAGGGTCATGGACATCCAAGGGAAACAGTACTAACTAGGGTCATGGGCATCCAAGGGAAACAGTACTAACTAGGGTCATGGACATCTAAGTGAAAAGACATTGCCAATTAGAGTCTTGGATATCTAAGTGAAAGACTTTGGAGGAAGAACAGTACTAACTAGGGTCATGGATGTCTAAGGGAAAGATGCTGCCAGCTAGAGTAACTGTCAGTAGGTCTAGAGATTAAGTCATATATCCAAGGAAAACAGTACTAACTAGGGTCATGGACATCCAAGGAAAACAGTACTAACTAGGGTCATGGGCATCCAAGGGAAACAGTACTAACTAGGGTCATGGGCATCCAAGGGAAACAGTACTAACTAGGGTCATGGGCATCCAAGGGAAACAGTACTAACTAGGGTCATGGACATCCAAGGGAAACAGTACTAACTAGGGTCATGGACATCCAAGGGAAACAGTACTAACTAGAGTCATGGGCATCCAAGGGAAACAGTACTAACTAGAGTCATGGACATCCAAGGGAAACAGTACTAACTAGGGTCATGGACATCTAAGTGAAAAGACATTGCCAATTAGAGTCTTGGATATCTAAGTGAAAGACCTTGGAGGAAGAACAGTACTAACTAGGGTCATGGATGTCTATGGGAAAGATGCTGCCAGCTAGAGTAACTGTCAGTAGGTCTAGAGATTAAGTCATATATGCAGGGAGAGTCTCTAGATGGATCCATTCCCTAACTACAGAACGTCCAGCTCCACCGACCCCAGTCCCTCTAGGACAAACCTGCTTAGTGGGTTTGGTGGTCAGTCATGTTTGGCATAGTCATACGTCTGGCTCTCTGGAGATTGTAGCGTGTACACTGGAAGCAAAGACCAGACAGGATTGGATTGGCCCACTGGGATACCGGGGAAAATCCTGGTGGGCCCTGATTCTGTTGGGCCCCTGCCAGCTACCCAAGCTAGCTACTCTATTTACTTCAGCCATCTTTAATTTTTAACAGTTAAGTAGGTAACACAACAGAGCAAGGAGCTGGGATCAGCAGTGGTTGAGTGGTGGGCCCTTAGGTGGCTGGATGGTGGGCCCTTATGTCAGGTACCCGGGGGGCCCTGGTTACCCCAATCCGACTCTGGGACCAGATCCCTTTCTGAGTGCATTGTTCCATGGTCCGAGCCTGGGACTAGAAGGGAATTATTCTTGGAAGCCTGGTTGCTAGGTTGGTTGGCTGTAGAGAACCTGCTCAGATAACACAAACCCTGCAAGATGGAGCCTTTATGTAAAGATACAAACGGGCCCTACAAACACGCCCGATCCTTGCCCCGTCCCGGTACCAGAAGCGTTAAAAGTCCATCTGTAGCTGCTCCGGTGCTGCTCACTAAGCAGAAAAGAGGCAGAAGAGAAAAGGGGAAAAATGCCTTCGGTGCAGAGAAGCTATTTCCTGCCGACTTGTAAGAAAACTCTGAACGAAGATAAATTATTCACGTGGCGGAAATGGGGCCCTTGTTTCGAAGAGTTTCTAAATCTGGCTCCTCTTAATGCTCTCACTCTTTCTCTCTTTGTGGCTTTATTGATTTATCTTTCTCTCTGGAATCCTGCTCGCTTTATTCCCCCGAAACTAGAGGTTACCGGACTGCAAGGTCACTAAAAAAGCCCAGCGTCACTGCGCCTATTTAATTACCCGCCCGTGTTCCTATAGCGCCAGCATACGGTGTAGCGCCTCCCTCCCATATGTATAAATACAAATATACAGAGAAGGAATGTTCTGGGCACACAATAAGCTGTACCCCCCATACTGTACTGTCTAAGGGAAACACTATGGCACCTCCCTCCCATATGTATAAATACAAATATACAGAGAAGGAATGTTCTGGGCACACAATAAGCTGTACCCTCATACTGTACTGTCTAAGGGAAACACTATGGCACCTCCCTCCCATATGTATAAATACAAATATACAGAGAAGGAATGTTCTGGGCACACAATAAGCTGTACCCCCATACTGTACTGTCTAAGGGAAACACTATGGCACCTCCCTCCTATAGGTATAAATACAAATATACAGAGAAGGAATGTTCTGGGCACACAATAAGCTGTACCTCCATACTGAGAGGAGCTGAGTGTGAGAGCTCTGAGCTGTGTGAGGTTTCCCAGGCCCTTTTTGGGTCTGGGGGGATCCATTCGCACACAATTGCAGGGCTGAGCCTTGGGAAAATAATTTACTACCAAAATGAGAAAGAAAACCTCGCCATCAGGTAAAAAGAATGGTTTTGAAGCTAAGAGACCCAGTGCACGTCTGGGTGCTGGAAAGCGCGTGACACAACCCGGAGTTCTGGCTAAAGCTCTGGAGGGAAAGGAGCCCAGTGAGAGGCAAGCCATGTGCGGGAAAGCAAGGAAGGTTGGTGCTGCAAGAAAGCAGGAAAGTGAGGGCAAAGCACATGGAGAGGCCCCAGTACCTGTAATGGAGTCTGCACTGAGCACTAATGGTCAGGATTCTACTGCTGCCTCCCTGGATCCAGCGGGGCGGATGGATGCGGTCAGCGACATGGAGGCTGATGGTGACCCTGGGGAAGGGCCTAGCTTGGGCACGAATCCTTCTGAATCCAAAATGGAGGAAAACATGGAGGAAGGTGGTTGTACAGCAAAGGCATCAGGCTGTGAGTGGGGCAGTCGGCCAGCAGGGGGAGCCCCTACCACCAGATCTCGTTTCTCCCTGCGCAGCAGCAAACATGGCTGTGAGACAGAGCATGCAGCCCAGCAATTGAGTCCCAGGTGCAGCAGAGCCCAGGAAAGCGCTGGGGGAAGGGCAGCAGTGGAGAGAGACTGTGCCATCCTGGCCCGGAGAGTGGCAGAGCAAGCGCTGGCAGCAGCAGACCATACAGGTAACCAGCAACCTACTGGGGACAGTTTTACTTGTCTGGGGGTCCAAAATGCTGAACACACAGGGGGGCAGGAAAGGCAAAGTATGGCGGGTCCTGCTAATGTGGGAGCTGGGGACTGTGTGATAATATCTGACAGTATCATTAAGGCAATTAAGGCAATGGAGAGCCTGCAGGCCAGAAAGGCTCAGCTTAATACTGACATTATGAGAGAAATAAAGAACATTTCCCTTGCACATGGGGAGCTGAGGGCCCAAGGTATCCGGAGGGCCGCCACCCTGAATAAGGAGCTGGAGGATCTGGAGCAGGAGATTCAGCAGACTATGGCATTAATAAAGCCTTGGGAGGAATTTTACAGCAATAAGTCCCGGTTTAAGGAGATGCAAGGGGTTAAAGACTTTGCAAGTGGGACTCTGGGTCAGATTCTTTTGGACTTAAAGTCTGGTGATCGCGAGTCTTTTATAGAGATTCAAGCAAAGGCTAATGCTGCAAATACTGTCTGTGCCAATGCCAGTGTGAGTGGGCAGCGAGTGGAGGGTAACTGTGGTGGAGGGGCAAGCGTGGTGCGGGCAAGTGGTGCGGGTGCTGGTGTGAGTGAGGTGACTGCTGCTGGGAATGGGGAGGGTGGGGGACCCTCACAGGCTGAGTGCGGGGTGGTGGGTGAGCACCTGGTGCCCGGGGTGGGTACGGGGAGAGGTGCAGAACAGGGTGGCAGTGCCAAGCGCTCCAGTCAGAGTTTCTGGGAGAAGCGCAGGTTCTTTGTTAGGCAGGAGCAGGAGAGGATTGTGCATGATGGGCCGGTGTTTAAGCGCAGGAACGCAGTCCGGATCAAGTGGGAGGGAGAGAGAGCAAAATCCCCCGGGAGCAGGTTTGTGTGCCGGAACCTCATGAAGCAGTCGCTGGGTTTCACCCCGGCCGATGTATTCGGCTTCATTACTGTGTCTGACACGGAGTATGAGGTGAGCTTCAAGGTGTCAGAGGGGCTGGAGAGGTTCTGGGCGCTGTATGAGCAGAAGAAAGGCTTGTTGGACTGGGAGGGGTTCCGGGCAATCCCAATCTCTAGGCCTGAGGTAAAGACGGTCACAATAATGTTCAAGCACGAGTCTGTCCCCCCTGAGGATGTGCTCATTTGGCTAAAGCGCCAGTGCATCGTTCTGTCCCCCCTTAGGGAGGTGTATAATGAGGAGGGTTTCTGGGTGGTTGGGTGGCGCGCCCAGGTCAGGCTGCGGGCACAGAACAACATCACCCAACATCTGCCCAATTCCTTCTTTATAGGGAAAGAGAGGGGCACCTGCTTCTATCCTGGGCAGCCCCGCCAGTGCTTCAAATGTGGGTCTAGGCGCCATCTTGCCAGTGATTGTGAGACCAGAGTGTGTGCGCTGTGTGGGGCCCAAGGCCACGTGGGTAAGGAGTGCGACAAGATTCGCTGCAACCTGTGCGCCGCCCTGGGTCACTCACACCGAGAATGCCCAGAAGCCTGGCACAACATCCAGAGGGCTTGTCCCGGGGTGGAGAGGGAGCTGTTTGAGTCAGAGGAGATGGAAGTGGCCAGAGAGCAGGAGAACGTCCCGGAACCCCCAGCAGTACAAGGGGAACCAGTGAGGAGCCAGAGGGAGGAAGGGAGGCAGGAGGGGGCAGCTTCTGTGGAACAGGCGGTGGAAGCCGGGGCAGCAGTGGCAGAAAGCAGGGCTATAGTGGCAGGAAGTGGGGCAGTGGCAGAGAGCGGGGCAGTGGCAGAGAGCGGGGCAGCTGTGGCAGAGAGCAGGGCAGCTGTGGCAGAAAGCGGGGCAGCAGGGGCAGGAAGCAGTAAAAAGGCAGTAAAAGCTGGGGCAGCAGAGGAAGGGAATAAGAAGAAGGAGTGGAAAGTGGCCGGAAAAGCAGGGAAAGCAAAGAAAAAGCCTGGTAAAATGGTTTTCAGCAGCAACCTGGAAACATCCAACAGGTTTACTCTGCTCGAGGGCAAAAGTTGGGGTGATCTGGCAGAGGAGGAGGAGGAAGAGCTCAGTAGGATGGAGAAGGAGGACCTCAGTAGTATGGAGGAGGAAGAGCTCAGTAGGATGGAGAAGGAGGCAGAGGGCTCAGTAATGAAAGGGGAATCAGGGGAAGAAAGAGAAGGAGCCGTGACCCCTAATGAGTCCCTCAGCCCTATCAGAGTGCAGAGTGAGCCTGGGGGGGGGGAGATGGTAGAGGACTCGGGCAAAAAGAGAAAGGGCAGATCCCCTGGGGGCAGCAGGCAGGGATCCTCAGAGAGTCTTGTCTTCCTAGAGGAGGATGGGGGTTTTCATGGGATCGGGGGGGTACAGGTGAAAAGGTTCAGTGAAGAAGGGGAGGAAATGTCGCCCAAAGTCCCCAAAACTTCATCTGAAAATGGCCGGTCCCAATATTAAATTCTGCACTGCCAATGTCTGCAGTATAAAGAACTTTAGGACAAGATCAGAGGCTTTTAAGACCTTAGAAAAATGTGATGCAGATGTGATTTTCATACAGGAGACCCGGCTGGTTAATAAATCTGAGATATACAGTGCAAAAAGGGACTGGCAAAAAGGCCCGTCTTTCTGGTCCATAGCTGAGGAGCCAGCGGGGGGGGTGGGCATCCTTTTTGGTGGCAGAGTTAAGATTGTGGCCAAGCGTATTGTAGAGATCAAGGTGGGGAGGTGTCTGATGATCGATGTGCTCATAGGTGGGGTCTCTTTCCGCCTAATTAATGTGTATGGGCCACAAATGGCTGCAGAGAGGAAGAACCTTCTGTTTAACATCAGGCAGTATCTCTGTACCTCCATGCATGTAATCCTTGCTGGGGACTTTAATTTGGCTCTGGGGCAGGGGGACAGAACGGGCAGGTACAACAAGTACGAGGGAGTATGTCTCACTGACATGGTGTCCCAGGCCGGACTGGTCGATGTGGCCACATTTGGGGGGCGCAAGGCTGCACACACCTACTTTTGCAGCAACAGAAGCAGTAGGCTGGACATGGCTTTTGTTAAAAAGGGTGAGAATTTCTCCAATGTAACTGAGACTTTGGTTGATTTCTCAGATCACCTAGCCCTATCCTTTACGTATGGCACCTCCAGTTCTCCTAAGATGGGGAGAGGCCTCTGGAGACTGGGCATCGGCATACTAACAGAGGAATCCACTAAGGTTTCCTTCCAGAGGCTCTTCTCAGATCTGCTTTCCAAGGTGGAGTTCTATGACTCAGTAGCAGAGTGGTGGGAAGTGGCAAAGAAGTGTTTCCGGTCCTTCTTTAGATCCCTGTCTGTAAAAAGGGAGGGTTCCAGGCAATGGCAGTACCAGTCTTTGAGAAAGAGGCTGGAATCCTGTATTTCGGCCGGGGTGGTGGGGGAAGAGATTGCCCGACTCAAGTCCCAGATGAAGCAGTGCGAGTACAGTCGCCAAAAGTCTATGGTTCTGGAGAGAGATTTTGGGGCAAAAAACTCCCCGGATCCTTTCCAGAATTGTAGGGCAACTTTAAGAAAGAAACTGGTGACAGGCCTCATAGACCCCCAGGGTGAGTTACAAACATCGAGGGAGGGAATCCTGGGGGTGGTGAGGTCCCACTACGCTGATTTGTTTGGGGAGAGAGTTTTGGATGAGGGGAGGATGAAGGCCTTCTTAGAGGCGACCCCATCTCCTGATGCAAGTAATTCGGACTTCTCCCCATTGGTGGCGGCCATTACTGAGGAGGAGGTGCTGCAGGCAGTGGATAACTTGGGATGTAAGAAAGCTCCAGGCCCCGATGGGCTGACTGCGGAGTTTTATAAGACCTTTAAAGAAAATCTGGTCCCAGTGTTGACAAAGGTGTTTAATGACTGCCTGCAGCATGGTCTGACTACATCTATGCGCTACTCCTCTTTAATCCTGCTATCAAAGGGGAAGGATACAGCCCGTATTGAGAACTGGAGGCCGATTGCCCTTCTGAATACTGATAGGAAGATTCTGGCACGGATCCTTTTCGTTAGGTTGTTGTTATTTTCAGGCACTTTATTGTCCGCGTGTCAGTTTTGCACGGTGAAAGGGCGGAGCATTCTCGGGGCGGTCGTTACGGTGAGAGAGGCCCTAGAGACATGCAAAGCTCAAAAACTGGGGAAATTCTTTTTATGTCTGGATCAGGCGAAAGCCTTCGATCGGGTAAATCACGAGTACCTATGGGCTGTTTTGTCAAAGTACGGTATCCCGGGTAATTTCATCAGTTGGCTGAAAGTGCTGTACGACGGGGCAAAGAGCTTCCCGCTGATTAATGGCTGGCGCGGCGCTGATTTTGAGGTGAGGGCAGGGGTGCGGCAGGGCTGCCCTTTAAGCCCTCTTCTGTATGTTTTTGCCTTGGATCCGTTTCTAAGAGCGCTGCAGGGGAGCGGTTTGGAGGGGGTCGGCCTGCCTTCTAGTCATTCCCTTGAATTAGTCGCCTACGCGGATGATGTGACGGTTGTAGTCTCAAAGCCTGCAGAGGCGAGAGAAGTGTCCCGCTGCATCAGAAGCTACTCGGAGGCCTCGGGGTCTCTCGTCAACTATGAAAAGTCGCAAGCTCTTTGGAGTTTAGAGGGGGAGCCCAGCTTTAGGGTGAGCGGGTTCCCCACAGCCCCTACACAGGTTAAGATCCTGGGCATTAAATTTGGGAGGGGTGACATCGCCAGGCAAAACTGGGAAGAGAAGCTGGATATCGGAATGGCAAAGGTTCAGCAATGGAAATCATGGAGGCTGACCTATAGGGAAAGGGTGAACCTGATCAAGACTTTCCTGCTCCCTTTGTTTCTGTTTGTCTCGTATGTGTTTCCCGTGCCAGAATCTCTCTACGCTCGTATCCATAGTCTGTTCTTCCAAATGCTTTGGGGGAACAGACTAAATCCTGTCAAAAGGGGCATCACATTCCTACAGAGGAGAAAGGGAGGGTTAGGGATGGTGAGTCCGGTGGCTTTCTTTGGTGCCATATTCTTAAAGTTCAACTTTGGGAGTCTGGCCCAAAGCACGGACTGTCTGTGGGAATGTTGCATCAGGAGTTGGGCATCGCCTCTAATCAAAGACTGGCTACAGGGCGGCAGGGCTAAAGAGGTCCGGCTCAGATCTGCCTATTTCCCACCGCACATCTCCCAAGCGCTAAAGCAGATGAGGAGATGGGAGATCAGGGCGCCAGAAATCTCTAATTTGTCTAGAAAGCAGTTGTATGAAAAGATATTGGAGACTTTCTTTGTTGCCCCTTTGGCTCTGAGAGACTGCACCAGCAGCCTAATGGAGCAGTGCATTAAGCACCTTAACTGCCCCAGACTGCCCCCCAAGTTCTTCGATAATGCTTGGCTCTCCTTGCAGGGTAAGCTCTTTGTTAGGGGCAACATGAAGCACCTGAATATCAGTAGCAGGGAGTGCCCCTGGGGCTGCGCGGTGGAGGAGACATCACAGCACTTTCTGGCTGATTGCCCCATTTCAGGGCAGTTATATAGGCAGGTGCTGGGGGAGCTGGGAGTCTATAGGAGGTGCGCCAATACTTACAGTGAGAGAGCCTATGGGATAGTGAGCAGGGGGCACCCGTACAATAGTGACACCCTGTTTATTGTATTCTCTGCTCTACGTTATCATTTATGGCTGATGCGCTGTAGGAAGTCCCTGGGGAACGAGAGCGACACCATAGAGACAACTGGCAGGAGAATTCTGGGTGAAATTTTGCATATTAAATTGAAAGAGATAAATCGTAAGAAAGAGAATGGGAACCTTTGGCTTCATTTTGATTTTTCCTGGTCAAGTTCATTTTCTTTTGATGTTTCTTGAAATGTAACGTATGTATTTCTGCTTCAGTTGTACTGTTTGAAGTTTTGAACTTTTTGTAAATATGTGAATATTCTTATCAATAAAAAAAATTCCTACCCATATGTATAAATACAAATATACAGAGAAGGAATGTTCTGGGCACACAATAAGCTGTACCCTCATACTGTACTGTCTAAGGGAAACACTGTGGCACCTCCCTCCCATATGTATAAATACAAATATACAGAGAAGGAATGTTCTGGGCACACAATAAGCTGTACCCCCATACTGTACTGTCTAAGGGAAACACTATGGCACCTCCCTCCCATATGTATAAATACAAATATACAGAGAAGGAATGCTCTGGGCACACAATAAGCTGTACCCCCATACTGTACTGTCTAGGGGAAACACTATGGCACCTCCCTCCCATATGTATAAATACAAATATACAGAGAAGGAATGTTCTGGGCACACAATAAGCTGTACCCCCATACTGTACTGTCTAAGGGAAACACTATGGCACCTCCCTCCCATATGTATAAATACAAATATACAGAGAAGGAATGTTCTGGGCACACAATAAGCTGTACCCCCATACTGTACTGTCTAAGGGAAACACTATGGCACCTCCCTCCCATATGTATAAATACAAATATACAGAGAAGGAATGTTCTGGGCACACAATAAGCTGTACCCCCATACTGTACTGTCTAAGGGAAACACTATGGCACCTCCCTCCCATATGTATAAATACAAATATACAGAGAAGGAATCTTCTGGGCACACAATAAGCTGTACCCTCATACTGTACTGTCTAAGGGAAACACTATGGCACCTCCCTCCCATATGTATAAATACAAATATACAGAGAAGGAATGTTCTGGGCACACAATAAGCTGTACCCCCATACTGTACTGTCTAAGGGAAACACTATGGCCCCTCCCTCCCATATGTATAAATACAAATATACAGAGAAGGAATGTTCTGGGCACACAATAAGCTGTACCCCCATACTGTACTGTCTAAGGGAAACACTATGGCACCTCCCTCCCATATGTATAAATACAAATATACAGAGAAGGAATGTTCTGGGCACACAATAAGCTGTACCCCCATACTGTACTGTCTAAGGGAAACACTATGGCACCTCCCTCCCATATGTATAAATACAAATATACAGAGAAGGAATGTTCTGGGCACACAATAAGCTGTACCCTCATACTATACTGTCAGTACCTGTAAGCTCCTTCTCCTCCCTATCACCTCTGCTTATTCAATTTAGACGCAGAAACCTGGCATTAGAGGAAGATTCTGACTTTGAGTTGACATTTTTACAGCAGAATGTAATGGTGTGTTGCTGTGCGCAGCCAAATGGTCTGTCAGCTGGAAGATTTTTTAGAATATCACCCTTTCAACCTTACAGAGTGAAGGAATAAAACTTTCTACTATAAAAAAAAAGCTAATTCTTTTTGGCCTTTGTGTCCATCACCAAATTTCCCCCTTTTCTGTTCCATACGGAACTGTCTGTTTTGTGTCTGGATTGTTTTCCCTATGAAGTCTATTTCTCCATTCTTCCTCCCAACCCAGTCTGCCATAGATAGAACTCGGGCCTCAACCCCCCCCCCCCGGCCAATGGGGACAGCCCCTGACGCTGAATTTGGTACTTACAGACGACAGTGCTCTTTAATAAGGCCGCGGGGGGATTTGTGATCCTCTTACACGGTTATTACAAATTTATCACTAATCCCACAGCTGAGGACTCAGCAGCAGAACCCAAGGGCCACAGAGACAGACAATGCGCCGTGGGGTCACCGGCCGCCCATCATTTGACTTTTTGTGTCTGATCGGAACTGGCTCTTGCACTCAGTAATCTATATATTTAGCACAGTAGCCATACACGCTGGTCTGTATTTTCTATAGAGACGGTCAGTGGCTAGGAGGGTAACTTGGGTGCCTATATATTAAAAATAAAATGTCTCCCCGCACAGCAGAGGTGGCCCTCTTCTATCAATTGGTGCACTATAGGTCCAGACTGGGGTTCAAAATAGCCCCCCCCGGCCCAATAAATAGTGACTGTCTGTGGCACCTTACAGCCCCCCTGGCATTCCCAGTACTCAGAGGCACAAACAGCCCCCCCAGCCCAATAAATAGTGACTGTCTGTGGCACCTTACAGCCCCCCTGGCATTCCCAGTACCCAGAGGCACAAACAGCCCCCCCAGCCCAATAAATAGTGACTGTCTGTGGCACCTTACAGCCCCCCTGGCATTCCCAGTACCCAGAGGCACAAACAGCCCCCCCCAGCCCAATAAATAGTGAGTGACTGTGGCACCTTACAGCCCCTCTGGCATTCCCAGTACCCAGAGGCACAAACAGCCCCCCCCCAGCCCAATAAATAGTGACTGTCTGTGGCACCTTACAGCCCCCCTGGCATTCCCAGTACCCAGAGGCACAAACAGCCCCCCCCAGCCCAATAAATAGTGACTGTCTGTGGCACCTTACAGCCCCCCTGGCATTCCCAGTACCCAGAGGCACAAACAGCCCCCCCAGCCCAATAAATAGTGACTGTCTGTGGCACCTTACAGCCCCCCTGGCATTCCCAGTACCCAGAGGCACAAACAGCCCCCCCCCCAGCCCAATAAATAGTGAGTGTCTGTGGCACCTTACAGCCCCCCCTGGCATTCCCAGTACCCAGAGGCACAAACAGCCCCCCCAGCCCAATAAATAGTGACTGTCTGTGGCACCTTACAGCCCCCCTGGCATTCCCAGTACCCAGAGGCACAAACAGCCCCCCCAGCCCAATAAATAGTGAGTGACTGTGGCACCTTACAGCCCCCCTGGCATTCCCAGTACCCAGAGGCACAAACAGCCCCCCAGCCCAATAAATAGTGACTGTCTGTGGCACCTTACAGCCCCCCTGGCATTCCCAGTACCCAGAGGCACAAACAGCCCCCCAGCCCAATAAATAGTGAGTGACTGTGGCACCTTACAGCCCCCCTGGCATTCCCAGTACCCAGAGGCACAAACAGCCCCCCAGCCCAATAAATAGTGACTGTCTGTGGCACCTTACAGCCCCCTGGCATTCCCAGTACCCAGAGGCACAAACAGCCCCCCAGCCCAATAAATAGTGAGTGACTGTGGCACCTTACAGCCCCTCTGGCATTCCCAGTACCCAGAGGCACAAACAGCCCCCCCCAGCCCAATAAATAGTGACTGTGGCACCTTACAGCCCCCCTGGCATTCCCAGTACCCAGAGGCACAAACAGCCCCCCCCAGCCCAATAAATAGTGACTGTCTGTGGCACCTTACAGCCCCCCTGGCATTCCCAGTACCCAGAGGCACAAACAGCCCCCCCAGCCCAATAAATAGTGACTGTCTGTGGCACCTTACAGCCCCCCTGGCATTCCCAGTACCCAGAGGCACAAACAGTCCCCCCAGCCCAATAAATAGTGACTGTCTGCATCCAGCCTTGACTAATACTGGTTGGCGCTAAAGGACTGTGATTTTAAAGGACAAGTAAAGCATATAGAGTTACAGATTTTATTCAGCCCTTTTGGTATCCTAGGGTACCTGATGAGAAGATAACACAGATGCCTTGTACCCCAGGGAGGGGGCCTATTCTCCCGAAACTCCCACTAAAAAACATCAGAATGGCGTTTACCACTGGAAACACCACTTTGGCTAATACTATTCTATTTAAACAAATCTTTGCTTTCCGTGGGTTTTATTTGTCCTTTAAAACCAATAACTACCTCTTTTTATCCCGGATCAAGAATTCAACAGTTTTAAATTCGCCGGCGTCACTTTGCGGCTGCCGGTTAGAGCTCACATAATGAGCCAGCAGATCATTAACTATTCCCCCCATATCCCCATGGCCGGGGCTTATAGAAATGCACTGTAGGCGGCTTTCACATGGAGGCTGTCAATTCGAGGATGTGCTGATGCCGTCTTCTTTCTGGAAATGTTCAACAGCTCTCGATTTAACTCTTTAACCCCAGAAATCTTGGGGGGCCCTATATAATTAAATAATCAGGCTCCACCCTATGGCCGGTGCAATTGGCCCTTGGTAAGTGTAACTGGGGCTCAGATATTGCCTTCCCTGCCTGGGAACAATGGAGCCCAGAGCCCCAGACATGCTGGGGGCCCCCATACAATTAAATAATCAGGCTCCACCCTATGACTGGTGCAATGGGCCCTTGGTAAGTGTAACTGGGGCTCAGATATTGCCTTCCCTGCCTGGGAACAATGGAGCCCAGAGCCCCAGACATGCTGGGGGCCCCCATACAATTAAATAATTAGGCTCCACCCTATGGCCGGTGCAATGGGCCCTTTGTAAGAGCGACTGAGGCTCAGATATTGCCTTCCCGCCTTGAAGGCAAATAATGAGGCTCCAGCATATGAGGTGCCCCTTATTGAATTAAATAGTTAGGCTCCACCCTGCCATTTTAGCAAGAGACCCAATGGCCCTTTTTTGGGGCCCCATACAATAAAATAGTTAGGCTCCACCCTATGACCGGTGCAATGGGCCCTGTTTTTTGATATTCGTATTGGGCCCCATACAATTAAATAATTAGGCTCCACCCTACAGTTAAATAATTAGGCTCCACCCTATGACCGGTGCAATGGGCCCTTTTTTATTCTTGGGGCCCCATACAGTTAAATAATCTAGGCTCCACCCTATGACCGTGCCAATGGCCCTTTGTGGGGGCGCCATACAGTTAAATAATTAGGCTCCACTATGACCGGTGCAATGGGCCCTTCTAATTTTGCCCCATACAGTTAAATAATTAGGCTCCACCCTATGACCGGTGCAATGGGCCCTTTTTCTTGGGCCCATACAGTATAAATAATTAAGCTCCACCTAACTGTGCAATGGGCCCTTTTTGGGGCCCATACAGTTAAATAATTAGGCTCCACCCTATGACCGGTGCAAATGGCCCTTTCTGGGGCCCCATACAGTTAAATAATCAGGCTCTCCCCTATGACCGGTGCAATGGGCCCCTTTTGGGGCCCCATACAGTTAAATAATTAGGCTCCACCCTATGACCCGTTGTGCAATGGGCCCTTTTTGGGGCCCCATACAGTTAAATACAATTAGGCTCCACCCTATGACCGGTGCAATGGCCGTTTTTGGGGGCCCCATACAGTTAAATAATTAGGCTCCACCCTATGACCGGTGCAATGCAACATTTTGGGGGCCCCATACAGTTAAATAACTCAGCTCTCCCTTAAATGACCGGTGCTAATGGGCCCTTTTGGGGGCCCACATACAGTTAAATAATTAAGACTCCACCCTATGACCGGTGCAAGGGCCTTTTTGGGCCCCATACAGTTAAATAATTAGGCTCCACCCTATGACCGGTGCAATGCCCTTTTTGGGGGGCCCATACAGTTAAATAATTAGGCTCCACCCTATGACCGGTGCAATGGGCCCTTTTTGGGGGCCCCATACAGTTAAATAATTAGGCTCCACCCTATAGCTTATCATATACAGTTGAGCTCCAAACATCTCCGGACAATTAAATAATTAGGCTCCACCCTATGACCGGTGCAATGGGCCCTTTTTGGGGGCCCCATACAGTTAAATAATTAAGCTCCACCCTATGACCGGTGCAATGGGCCCTTTTTGGGGGCCCCATACAGTTAAATAATTAGGCTCCACCCTATGACCGGTGCAATGGGCCCTTTTTGGGGGCCCCATACAGTTAAATAATTAAGCTCCACCCTATGACCGGTGCAATGGGCCCTTTCTGGGGGCCCCATACAGTTAAATAATTAGGCTCCACCCTATGACCGGTGCAATGGGCCCTTTTTGGGGGCCCCATACAATTAAATAATCAGGCTCCACCCTATGACCGGTGCAATGGGCCCTTTTTGGGGGCCCCATACAATTAAATAATTAGGCTCCACCCTATGGCCGGTGCAATGGGCCCTTTGTAAGTGTAACTGGGGCTCGGATATTGCTTTGCCGGCCTTAGAGAAAATGGCCAATTGTGCTTCAGAAATAAATATGGCTGTTTGGGCCCCCCTAGTTAACCCCTAAAATAACCCCCATCAATGGTGTCTCCTCTTTAAACTCCCCACAATGCCTCACTGGGAACAAAAAAAAATCCAGATATGAAGCTTGTCGTTAGTAAAGGGTCTATTTGCCCTTGCTTGGTGAGTGGCAGAACCGGGCAATGCAGGAGTTAAAGCTTTCCATGCCAGGGATAAGCGGATAATCCCTGTGTGTTTGGGCTGAGCACTAAATGAGTCTGCAGGTCATATCTACCCCCCTCCCCTCCATCCTTCTCTGCCAGCTGTAATCCTAACATCAAATGGCGCTTCCCATGCCCAGCAATGGCCCGTACCCATCTGCCAGCCAGTGTGGGCACCAGGGGGAAATTAGAGGAGAAACTTAACAGAAAAATATTTTTCATAAATGACTGGCACAGGGTGAGGAGATAATAATTCAACATACTGACCGGCTTGATATATGGCCAGAAGGAATGTTCTGGGCACACAATAAGCTGTACCCTCATACTGTACTGTCTAAGGGAAACACTATGGCACCTCCCTCCCATATGTATAAATACAAATATACAGAGAAGGAATGTTCTGGGCACACAATAAGCTGTACCCCCATACTGTACTGT
This sequence comes from Xenopus tropicalis, assembly GCF_000004195.4. Taxonomy (NCBI): domain Eukaryota; kingdom Metazoa; phylum Chordata; class Amphibia; order Anura; family Pipidae; genus Xenopus; species Xenopus tropicalis. The sequence continues at coordinate 11,870,077 of NC_030684.2, forward strand.
CTAAGGGAAACACTATGGCACCTCCCTCCCATATGTATAAATACAAATATACAGAGAAGGAATGTTCTGGGCACACAATAAGCTGTACCCCCATACTGTACTGTCTAAGGGAAACACTATGGCACCTCCCTCCCATATGTATAAATACAAATATACAGAGAAGGAATGTTCTGGGCACACAATAAGCTGTACCCCCATACTGTACTGTCTAAGGGAAACAATATGGCACCTCCCTCCCATATGTATAAATACAAATATACAGAGAAGGAATGTTCTGGGCACACAATAAGCTGTACCCCCATACTGTACTGTCTAAGGGAAACACTATGGCACCTCCCTCCCATATGTATAAATACAAATATACAGAGAAGGAATGTTCTGGGCACACAATAAGCTGTACCCCCATACTGTACTGTCTAAGGGAAACACTATGGCACCTCCCTCCCATATGTATAAATACAAATATACAGAGAAGGAATGTTCTGGGCACACAATAAGCTGTACCCCCATACTGTACTGTCTAAGGGAAACACTATGGCACCTCCCTCCCATATGTATAAATACAAATATACAGAGAAGGAATGTTCTGGGCACACAATAAGCTGTACCCCCATACTGTACTGTCTAAGGGAAACACTATGGCACCTCCCTCCCATATGTATAAATACAAATATACAGAGAAGGCATGTTCTGGGCACACAATATACTCCTGTACTGCACTGTTGATTTATGGAGAGAAGGGGGGCTAAAGACAAATCCCTTTCTACCTATCCTGCCCTTTTTATTTTGAGTTGGATTATTATCAGAACACCTGTCAAACCCAAGCAGCACATTACAATACCCCGACTCTATTACGTGAATAACTTATCTCTGTATGACAGCACATAGGTCACACCCGTGTCCTTCCAGAAAGCTGATGATAATGAAAGTTGCTGTTCAGTAGTATATTTGCTGCAGAGTGCACATATCCCGTGCTGAATAATACATATTGCATAGCAAAGGAAAGCATGAATAACTCATTCCTATCCATTGTGGATTTTAGGAGACATGCATGCTAAAGTACAAGCACATTTCATATCAAACAACCTGTAAATCCTGGCCCCCAACTCCCAGCGCCGACTACAGGATGGCAATTCTAAACGTATCCGGTTTGAAACGTGTGAGGGGCCAAGTTCATAGCCACTGGCGCATCACTAGGTTTATAATGTTGCCCTATACAGTACCTGTACTTGATCCCAACTAAGATATAATTACCCCTTATTGGGGCAGAACAGCCCTATTGGGTTTATTTAATGGTTAAATGATTCCCTTTTCTCTGTAATAATAAAACAGTACCTGTACTTGATCCCTACTAAGATATAATTACCCCTTATTGGGGGCAGAACAGCCCTATTGGGTTTATTTAATGGTTAAATGATTCCCTTTTCTCTGTAATAATAAAACAGTACCTGTACTTGATCCCAACTAAGATATAATTACCCCTTATTGGGGGCAGAACAGCCCTATTGGGTTTATTTCATGGTTAAATGATTCCCTTTTCTCTGTAATAATAAAACAGTACCTGTACTTGATCCCAACTAAGATATAATTACCCCTTATTGGGGGCAGAACAGCCCTATTGGGTTTATTTAATGGTTAAATGATTCCCTTTTCTCTGTAATAATAAAACAGTACCTGTACTTGATCCCAACTAAGATATAATTACCCCTTATTGGGGGCAGAACAGCCCTATTGGGTTTATTTCATGGTTAAATGATTCCCTTTTCTCTGTAATAATAAAACAGTACCTGTACTTGATCCCAACTAAGATATAATTACCCTTATTGGGGCAGAACAGTCCTATTGGGTTTATTTAATGGTTAAATGATTCCCTTTTCTCTGTAATAATAAAACAGTACCTGTACTTGATCCCAACTAAGATATAATTACCCCTTATTGGGGCAGAACAGTCCTATTGGGTTTATTTAATGGTTAAATGATTCCCTTTTCTCTGTAATAATAAAACAGTACCTGTACTTGATCCCAACTAAGATATAATTACCCCTTATTGGGGCAGAACAGCCCTATTGGGTTTATTTCATGGTTAAATGATTCCCTTCTCTCTGTAATAATAAAACAGTACCTGTACTTGATCCCAACTAAGATATATACCCCTATTGGGGCAGACAGCCCTATGGGTTATTATGGTTAATGATTCCTGCCCTATTGGGTTTTTAATGGTTAATGATTCCCTTTTCTCTGTAATAATAAAACAGTACCTGTACTTTGATCCCAACTAAGATATAATTACCCCTTATTGGGGCAGAACAGCCCTATTGGGTTTATTTAATGGTTAAATGATTCCCTTTTCTCTGTAATAATAAAACAGTACCTGTACTTGATCCCAACTAAGATATAATTACCCCTTATTGGGGGCAGAACAGCCCTATTGGGTTTATTTAATGGTTAAATGATTCCCTTTTCTCTGTAATAATAAAACAGTACCTGTACTTGATCCCAACTAAGATATAATTACCCCTTATTGGGGGCAGAACAGCCCTATTGGGTTTATTTAATGGTTAAATGATTCCCTTTTCTCTGTAATAATAAAACAGTACCTGTACTTGATCCCAACTAAAGGTCCCCATAGGTCCTGGAAAACCCCAGGTCCCCAGCATTCTGGATAAGAGGTCCCATACCTGTACTAGGAATACAGCCTGAATAAGCTGCTACAACTGGATACGTTACACCCTAGGGCCAGAATAGGGGTAGGCAGAAAGGTATAGCCCTATAGTGCCACTAGTGTACCTTTAGCTCTGGTCCTACTGTAACTCCCAGCTATCAGCAAGGCAGCAGGGTGACAAGCCGAGGGGGGTGATTGGCGGGGGGCTTGCCTTGGGGCACCCTTACCATTTGGCCAGGCACTGTTCAGCCCCCATAGAGGACAAGTGGTATGGAGATGAGTTGCAGGGCTACTGCACAACAGCACAAATACAGCAGCCCTATACCATAACCATAGACAAATAGAAATGGACAGAGTTTAAAAACTAGCATTCTGGGTAAATATTCCTAAAACACAGTTGTGCCGGTTTCTTACTAAATGTGGACACACACAGCAGGATTTAGGGCTCATTTAGGGATGAAGCCCAACGTGCAAAGTGGCGTAAATGGCAATTTCATGTATTGTATGAGATGACAAGAGATAATCACGCTAATGAGGCTTTGCTTATTGGGGCGCCATAGGTGCTGTGGCTTCCAGTGCCCCAATAAGTCAGTTGCATCCATTGATGTGTCCCTAAAGGGGAAACCTGGACTTACCCCAGGTCCATGCTGGCAGCAGTTCCAGGGCTCCCTAGTGTCCATTTGTGGAACTGCATGCAGTTAATCAGGAATAAAAGGGCAAGTTGGAACTCAATGCAAAGTATGTATGGGCATAAATTCAGTTCTAGCTGTTTGCACTTACACTCACAGTCAGTCAGGATGAGACTGAGGACTGAATAAAAGTGGCCATACAAAGTGAGTTTATCTGCCTGTGTATAGGGCATGCCCACGGTCCAACCAGACTCATTTGATTTTGATTTGGTTTGATAATCCCATTGGAAGAGAAGTGCATCGGCACAGTAGGCCTCAATGGATGACTGGGGGGCAACAATTGGATCATCCAGAGAATGTGGGTAGCCAGATCAGAACCAGATCCTTTGATTTGTCAACCTCACTAAACAAGCAGGTCTGGCTATGTACGGCCACCATTAGATAAAGTCCACAGTGGCACACTCTGCCCATTGTGACTATATGATTGGCTAAAAAGCTGATTATTAGGGGGTGGCACTTCCATTGGCATAAGTATCAGGCATGTAGGTGCTAATATCCCTTTAAGGGAGGGGTCCGTTCCGCGTGCTGACAAGCCGTATCCCAACTTCTAAGTGCATTATCGATTGGAGAGAAAAATGCCTACAAAGTAGGAAAACTGTTGTGTGATGTTTAAAAGCTAGCGTGGGGCGAGGGCTGGGGGCGAGGGCTGGGGGCGAGGGCTGGGGGCGAGGGCTGGGGGCGAGGGCTGGGGGCGAGGGCTGGGGGCGAGGGCTGGGGGCGAGGGCTGGGGGCGAGGGCTGGGGGCGAGGGCTGGGGGCTCGGAGGCTTCTGAGACAGGACCTTGCATCTCCCGCATCAATATTTTATCATAGAGGGGAAAGAAAGCTTGGCTCATTTGAATGCCAGATTATGGCAGGGAAGGGGGGGCTATGGAAGAAATAGGGAGCATTTATCTGGGGGCACTAAGATATTCCTACAGAAAAGCACAAAGGTGTTTCTTTTATTAATTTAATGAGTTTCAGGGCAGTTGTAGGCAGTATAGTAACAGGGAAGGGCTTGTTGCCTGCATAGGTGGTCCCTTCCCTGTATGTTACACATATCAGTAGCAACAGGGACCCTATGTGGGGCACCACTAGGCCCGGACTGGCAATCTGTGGGTTCAGGCAAATGCCTGCTGTAAGGTGCCATAGACACTCACTATTTATTGGGCTGGGGGGGGTGGCTGTTTGTGCCTCTGGGTACTGGGAATGCCAGGGGGGCTGTAAGGGGCCACAGACAGTCACTATTTATTGGGCTGGGGGGGCTGTTTGTGCCTCTGGGTACTGGGAATGCCAGGGGGGCTGTAAGGTGCCACAGACAGTCACTATTTATTGGGCTGGGGGGGCTGTTTGTGCCTCTGGGTACTGGGAATGCCAGGGGGGCTGTAAGGTGCCATAGACAGTCACTATTTATTGGGCTGGGGGGGCTGTTTGTGCCTCTGGGTACTGGGAATGCCAGGGGGGCTGTAAGGTGCCACAGACAGTCACTATTTATTGGGCTGGGGGGGCTGTTTGTGCCTCTGGGTACTGGGAATGCCAGGGGGGCTGTAAGGTGCCACAGACAGTCACTATTTATTGGGCTGGGGGGCTGTTTGTGCCTCTGGGTACTGGGAATGCCAGGGGGGCTGTAAGGTGCCACAGACAGTCACTATTTATTGGGCTGGGGGGGCTGTTTGTGCCTCTGGGTACTGGGAATGCCAGGGGGGCTGTAAGGTGCCACAGACAGTCACTATTTATTGGGCTGGGGGGGGCTGTTTGTGCCTCTGGGTACTGGGAATGCCAGGGGGGCTGTAAGGTGCCACAGACAGTCACTATTTATTGGGCTGGGGGGGGGCTGTTTGTGCCTCTGGGTACTGGGAATGCCAGGGGGGCTGTAAGGTGCCACAGACAGTCACTATTTATTGGGCTGGGGGGGGGCTGTTTGTGCCTCTGGGTACTGGGAATGCCAGGGGGGCTGTAAGGTGCCACAGACAGTCACTATTTATTGGGCTGGGGGGGGCTGTTTGTGCCTCTGGGTACTGGGAATGCCAGGGGGGCTGTAAGGTGCCACAGACAGTCACTATTTATTGGGCTGGGGGGGCTGTTTGTGCCTCTGGGTACTGGGAATGCCAGGGGGGCTGTAAGGTGCCACAGACAGTCACTATTTATTGGGCTGGGGGGGGCTGTTTGGGTCTCTGGGTACTAGGAATGCCAGGGCCTATTTTGTATCCCAGTCCAGACCTGGTCATCACAGGTTACAAATCTCTGGTTCAGTAAAAGCTCAGAAGTGCCACTCACTAACTGTAGCCCATTTGGCGCTTGCCGTATGCTAGGGGCTTATTATCCCATCTTACATAATTGCTTTAATAGTGATGTGCACTTCTCTGCTACATTCAATTCCCATTTTGTACATTCATTTGCTTTAAATATTCTGTGTTTTTATTTGCTTCCATCCCCTGACTTAATCAGTAAGAGATCTCTCTTGGTCCCAGTGCAGTAAATAGGTCTTGTCAAACTATAGCTCTAATCCTGAGCAACACTGTCACAAAGCAAAACCGTTTCATAGAAAGGCATTAAAATATCCCTTTATGCTGGTGATTAAAATCCATTATCAGTAGTAACTTGCCCTTTACACACACAAGTCTGACAAATAACCAACATGGTTTCTGTTAACCAAACCAGGTTTATGTTGCTCACCCACTAGACTTATGGGTGCCCAGCACTGTGTACGTGCCCGGAGGCACCGGGATTGTCCCAAAGCCGGACAGGCCGTGTAACGTGGCTCTGACTCAGCAGAACAAATGACTTAACCATGTAAATGACAGTAAGCCTTATAGGGGCGAAGGTTCAGCACTTACAGGGTTAAGTCCGACTCATATAACCAACCCTGAATGATAGTTGCCCTTTAATATGTGTTTTTCAGTATTTATCTTCTACAGTTAAATCTCTACGTGTCTGTATCTTTATTTACAAACAGCCAAAGATGATGCACATCGCATACAAAGCACAGAGTTAATGGGGATACTTAAAAGTTAAAAATAAAAGCCACTGTAGTGTCAAAGAGCTTGCAGTCTAATTTAATCGGAATAATTTAATGGGCTTTGTAGGTCACAGAGCCCGGGTGCCAATCGCCTGCTGTGATAATTATAATTCTGCCCTTCTAACCACATACAGTCTGCGCGTCCTGAAGGGTTGAATCTACGTGCGCTCGCTTACATGTGTTTACATTCCAGCAGGTCTGTATTAAGGCCTCATTATGTGAGTGTATTGTTATTCAGAGTCAATGTAGCAGTAAATAAAACAGTTGGATAAGCAGTAGGGAAGGCTGGCAGGATAGTAGGTACATAGACAGGGGCAGTAGCAGTAGGGAAGGCTGGCAGGATAGTAGGTACATAGACAGGGGTAGTAGCAGTAGGGAAGGCTGGCAGGATAGTAGGTACATAGACAGGGGCAGTAGCAGTAGGGAAGGCTGGCAGGATAGTAGGTACATAGACAGGGGCAGTAGCAGTAGGGAAGGCTGGCAGGATAGTAGGTACATAGACAGGGGTAGTAGCAGTAGGGAAGGCTGGCAGGATAGTAGGTACATAGACAGGGGCAGTAGCAGTAGGGAAGGCTGGCAGGATAGTAGGTACATAGACAGGGGCAGTAGCAGTAGGGAAGGCTGGCAGGATAGTAGGTACATAGACAGGGGTAGTAGCAGTAGGGAAGGCTGGCAGGATAGTAGGTACATAGACAGGGGTAGTAGCAGTAGGGAAGGCTGGCAGGATAGTAGGTACATAGACAGGGGTAGTAGCAGTAGGGAAGGCTGGCAGGATAGTAGGTACATAGACAGGGGCAGTAGCAGTAGGGAAGGCTGGCAGGATAGTAGGTACATAGACAGGGGTAGTAGCAGTAGGAAGGCTGGCAGGATAGTAGGTACATAGACAGGGGCATAGCAGTAGGGAAGGCTGGCAGGGATAGTAGGTACATAGACAGGGCAGTAGCAGTAGGGGGAAGGCTGGCAGGATAGTAGGTACATAGACAGGGGCAGTAGCAGTAGGAAGGCTGGCAGATAGTACGTACATAGACAGGGGCAGAGCAGTAGGAAGGCTGCAGGATAGTAGGTACATAGACAGGGGCAGTAGCAGTAGGGAAGGGCTGGCAGGATAGTAGGTACATAGACAGGGGTCAGTAGCAGTAGGAAGCTGCAGGATAGTAGGTACATAGACAGGGGGTAGTAGCAGTAGGAAGCTGGCAGGATAGTAGGTACATAGACAGGGCAGTAGCAGTAGGGGAAGGCTGGCAGGATAGTAGGGTACATAGACAGGGGTAGTAGCAGTAGGGAAGGCTGCAGGATAGTAGTACATAGACAGGGGGGGGGCTGGCAGGATAGTAGTACATAGACAGGGCAGTAACAGTAGGGAAGGCTGGCAGGGATAGTAGGTACATAGACAGGGGCAGTAGCAGTAGGGAAGGCTGGCACGGATAGTAGTACATAGACAGGGGCAGTAGCAGTAGGGAGGCTGGCAGGATAGTAGGTACATAGACAGGGGCAGTAGCAGTAGGGAAGGCTGGCAGGATAGGTAATAGACAGGGGCGTAGCAGTAGGAAGGCTGGCAGGATAGTAGGTACATAGACAGGGGCAGTAGCAGTAGGGAAGGCTGGCAGGATAGTAGGTACATAGACAGGGGCAGTAGCAGTAGGGAAGGCTGGCAGGATAGTAGGTACATAGACAGGGGCAGTAGCAGTAGGGAAGGCTGGCAGGATAGTAGGTACATAGACAGGGGCAGTAGCAGTAGGGAAGGCTGGCAGGATAGTAGGTACAGAAAGAGACGGTTTAGAATGCAAGTTCCACTATACTGGGCCGTGGCACAAATGCCATTTCACTGGTACTTACATGTGTGCAGAAGCGCTCAGGGGGATTTCCACACGTTATCCCAGGTGGGTCTACTTTGACCATAGTGTACTCTTTCATGATCATGGGCTTTGGTTGGCAAGCATAAAACTCCCATGATGGACCCTCGTCTGATGTCACCCAGGATTTACAGATGTCATACTGTCCCAATGCCAGAGGGAGGCAGTGCAGGAGAATAGCAGCCACGTGCAACATGGTAGCGGGCGCCAATACCAAGTTCCTCCAGAAGAGGAGAAGGCTATGTGCCCTGGAGGGGAAGCTTTGGGGGGCTTAGGTCCTACTGCCAGGATCAGCATGGAAAGGCCTCATCTACAAGTATAGGAACAATGGAGGTCGTCCTCTGTAGAGAAGGATGGAAACATTTGGCAGGTACAGTTATTTCTTTGTCGGCACAGGGCGCTCCTAAAAATGAGAGAACATTTCCAAAGTCTCTTGTTTCCCTTCGCTGAACAATGGATCATTCACTTCTGGCCGCCAAATGGGATGATCCTGAGAAGGCGGGAGCAGTTAGAAAGGCAACAGGTAAAGTCTAGTCATGCTGAACCCAAGTCTTTGAGCCTTACCCCCACAAACATATAAACTGGATGTTCAGCTGTCGCAGAGAAGAACAATCCACTCCCTGTTTAGACTTGATTCCCAGAAGTAAATGTCCATAAATACAAGATATTCCTTGGGTGCTGAGGATGAGCAGTGTGGTTCTAGGGATCTTACTCGGTTGTTGGCATCAATGGGCACTGTTGGGCGGCACAGGAATGCTCTGGGCCTAACCTACCTGCAAGGAATAAAGGGAACATTTGTACATTAAATAAAAACACATTCTCGAAACTCAATTGTCTCCCAGCTGCTGCGCCAAAGAGATCCACACAACAGATGCTTTGTCTTCTAGATCCACATATATTTATTTTCCCCACCTGAAGGCAATGTGCAAAGATCGGAATCATTTGTCTGCAAACTGTTTCCATATTACAAATTAGAAAAAGACGCCAATTCAGACGCTGATGGTAATATCCTTATGGGATAAAAGGAGGGCCCAGAAATACAGGGACAGATTACGTAAGAGGGTTTTGAATGTTTGTAGTATTTTGTCACACTCTCCCTTTACTGACACTTTATGACACTGGAAATGTGTAGTCCAATAAATAATATTTACCCCTCGTATACTAATGAATTTCAGGCCGGGCCCACCCCATGGCTTTGAGATTTTCCTAGTGAAACTCAGGATTAGACAGATAGATGGGCAGATAGATGGGTAGATAGATGGGCAGATAGATGTGTAGATAGATGGGTAGATAGATAGGCAGATAGATGGGTAGATAGATGGGTAGATAGATGGGTAGATAGATGGGCAGATAGATGGGCAGATAGATGGGCAGATAGATGGGCAGATAGATGGGCAGATAGATGGGCAGATAGATGGGCAGATAGATAGGCAGATAGATGGGTAGATAGATGGGTAGATAGATGGGCAGATAGATGGGCAGATAGATGGGCAGATAGATGGGCAGATAGATGGGCAGATAGATGGGTAGATAGATGGGCAGATAGATGGGTAGATAGATGGGAAGATAGATGGGCAGATAGATGGGCAGATAGATAGGCAGATAGATGGGCAGATAGATGGGTAGATAGATGGGTAGATAGATGGGTAGATAGATGGGCAGATAGATGGGCAGATAGATGGGCAGATAGATGGGCAGATAGATGGGCAGATAGATGGGCAGATAGATGGGTAGATAGATGGGTAGATAGATGGGTAGATAGATGGGCAGATAGATGGGCAGATAGATGGGTAGATAGATGGGCAGATAGATGGGTAGATAGATGGGCAGATAGATGGGCAGATAGATGGGCAGATAGATGGGCAGATAGATGGGCAGATAGATGGGCAGATAGATGGGAAGATAGATGGGCAGATAGATGGGTAGATAGATGGGTAGATAGATGGGCAGATAGATGGGTAGATAGATAGGCAGATAGATGGGTAGATAGATGGGAAGATAGATGGGCAGATAGATGGGCAGATAGATAGGCAGATAGATGGGTAGATAGATGGGTAGATAGATAGGCAGATAGATGGGCAGATAGATGGGTAGATAGATGGGAAGATAGATGGGCAGATAGATGGGCAAATAGATGGGCAGATAGATGGGCAGATAGATGGGCAGATAGATGGGCAGATAGATGGGAAGATAGATGGGTAGATAGATGGGAAAATAGATGGGCAGATAGATGGGCAGATAGATGGGTAGATAGATGGGCAGATAGATGGGTAGACAGATGGGTAGATAGATGGGTAGATAGATAGGTAGATAGATGGGCAGATTGATGGGTAGATTGATGGGCAGATAGATGGGTAGACAGATGGGCAGATAGATAGGTAGATAGATGGGCAGATAGATAGGTAGATAGATGGGCAGATAGATGGGCAGACAGACTGGCAAACAGAGGATCAGATAGATGATAGATACAGACAGAGAGAGGTGGGCAGGCAGATGATACATAGGGATATAAATATAGTGATAGAGATAGACAGACAGTTATAAATACAAAATATAAATGCAAATGTAGAAATATTAGTAGCACTGGAGCAGGTCCTTGGCCCCAGAATGGAAAGCAACTTGTGGTATTAGCCCTCCTTAGTGCTCTACCACTTGCCTCCAGCATTATTGTAAATTACCCCTATATATACTGTATGTATACAGGTATGGGATCCATTATCCGGAAAGCTCTGAAGTACAGGAAGGCCATCTCCCATAGGCTCCATTTTAATCAAATAACTCACATTTTGAAAAATTATTTCCTTTTTCTCTGTAATAATAAAACAGTACCTATACTTGATCCCACCTAAGATATAATTACCCCTTATTGGGGCAGAACAGCCCTATTGGGTTTATTTAATGGTTAAATGATTCCCTTTTCTCTGTAATAATAAAACAGTACCTGTACTTGATCCCAACTAAGATATAATTACCCCTTATTGGGGCAGAACAGCCCTATTGGGTTTATTTAATGGTTAAATGATTCCCTTTTCTCTGTAATAATAAAACAGTACCTGTACTTGATCCCAACTAAGATATAATTACCCCTTATTGGGGGCAGAACAGCCCTATTGGGTTTATTTAATGGTTAAATGATTCCCTTTTCTCTGTAATAATAAAACAGTACCTGTACTTGATCCCAACTAAGATATACAGTGGAGGAAATAATTATTTGACCCCTCACTGATTTTGTAAGTTTGTCCAATGACAAAGAAATGAAAAGTCTCAGAACAGTATCATTTCAATGGTAGGTTTATTTTAACAGTGGCAGATAGCACATCAAAAGGAAAATCGAAAAAATAACTTTAAATAAAAGATAGCAACTGATTTGCATTTCATTGAGTGAAATAAGTTTTTGAACCCTCTAACAAAAAAAGACTTAATACTTAGTGGAAAAACCCTTGTTTGCAAGCACAGAGGTCAAACGTTTCTTGTAATTGATGACCAAGTTTGCGCACATTTTAGGAGGAATGTTGGTCCCACTCCTCTTTGCAGATCATCTCTAAATCCCTAAGGTTTCTGTCTCTGTGCAACTCTGAGCTTGAGCTCCCTCCATAGGTTTTCTATTGGATTAAGGTCCGGAGACTGACTAGGCCACTCCATGACCTTAATGTGCTTCTTCTTGAGCCACTCCTTTGTTGCCTTTGCTGTATGTTTTGGGTCATTGTCGTGCTGGAACACCCATCCACGACCCATTTTCAGTTTCCTGGCAGAGGGAAGGAGGTTGTCGTTCAGGATTTCACGATACATGGCTCCGTCCATTTTCCCGTTAATGCGAATAAGTTGTCCTGTGCCCTTAGCAGAAAAACACCCCCAAAGCAAAATGTTTCCACCCCCATGCTTGACGGTGGGGACGGTGTTTTGGGGGTCATAGGCAGCATTTTTCTTCCTCCAAACACAGCGAGTTGAGTTAATGCCAAAGAGCTCTATTTTGGTCTCATCAGACCACAGCACCTTCTCCCAGTCACTCACAGAATCATTCAGGTGTTCATTGGCAAACTTCAGACGGGCCTGCACATGTGCCTTCTTGAGCAGGGGGACCTTGCGAGCCCTGCAGGATTTTAATCCATTGCGGTGTAATGTGTTTCCAATGGTTTTCTTGGTGACTGTGGTCCCTGCTAATTTGAGGTCATTAACTAACTCCTCCCGTGTAGTTCTAGGATGCTTTTTCACCTTTCTCAGAATCATTGACACCCCACGAGGTGAGATCTTGCGTGGAGCCCCAGAGCGAGGTCGATTGATGGTCATTTTGTGCTCCTTCCATTTTCGAACAATCGCACCAACAGTTGTCACCTTCTCTCCCAGCTTCTTGCTAATGGTTTTGTAGCCCATTCCAGCCTTGTGCAGGTCTACAATTTTGTCTCTGACATCCTTGGACAGCTCTTTGGTCTTTCCCATGTTGGAGAGTTTGGAGTCTGCTTGATTGATTGATTCTGTGGACAGGTGTCTTTTATACAGGTGACTAGTTAAGACAGGTGTCCTTAATGAGGTTGACTAATTGAGTAGAAGTGTCTAACCACTCTGTGGGAGCCAGAACTCTTAATGGTTGGTAGGGGTTCAAAAACTTATTTCACTCAATGAAATGCAAATCAGTTGCTATCTTTTATTTAAAGTTATTTTTTCGATTTTCCTTTTGATGTGCTATCTGCCACTGTTAAAATAAACCTACCATTGAAATGATACTGTTCTGAGACTTTTCATTTCTTTGTCATTGGACAAACTTACAAAATCAGTGAGGGGTCAAATAATTATTTCCTCCACTGTAATTACCCCTTATTGGGGGCAGAACAGCCCTATTGGGTTTATTTCATGGTTAAATGATACCCTTGCGCTTGCTTTTCATTCACACTGGTCCCGCCCCCGAGGAGCTTCTACATGACAATAACTCACACACACATACTAAAGTCAGTAGCCAATGGGATCAGCTTGATCAGAAGCCAATACACCCACCAAAATATTTTTGGGCTGTAGGAGGAGGAGCTGAAGAAACCCCAAACAAACTCGGGGAGTACATAAACACTCCATGGTTGGGCTCCGACCCAAGGCTACTGTTTCACTCTGTACCAAGTGGTTCTGCTCAGTACACAGGATGCTCAAGAGGCTCAAACACATTTTTGGCAAGGAACCCGACTAATGTAAACAGAAAGGCAAACATTTACCTCTGCTATACCCCATTAATATATCCTCTGGGAATGTCTTGCTGTAAGGCAGTCATATTGCTGCTTTTATGTTAATGGAAGTTACTAAAGGGAATTCATCATAAATGGTTATTATACTGAGCAATTATAGATTTAGCCAACAGCACATGCATTGTGTGCCTTCTATTCCCTGTAATATGTTTCTGGATGATTGGTTCTTAATGTGTTCTTTGGTAAAGGCAAGCAATTAGTGATGTACAGTATAACAATTATTCCTAACGTTTCCACAAGAGGGCGCTGTTTCAGATTGTGGCCAAGGTTCTGATGATCTGAAGGGGTTCTGTGCCCATATAAAGGCACAAGGCTGCAGGCTGAGTTATACAGGGAACTCTGAGTATCTCTCATGTATTATAAGGGATAATGTACCCCCTACTGTAAATGATAAGGATATTAGCAGTCACTGAGGGGTTCTGTGCCCATATAAAGGCACAAGGCTACAGGCTGAGTTATACAGGGAACTCTGAGTATCACTCATGTATTATAAGGGATAATGTACCCCCTACTGTAAATGATAAGGATATTAGCAGTCACTGAGGGGTTCTGTGCCCATATAAAGGCACAAGGCTGCAGGCTGAGTTATACAGGGAACTCTGAGTATCACTCATGTATTATAAGGGATAATGTACCCCCTACTGTAAATGATAAGGATATTAGCAGTCACTGAGGGGTTCTGTGCCCATATAAAGGCACAAGGCTGCAGGCTGAGTTATACAGGGAACTCTGAGTATCACTCATGTATTATAAGGGATAATGTACCCCCTACTGTAAATGATAAGGATATTAGCAGTCACTGAGGGGTTCTGTGCCCATATAAAGGCACAAGGCTGCAGGCTGAGTTATACAGGGAACTCTGAGTATCACTCATGTATTATAAGGGATAATGTACCCCCTACTGTAAATGATAAGGATTTTAGCAGTCACTGAGGGGTTCTGTGCCCATATAAAGGCACAAGGCTGCAGGCTGAGTTATACAGGGAACTCTGAGTATCACTCATGTATTATAAGGGATAATGTACCCCCTACTGTAAATGATAAGGATTTTAGCAGTCACTGAGGGGTTCTGTGCCCATATAAAGGCACAAGGCTGCAGGCTGAGTTATACAGGGAACTCTGAGTATCACTCATGTATTATATTTAATAAGTTGGAATCTGTTTTGTCCAATGCCCTGCTGGGAGTAGGTCCCTGTGCCCCTAGGTACCAATGGGGCTGTAGGATCACTTGTGCAACAGTTGGCTCTGCGCTGATGGGATGGGGTTGGGTTCAGGGTCATAGTTTTGTTGTTCTGCATCTGCATTTTACAGCTCATAAATTCAAAATGTCAACTAGCACTTTAGTCTTTTCAAGCAATAAAGAGAATTGTGTAAAAAAAAAAATCACTAACCTTATAAACAAAAACCCCTTAGATGATGAAAGAAATCTAATCTAGTTTATTGAAAGGAAAGAGGAAAAAAGTTTATTAAACTCCAGAATGCCAATAGAAAGGCAAAGCAATCACTGGGAAGGGATCCCATTAAACACAACCTTTACCCAATTGTAATAAGCAAGATGATTGGCCAATATTTGTGTTATCATTATGGGAAGGAAATGGTTTGGGGCAAGGCTGGGGGTAAGTAATAACACATTTGGGGGAGGCAGACTAAATGGCAAAAATAAATATTAGCCAGTGCCGCTGGAACCTTAGCTGCACATTGATCCGACTTATAAAATTCATATATCCATGTTAAGGCTTCTTACCCCCCCCCCCCTCCTAAAGATGAAGGCCACTTGATTGAGACAAATGACCGGTGAGAAAAAAAAATCCATCTTTCATAGATCTGAATGTTCCTGAGATTGCCCCGGGGGGGTGCGATCTCACCAACCCAAACACAATGCGAGTGTATAATAAGGATTGTAGGCAAGGTCTTATCTGCCTTATATACAGAATTCATTGTAAAGTGACCCCCTTCTGCACTGACAGTTAGATATTAACCATTTCATTGATGGAATTAGATATTAGAACATTGTACAGGACAGTCCTAATAATATCCAGCACTGGTCACTTTAACTAGACTAGGAGTATCTCTACTCCTTCTTAAATGACACTTAAATGTCTCAGTGGATTTAATGCATCCAGTAATGGAGGAACAGCAGTATCTGCATACTATTGTGATTTATGGAATGTATCAGGTCTATTTTAAGCAGCACATAACACCCACAGTTACTGTTACCCCAATGATTCTGTAACCTTGTTATGGGCTAAGGGGGCCCAGCCTGAAGGCCAGTTAGGGGGGGATTTGGGGTGAGTGCTTATTTGTGCCCTGGGTACCCCTGGAACTATAGCAGGGTGACTGTTACCCCAATGTTTCTATATATCTGTAACCTTGTTATGGGCTAAGGGGGCCCAGCCTGAAGGCCAGTTAGGGGGGGATTTGGGGTGAGTGCTTATTTGTACCCTGGGTACCCCTGGAACTATAGCGGGGTGACTGTTACCCCAATGTTTCTATATATCTGTAACCTTGTTATGGGCTAAGGGGGCCCAGCCTGAAGGCCAGTTAGGGGGGGATTTGGGGTGAGTGCTTATTTGTGCCCTGGGTACCCCTGGAACTATAGCAGGGTGACTGTTACCCCAATGTTTCTATATATCTGTAACCTTGTTATGGGCTAAGGGGGCCCAGCCTGAAGGCCAGTTAGGGGGGGATTTGGGGTGAGTGCTTATTTGTGCCCTGGGTACCCCTGGAACTATAGCAGGGTGACTGTTACCCCAATGTTTCTATATATCTGTAACCTTGTTATGGGCTAAGGGGGCCCAGCTTGAAGGCCAGTTAGGGGGAGATTTGGGGTGAGTGCTTATTTGTGCCCTGGGTACCCCTGGAACTATAGCAGGGTGACTGTTACCCCAATGTTTCTATATATCTGTAACCTTGTTATGGGCTAAGGGGGCCCAGCCTGAAGGCCAGTTAGGGGGAGATTTGGGGTGAGTGCTTATTTGTGCCCTGGGTACCCCTGGAACTATAGCAGGGTGACTGTTACCCCAATGTTTCTATATATCTGTTGCCTAATTATGAGAAGGGGAGACCCAGACTCATAGTTGATTAGGCTGATATTTGGGGTGAGTACATTTATATGCAGCCCTAAATATTGCTCAAATCACAATAGGGTGACTGGTATAATACAGTCTCTCTATCTCTAATTTTGCTATGAACTAAGAGGACTTGAAAGCCAGTAATTATGTATGGCATAAAAAATATGTTTTCTCTTTAAAGACTCATTTTGTAATAAATGATTTCCATACAATAACCAATCAGACCAAAAGCAAAAAGCATAATGTAACCGTCTGATTATGAAAAAATATGAATAAAGATATGAAAAGATACTATAGCTTTTGTGTCCTGGAACTATAACAAGGTGACTGTTTTTAATAAATATTTCATATATTTTTTACATTGTTATATACAAAGGCTTTGCTTAATGTTGGATCTGAAAAAGAGGCTTGAAAAAGGTCTTAAAACTCTCTCTCCTATGAGAAGGCAGAACAGAAAGTGGTGCCCAGAGTACAGAAACACAGATTTTAACATCTATTAAAGCAACTAGTTTAGCCTTTTGAAACACTAAGGTATCTTGGAAACAGTAATTGTGCCCCTGTTATAAACAGCCTACCAATGTCAAACTGTATGTGCCCATTCTTTGAGTAGAGGTATAGTATCTGCTTTAATAATATCAGTCTTTTTCTTCTTCAAGCAGAATTGAGTAGTCGCCACTACACCGATTAGAATTAACCCATTGTTCTCGCCTTTTGCTCTTTCCAATACCCAAAGCAGCAATGTGCTGGCATAGGGGATACCGAGCCTTACTGCTGATGTGATCCATACGCTGCTTTACTGAGGGGATTGATCCATACGCTGCTTTACTGAGGGGATTGATCCATACGCTGCTTTACTGAGGGGATTGATCCATACGCTGCTTTACTGAGGGGATTTGATCCATACACTGCTTTACTGAGGGGATTTGATCCATACGCTGCTTTACTGAGGGGATTGATCCATACGCTGCTTTACTGAGGGGATTTGATCCATACGCTGCTTTACTGAGGGGATTGATCCATACGCTGCTTTACTGAGGGGATTTGATCCATACGCTGCTTTACTGAGGGGATTTGATCCATACACTGCTTTACTGAGGGGATTGTGATTGGGAAGGCTTTAGATTGTAAGTGGAAAGATAGCACCTGATATTGTCCACTTCTTTCCTTGCCCAAGTCTGTAGCAGAGGGATAGGATCGTAATATCAAAAATAGGGCAACGAGTCAGTTCTTTGGACTAGTGATGTTGGATTGGAATCCCATTCTGCTCTGGTCAGGACACCTTTGCTCATGGATATATACAAATAGATGTTAATAAAAGTCTACCCAGTATTTAGGAACTCAGCATTCACCCCAAAAGCTTAACCATGTGGCCTTCCAGCTGGCTCCCCATTATCTACTTATTTATAGGGGGGGGGCCACAAAGTTTAGAAACTTACATTTCATCTTGAAAGATGTATGTATGTTATAGAATACACAATTACACACAGGGAGGACAAGTGATATCATAAATAAATACAGTAAATATATATATATATATATATAAATAAGTGCCATGTAGTATGAGACACCGTGGGAAGGAGGTCCCTGCCCCGTAGAGCTTACAATCTAAAAGATATTCATTTATAAACACATTAAAATTGAGAACGATACATAGGGGCGTATTGATCAAAAGGAGAGCTCACTACAGAAAAATTCACCCTTCTTTTAGAACTACGAAGATTTTCATTCATCCAAGTCATGGTATATCTAGTATAAATAAATCTAAAGCAACTGGACTTGATTAGTAGTCATTGAAGACGTTTCACTACTCATCCGAGCAGCTTCTTCAGTTTGACTCAAGCTGCTCGGATGAGTAGTGAAACGTCTTCAATGATTACCTAACAAGTCCAGTCGCTTTAGATTATTTATATTAGATATACCTTCTTTTAGAAGTGTATTTATTAAATGGTGAACTCTAACTTGCACCCGTTGACCAATAGGCTCCTAAACATCCCATAGGAACGTATAGAAAGTGGGTGAGCTCCGATCTCCCATTTTGACCAATGTGCCCCATACAGTAGCCTACATGTGCAAAAGCCAACGTGCCTTCCTACGGCTACGGCTGTTGGATATCTGTAAAGCAGCTTATGGAAGCAGGAGAGACTACGCGTGTTATCTACACTCTCTTTCTGTCTATCCCACGTGAAGGCAGCCGTATGCTTTCCCAATGCAAATCCTGCCGTTCCCTGCTGTCTCCTATTGGGAACGAAATCCCTTTTGCTTCTGTGCCATATAAAAACAGAACATTTAACTACCTGTTAGACTCCTGGCAACTTCAAATCACTAACTGACCCTCTTCCAAAGATCCTGTTCCTTGTCTATGAAGATTCTCATTCATCCAGGTCATGATATACAGTATCTAGTAGAATTAAGTCTCAAATTAAGGAAGGAAATCCTTCCTACAAATGTTTGAGCTTTTATATACACAGACAGTGGTTTGTATTGGGTAAAAAGCAAGGATTTTTGGTTGATTAAATATAGCGTCTGTTTAATTATCTATAAGCTGACAGTTAGGTGTTGCCACAATCGCTGCTCCTGGCACTAACCTGCTATGTTTTCCAAACACTACCTTTGTGTGTGTGTAGCTACTAATCCCTAATGATGTTAGAGGTCACTCCGGCTTGCGGAAGCTCTAACAGCCACAAAAACTTCAGCTTTCTGCCCTCCTACCACCCAGCTCAATTCATCAGGCAGCATTTTCCCCCGTCTGACATATAAATCTTCATCACGCATTATTAGGAGCCGGCAATTCCTATACAGAAAGGAAAGAATCGATGCCTGTTCTCTCCTTTTAGGGGGAACTCGCTGACCCTCGGGGAATGATAAGCAAGGTATTCCGAACACAAAATTAGATTTTTAAGCTGAGCACATAGACGGGAGGTTTCCATTTTTATCTGTATTAATGCTTTACCCATTCAACTTTGAATGGACTAGAAAATGATACATTTTTAAACACTTGTAAGTGGAAAAAAATGGCTAATTCTATGTTGAATGTGATGAATAAATAATTATACACTGGATAATCAGGCCCTCGGAATGAGGGTGGTTGGGCTGCGACGCGTTTCGTACGGTGGTGGCTGATTCCTTTCGTCCCTATAGGAGGGGATAGTTGGAAACGCGGAATATCTAGGTAGTAATTTTTTATACAGGTATAGGACCCGTTATCCTAATGCTCAGGACCAAGGGTATTCCGGATAAGGGGTCTTTCCGTAATTTGGATCTCCATACCTTGGGATCAGTTACAAGGTACTGTTTTATTTCTACAGAGGACAGAGGAAATCAGTTTCAGAATTCTGAATTATTTGATTAATACAGAGTCTATGGGAGACAGGCTTCTGGATAATGGGTTTCCGGATAAGGGATCCCATACCTGTATATGAAAAGAGTTGATCCTGAAAAATAATCTGCTTGCCTACAGGATATATTTGTCGTGGGTCCCGTGGTTGGGAAGAGCTATGGGGTGTCTTTGCCTTTGCCAGGGATGGGAGTTGGGACACTGAACAAGTGTCTTTCCCCCAAAGCCATATTATTATTATTATTAACATTTATTTATAAAGCGCCAACATATCCCGCAGCGCTGTACAATAAGTGGGTTACATACATTGGGCATACAGAGTAACATATAAAGCAATCAGTAACCGATACAGGAGGTGAAGAGAGCCCTGCCCAAAAGAGCTTACACTCTACAAGGAGTAACATATAAAGCAATCAGTAACCGATACAGGAGGGGAAGAGAGCCCTGCCCAAAAGAGCTTACACTCTACAAGGAGTAACATATAAAGCAATCAGTAACCGATACAGGAGGGGAAGGGAGCCCTGCCCAAAAGAGCTTACACTCTACAAGGAGTAACATATAAAGCAATCAGTAACCGATACAGGAGGGGAAGAGAGCCCTGCCCAAAAGAGCTTACACTCTACAAGGAGTAACATATAAAGCAACCAATAACCGATACAGGAGGGGAAGAGAGCCCTGCCCAAAAGAGCTTACACTCTACAAGGAGTAACATATAAAGCAATCAGTAACCGATACAGGAGGGGAAGGGAGCCCTGCCCAAAAAAGCTTACACTCTACAAGGAGTAACATATAAAGCAATCAGTAACCGATACAAGAGGTGAAGAGAGCCCTGCCCAAAAGAGCTTACACTCTACATTATTATTATTATTATTAACATTTATTTATAAAGCGCCAACATATCCCGCAGCGCTGTACAATAAGTGGGTTACATACATCGGACATACAGAGTAACATATAAAGCAACCAATAACCGATACAAGAGGTGAAGAGGGCCCTGCCCAAAAGAGCTTACACTCTACAAGGAGTAACATATAAAGCAATCAGTAACCGATACAGGAGGGGAAGGGAGCCCTGCCCAAAAGAGCTTACACTCTACAAGGAGAAAGGGTTGAGACACAAGGTGTGTGAATCTAACAGCTTTAAATCTTCCCCTAAATGGGCTTCTCGTTAATCCCAAGAAGGCTGAACGTTAGTCCGGTGCAGACCGGCACCATGTATTTTTCATAAGTTTCCCTTTTAAAGAGAACTTCTGGTAAGGCAACATTAAAACTATCTATAATAGCTCAGGGCTGGACACATCCGCTTCCTGGAATAATGCCGTATAACTGCAATGGTTGAAAATAATTCAGCATCTTAATTCCGATCCTCACTGTAGCCATTTAACTTTATAACGTGACTTTTATACATTATCGCCTTCAAAACCCAACACCTTCCTATTTATAAGATCAGGGATGTAAATGAAGAATAATTGTTTATTTTCTACCCCCATCAACAGGACCATGAGATGTGATACATTACCAAGAAATTATGGGAATAATGTACTTAAACTGAAGTGGTGCCAAAGGGATGAGGGATATATATATATATATACAGGTATAGGACCCGTTATCCAGAATGCTCGGGACCAAGGGGTCTTTCCGTGATTTGGATCTCCATACCTTAAGTCTACTAAAGAATCAATAAAACAACAATTAAATCCAATAGGATTGTTATGCATCCAATAAGGATTATTTGTATCTTAGTTGGGATCAAGTACAGGAACTGTTTTATTATTACAGAGAAAAGGGAATCATTTAACCATGAAATAAACCCAATAGGGCTGTTCTGCCCCAATAAGGGGTAATTATATCTTAGTTGGGATCAAGTACAGGTACTGTTTTATTATTACAGAGAAAAGAGAATCATTTAACCATGAAATAAACCCAATAGGGCTGTTCTGCCCCCAATAAGGGGTAATTATATCTTAGTTGAGATAAGGTACAGGTACTGTTTTATTATTACAGAGAAAAGGGAATCATTTAACCATTAAATAAACCCAATAGGGCTGTTCTGCCCCCAATAAGGGGTAATTATATCTTAGTTGGGATCAAGTACAGGTACTGTTTTATTATTACAGAGAAAAGGGAATCATTTAACCATGAAATAAACCCAATAGGGCTGTTCTGCCCCAATAAGGGGTAATTATATCTTAGTTGGGATCAAGTACAGGTACTGTTTTATTATTACAGAGAAAAGGGAATCATTTAACCATTAAATAAACCCAATAGGGCTGTTCTGCCCCCAATAAGGGGTAATTATATCTTAGTTGGGATCAAGTACAGGTACTGTTTTATTATTACAGAGAAAAGGGAATCATTTAACCATTAAATAAACCCAATAGGGCTGTTCTGCCCCCAATAAGGGGTAATTATATCTTAGTTGGGATCAAGTACAGGTACTGCTTTATTATTACAGAGAAAAGGGAATCATTTAACCATTAAATAAACCCAATAGGGCTGTTCTGCCCCAATAAGGGGTAATTATATCTTAGTTGGGATCAAGTACAGGTACTGTTTTATTATTACAGAGAAAAGGGAAATCAGTTTTAAAATTCTGAATTATTTGATTAAAATGGAGTCTATGGGAGACGGGCATTCCGTAATTCGGAGCTTTCCGGATAACAGGTTTCCGGATAAGGGATCCCACACCTCATCCCTTTGGCACCACTTCAGCTTAATTCCCATAATTTCTTACCCATATATATATATATATATGGGTAAGGGAGACAGATTAGTATCTTAAAAAAAACCCAGGGAGATGGCAGAAATGTGTCTAGCAGAATGATATATACAAACTAGGGCTGGCAATAAAAATAGCTTAATATGCATATCAAGTACCAGCGATGCTGTTTATTTGTCAATCTACAGCGAAAACGCTGGCGCTGCAAATGTGAATATGAACAGACCCGGTGACATTGTGCCGCTGCACGGTTTGGGCTCCCACAAACTAATCTTCCATTAGACTGACCCCCCAAAGACTACATGCGACTCATGAATCCAGGGAACGCTGCTCATTGCTGCACTCCTATTCCTATCACATAGTCTGGGTTTTCATAAACCCCCCATTTAGTGTTGGGGGGGGGTTGCCAACAGCGTGTCCCATGTGATATTGGCAGTGAAGAGGTTAAGAGGCATTTACATTTAGGACCAGCGTGTAGCTGGCTTTCCCAACTCAAATAAAGTAACCAGTCGCCTCATGTGTGCCAGTGTCTGAGTGTGAGATATAGTTCTAGAGTTAAGTCTAGTAAGTAACTAGTCCAACCAAGTAATAAAAAAATCTTATTATTATACTTGTCGATATACTTGTCTTGCACTGTGCCCAGTAGTTTAAATGAAGGTTTAACAGCGCCAACCCTGATCCCCAGAAGCTTATTATTATTATTATTATTATTATTAACATTTATTTATAAAGGGTTATAGTTCAGCACAAATACTCAGAAATATACAGCTGCAGATTCCAGGTGTCTGTGAACCACCCCAACAGTATATCATAAGATCTATTAATTTATTTATAAACCTATAGATCTATAGATTTATTTATAAAGCACCAACATACCCCGCAGCGCTGTACAATAAGTGGGTTTCATACATTGGACATACAGAGTAACATATAAAGCAATCAGTAACCGATACAGGAGGGGAAGGGAGCCCTGCCCAAAAGAGCTTACACTCTACAAGGAGTAACATATAAAGCAATCAGTAACCGATACAGGAGGGGAAGGGAGCCCTGCCCAAAAGAGCTTACACTCTACAAGGAGTAACATATAAAGCAATCAGTAACCGATACAGGAGGGGAAGAGAGCCCTGCCCAAAAGAGCTTACACTCTACAAGGAGTAACATATAAAGCAATCAGTAACCGATACAGGAGGGGAAGGGAGCCCTGCCCAAAAGAGCTTACACTCTACAAGGAGTAACATATAAAGCAATCAGTAACCGATACAAGAGGTGAAGAGAGCCCTGCCCAAAAGAGCTTACAATCTAATTGCAGCGATGGAAATCCCACTCATTCGGTCAGGGAACGGAACATGTGCCCGACACAATGGGGCAGGTAAGTATTCCCTGCTATGGACCTACACTACTACTACAGCTGTGCCTATGGGTATTGGATAATCTAGATATATACAGATAAGCAGGCTGGAAATAACTGTATAAATACACAAAGCAACCCTGAGACATGAATATGTAAGGGATATATTTACTAATAGTAACAAGGGTCTGACATGAATATAGATATAATAAATAAATATACAGTGTGAGTCTCCCCCTGTGCTTACCCGGTATGTAGGGGCTCAGTGCCGGGCTCAGTGCCGGGACCCTCAGCCTCCTCCCTGCTTCTCCTCTGCTTTCCCAGCTTTCTCTGGGTTGGGGGGGATTTCCTCCTTTAATGATCCAGATGAATTCAGCTGTAAGATGCGAAAACCAACGGGAGGGGGCACTTAAGTCCCCATTAAATTGCGGAGAATGAAGTAAACTTTTTTCCCCCCTTTTCAATCCTTTTTTCTTCTTTCAGTTGCTGATTTTTTTATTTTTTTTTTTCCTGTTTGAACTGGAAGGATCAGTTGGCCGCACCGTGCGGCTCCGGAGCAGATGGGAGAAGGCTTTAGTAAATCTCTGCTGCGCTGCCTGCCTCTCCAACTTAATACTGAGGGCTAAATCCTCCAGCCATCACTTTCAATCACAAGCACGGCTTTTATCTGTCGGCATGATCCGGGGCTGCGTAACTTCCTCTGTCCCGTCCCACGGTGGAGCAATGTGCTAGGGGTGGGAGCTGTTCCGCGGCAGCCGCACCGTACGGCACAAGGCGCTGAGACCTCCGGCCCAAGATTCGGCTCTGAGCTTAGCGGGGAGATCCGGGGACTTGAGTCAGAGCCGGTTCGGACATGCCCTGTACTGCAGCAGAGAATTAGGCGCACAGTATGTACAATCCCAAGCGCTGGGCAGGGCGGAGAGCTCCCATAGACTTCACTGGGGTTCAGCACTAGGCAGAGCGGACAGCTCCTTATACAGCTCCTTAACCAGCTCCTTGTACCGCTCCTTACCAGCTCCTTAACCAGCTCCTTGTACCGCTCCTTACCAGCTCCTTAACCAGCTCCTTAACCAGCTCCTTAACCAGCTCCTTGTACCGCTCCTTAACCAGCTCCTTATACAGCTCCTTAACCAGCTCCTTAACCAGCTCCTTGTACCGCTCCTTACCAGCTCCTGAACCAGCTCCTTATACAGCTCCTTGTACAGCTCCTTATACAGCTCCTTATACAGCTCCTTGTACCGCTCCTAGTACCGCAGCCGCAGGGAAGAGCGATCAGCCGCGATCAGCAGC
Organism: Xenopus tropicalis; assembly: GCF_000004195.4. NCBI lineage: Eukaryota > Metazoa > Chordata > Amphibia > Anura > Pipidae > Xenopus > Xenopus tropicalis. The sequence goes on from NC_030684.2 coordinate 11,895,267, forward strand.
CGCTGCCGACACTCCGGGCACAGGGCGGGCAGCTCCCAGGGCGGCCGGTTCAGCACTAGGCAAGGCGGACAGCTCCCTGTAAGTTTCTACTACAACACCGAGCGCTTTAGCCCAAGAGCCGAACCCCAGGAGCATCCGGGACCTCCGTGTATGAGCGCAGGCAGTTAGCGGCACTTCAGTGATACATTGGCATATGGGATGAGTTGCCGGGACCTCACTCACTCAGCACCACCCCACCCCTCCGCTGAAGGGCGTTGTCTTTGCCTTGACCTCCCCCGGCTTAATTAAGTTGGGTGGGGAGGCTATTAATCCTGGCGGTGGCTCTGTCCCTCCCCAATGGGATCCAGGGAGAGAACAGATTCAGTTGGGAGCGGAGAGGGGAAAGGGAGACAGGCTGAAATACTTTGGGTTTATTTTTATCCCTATGGTGAAACCCCTCCCTCTTTGGAACAATAATACTACTCTGCTTTCCCAATATTTATGTTTCTCAGCTACACGTTGGTAGGAGGGCAGTATGGGGAATTCTGGGTATTAACGGGCTCCCTTAATCCTGGCCCCCAAAGGCTATACTAGATGGGCATTTTACCCAGCTCTCAGGGTTGGACTGGGGGGTGCAGGGCCCACCAGGGCTTCTGCTTCAGGGGCCCCTGCACCCCTCAATGGCCCCCGCTGTGGATTTCACACACCTCCTCGCAGGGCCTCCCCACCCAAGCCAACCGGGCGTCCTAGGCAACCAGGTCAGCCACCTCGCCCCTGCACCTTCCCCCCCCAAGGGGTGCGATGTGATGGGTCATTGCCCCCACCAAGTAATGACAAGCAGCAGGGCAATAATAAAGGAGTGTGGACTAGGGGTAGGCAGGAGAGGCTCCCGTGTGGCGCCCCCAATCGATGCACCCAAGGCAACTGCCCCTTCTGCCCCTAGTTCCGGCCCTGCCCATCTGACCTCCTCCCCCGAGCGCACGTAAATGAAACTTACCTGCAGAGCATAAGGGAGACTGGAGGATTGAGTCTGGGCCGCTGGGGCCCACCAGAGCCAGGGACCAACGGGTTTTCTCCTGGTGCAAACTGGTGCTTAAAGGGGAAGGCATGATATGTAGATGTAGACAATTTGCAATTGGTCTTTTTTTTAATTTTTCATGGTTTTTTAGTTTTAGGCTTTTAGGCTTTTAGTTCAGTGGCTCTCCATTTGGTATTTTAGCAGCTATTTGGTTGCTAGGGTCTTATTTACCATAACAACCAGCCAGTCATTTAAATGAAAAATGGGAGTATGAATAGTAGAGGCAGGGTCGGACTGGGACAATGCGGAAAAAACCCGGTGGGCCCCGGCGGCCAAGACCCGACCCTTGCCGGCGCCCCCCTGGCTGACCGTTCCTCCCCATATGCGTTAAACTTACACATGCTCAGGGGAGGACATTGGGTGGGGGACCCTGTGGGGGGATTAGGGAGGCTCAGCGGGGGCCCCTGGGGGGTGGGTTAAGTGGTGGAGAGGATGCGGCCGGTGGGGGCACCTGCAGGGCCCCTGGGGAGGCAGCTGCGGTGGGTCCTGAACCCCTCAGTCCGACCCTGAGTACAGGGCCTGCACAGAAAGACAGGTAATAAAAAGTAACAATAACAATAAAACTGGAGCCTCACAGAGCAATAGGTTTTGGCTGCCGGGGTCAGTGACCCCCATTTGAAAACTAAAAAAAGGCAGAAGAGAAATGCAAATGATTCAACTATAAATAATGAAGACCAATTGCAAAGTTGCTAGGAATAGGGAATTCTATTGCATACTAACTTGCAAACTTAACGGTGAACCACCCCCTTAAATACAGGTTTCCCCAAAAATCAAGCAACTGGGAAGGCAGACAGTAGTGTCTCAAAATGTGGCGGAGGATTTCCATGTTATATAAAGCTGCCCAGTTGTTGCTTTGCCTCCGCTTGGTGCCAGCATAATCACCCATCACTCTAAATTGCAATTTTATTACTCTTAACCCTAGGCCTTAGTGGCCTTTACACATTCCAGGCCTGGTGGGGAGTGTTGGGGGTTTATGAGCCAATAAGCTGCAGGGCTAATAACATATCCATGAACTTGGTGCAATATATAACTGGGCAACAGACATAATGGAACATTATAATTCCATTAGTGCTTTTCATGTAGTACTTATACAAAAACTGGGGCAAAATCTCATGACAGAGATGGAAATGGGACAGAAGAGATGGATATGGGACAGAAGAGATGGAAATGGGACAGAATAGATGGATATGGGACAGAAGGGATGGATATTGGACAGAAGAGATGGATATGGGACAGAAGAGATGGATATGGGACAGAAGAGATGGATATGGGACAGAAGAGATGGATATGGGACAGAAGAGATGGAAATGGGACAGAAGAGATGGATATGGGACAGAATAGATGGATATGGGACAGAAGAGATGGATATGGGACAGAAGAGATGGATATGGGACAGAAGAGATGGATATGGGACAGAAGAGATGGAAATGGGACAGAAGAGATGGAAATGGGACAGAAGAGATGGATATGGGACAGAAGAGATGGAAATGGGACAGAAGAGATGGATATGGGACAGAAGAGATGGAAATGGGACAGAAGAGATGGAAATGGGACAGAAGAGATGGATATGGGACAGAAGAGATGGAAATGGGACAGAAGAGATGGATATGGGACAGAAGAGATGGAAATGGGACAGACGACACCCCCGTATGTAAAACAGTATTGTTATAGAGAACCAGGGTTGGACTGGGCCGGGAAAAAACCCGGTGGACCCCGGCGGCCCCGGTGGCCCAGGCCCCAGAGAACGTCCGGTGGGGGACCCTGTGGGGGGTTAGGGGGGCTCCGCGGGGGGGGAAAGGGAGGCTCAGCAGGGGGTTAGGGGGCACGGGGGACGAGGCCGACAGGGGCACCTGCAGAGCCCCCGGGGTGGCAACCCTGGTGGGCCCTGCACCCCCCAGTCTCACCCTGTAAAGATCATCAGATAGAAAACATCAGTCCACAAATGAAACACAACCACCATGAGTCCAGTCATCAAATTAAATCAATTAGCAAATCAGACATGTTCATATAAGTAATATACAAGCAATAATTCATTCCAAGCTCTACAAGATGTAGTTCTGTTAATAAAAGTAACACTGTAATATCCTCGCTGTGTAATGTTTTTATACAACATATAGACGGTGTTGTGTTTACCATGTGGTTTCTCAGTACAGAGCTTTTAGATCAGGCCTGGATTTTTCCATTTTACCAGGGATGTTTCTGCCATAAGGAAGAGCAATAAGCCCCCCTGGTAGCCAAAATGTCTACTCTTATGATTGCTGTCTCAGCACTAGGCCATCCCAGCATCCTTTGCTGCAGTTCAAGCAACATAATTGTGGTGGATAGTGATGGGCGAAATGTTTTGACAGGCATGGATTTGCGGCGAATTTCTGCGTTTTGCCATTGGCGGATTGTTTTGCGAAACGAATGAAAAAATTTGCAGCGGAAAAATTTGCTGCATGTCCAAAAATTGTTGCCGGTGTCAAAAAAGAATAGTTGCGGGCGTCAAAAGAATAGCCGTGCGACAAAATAATAGCCACGGGCTACAAAATAATAGCCTCGCAACAAAATAGTAGCCCCAGGCGACGAAATAATAGCCGCGGGCGACAAAATAATAGCCGTGCGACAAAATAATAGTCACGGGCGACAAAACAATAGCCGCGGGCGACAAAATAATAGCCGCAGGCGACAAAACAATAGCTGCGGGCAACAAAATAATAGCCGCGGGCGACAAAATAATAGCCGCGGGTGACAAAACAATAGCCGTGGGCGACAAAACAATAGCCGCGGGCGACAAAATAATATCCGCGGGCTACAAAATAATAGCCGCGCAACAAAATAGTAGCCCCAGGCGACGAAATAATAGCAGCGGGCGACAAAATAATAGCCGTGCGACAAAATAATAGTCACGGGCGACAAAACAATAGCCGCGCAACAAAATAATAGCCGTGGGTGACGAAATAATATCCGTGGGCGACAAAAGAATAGTCACGGGCGACAATTTTTTTTGCCGCACGACATTTTCGCCGTTTTGCAAATTTTTCGCTGCTTTGCGGAACTTTTCAAAGAATCACAAATTTTTCGGCGAAGCGAAATGGAACAGATTCGCTCATCACTACTGGTGGAGGATGGGGGAGAGAAATCTGGTCTGCAGCATTAGACAGTCTAATCCAGGGATCCCCAACCCAACCAACTTCTTTGGGGATGCTATTTGGTAGCCCCATGGGGGACCCATTTAAAAATGGGCTCCTACTTTGAGGCCACTGGGAGCAACATCTAAGGGGGTGATTAGCAACATGTTGGCCCCCGAGCCACTGGTTGGGGATCACTGGTTTAATCTAATAACTCAGACCAGGGTCCAGACGTGTCAAAGTCCCAATGTCTTCCAGAATAGCTGTGCACCACCCCCTATAAAAGCAGAGGGATTCAAGTCCCAGAATCCTTCACTTCCCAACAGAACACGGTAGTGGTTGGAGGAAGTAGTTGCATTACACTGTGAGCCTAAGGGGGCGGGAACTGGTCCCAGCAAGCAGGGGCAGACTATCATTATTTCCTTTCAACCAAGTGTATCTCTATATTTTATCTCTCTATTTTCCCTGTGGGACAATGCAATTATAATTTAAAGGGGATATAAACCCCCCTAAATACCATGATCTCTTCTCAACAGCTTTCTTTAAAGAGTGTCAGTGACCCTAACATTTTATGCCTTCTTTCTCTATTCAATTAACCCTAGGGTTCCTGACTCACCATTGAGCCAAAAGCCCGGTATTAGTAGTATATATCCCCAAAACTGGCAAAATAGCAAAGAAATAAAAAAATTCTCAGTAAAGGTGCAAATTGGTATAATTTACCTTAGCGGGAGATTTACCCTTTATTTAATTTATCCTTGGAAATTGTAAATAAAAGCAATATATATATATATCTATACACACAAAATATAGCATGTATTGTAAATACTTTGTATAGGTGTGTCTCCTACATGCTTTATGTAGGTATGTGTCCGTTATATACATGTGTATCCGTTAAATCAATGGTTCCCAGACTTTTCAGATTAACCCCCCTTCCTGTAGGTTCAGCCCTTACGCCCGGCCCCCTTTACGTCATAACAATGTTACAGATATAGAAAGACTCTGGCGTATCAGCCATTCATTCATCAAATAATATCTAGGACAGAAAAGAAGTATTTGTGCCAGTTCTCACCTTAATTGACCCTAAGCTGGGATTTCAGGTGTATCTAGCACAGCCACTAGGCATTCTCTCCAAATGTACCCCTAACTGGACTCCACCCCTTGCCACTCCAGGGCCCCCAAGGGGACAAGTTGCCCTGTGGACCACTATCTCTTGTATAGTCTACATAGATGTGTCTCTTACACAGGTGCATACTGGGATCCAAAATATACCCTGGCATTCCCAGTACCCAGAGGCACAAACAGCCCCCCCAGCCCAATAAATAGTGACTGTCTGTGGCACCTTACAGCCCCCCTGGCATTCCCAGTACCCAGAGGCACAAACAGCCCCCCCAGCCCAATAAATAGTGACTGTCTGTGGCACCTTACAGCCCCCCTGGCATTCCCAGTACCCAGAGGCACAAACAGCCCCTCCAGCCCAATAAATAGTGAGTGTCTGTGGCACCTTACAGCCCCCCTGGCATTCCCAGTACCCAGAGGCACAAACAGCCCCCCCAGCCCAATAAATAGTGATTGTCTGTGGCACCTTACAGCCCCCCTGGCATTCCCAGTACCCAGAGGCACAAACAGCCCCCCCAGCCCAATAAATAGTGATTGTCTGTGGCACCTTACAGCCCCCCTGGCATTCCCAGTACCCAGAGGCACAAACAGCCCCCCCAGCCCAATAAATAGTGACTGTCTGTGGCACCTTACAGCCCCCCTGGCATTCCCAGTACCCAGAGGCACAAACAGCCCCCCCAGCCCAATAAATAGTGACTGTCTGTGGCACCTTACAGCCCCCTGGCATTCCCAGTACCCAGAGGCACAAACAGCCCCCCCAGCCCAATAAATAGTGACTGTCTGTGGCACCTTACAGCCCCCCTGGCATTCCCAGTACCCAGAGGCACAAACAGCCCCCCCAGCCCAATAAATAGTGATTGTCTGTGGCACCTTACAGCCCCCCTGGCATTCCCAGTACCCAGAGGCACAAACAGCCCCCCCAGCCCAATAAATAGTGATTGTCTGTGGCACCTTACAGCCCCCCTGGCATTCCCAGTACCCAGAGGCACAAACAGCCCCCCCAGCCCAATAAATAGTGACTGTCTGTGGCACCTTACAGCCCCCCTGGCATTCCCAGTACCCAGAGGCACAAACAGCCCCCCCCAGCCCAATAAATAGTGACTGTCTGTGGCACCTTACAGCCCCCCTGGCATTCCCAGTACCCAGAGGCACAAACAGCCCCCCCTCAGCCCAATAAATAGTGACTGTCTGTGGCACCTTACAGCCCCCCCTGGCATTCCCAGTACCCAGAGGCACAAACAGCCCCCCCCAGCCCAATAAATAGTGACTGTCTGTGGCACCTTACAGCCCCGCTGGCATTCCCAGTACCCAGAGGCACAAACAGCCCCCCCAGCCCAATAAATAGTGACTGTCTGTGGCACCTTACAGCCCCCCTGGCATTCCCAGTACCCAGAGGCACAAACAGCCCCCCCCCCCAGCCCAATAAATAGTGACTGTCTGTGGCACCTTACAGCCCCCCTGGCATTCCCAGTACCCAGAGGCACAAACAGCCCCCCCAGCCCAATAAATAGTGAGTGTCTGTGGCACCTTACAGCCCCCCTGGCATTCCCAGTACCCAGAGGCACAAACAGCCCCCCCCCCCAGCCCAATAAATAGTGACTGTCTATGGCACCTTACAGCAGCCCCTCTGGCATTTGCCAGAACCCACAGATTGCCAGTCCGGGCCTGTTCTTACAAGAATACATATGACAAGCACAATAAGGAACAAGCCAGAGGAAGCACAACTCTATCTGTACACCTTACATTACCTTTCCCTATGAATACTGCCTTCCATGCCCATGCCAACTATCTAGGTAAAAATCCAGGTCTAGCAGAGCCCTTAGAGATATATATATATATCTAATATAGTGATTGATTTGTACAAATGAAAAATGATAGTAAATTCAATATATCAGTGACATTAATGTATTGGATACACGACTCAATGTAGGAAAAAATCCCAAATCTTGGCCACTTTTTTCCCTGCACCTCAGATTAAAGGCATGATGGTCCACTTTTACGTGCCACCCATTTCCAAGCCTGCATATATACCTGATGCCAGCCAAAAATGTTCTTTATCTCAATAAACAAGGAAGTTACACCACCGGGGCAGAAGGAAGGTCTGGTGGGACCATAGAGAAGACACTGCAATAACAATGCAAATACAGAATGTAACCGTGTGTGGGCTGAATCCTGCGGGTTTGGGCCTTAAACTGCACATCAGATGCAGGTCACAAGCGGGTTCGGGCCAAACTCTTCTGCTGCCTTGCCGGTGACCCGAGCCCCGATTCCGGTTCTGGCAGTGTTTATTTATAGGTGTGTGCCTGCCCCGCCCCTCCATGATGTCAGAGATGGGGTGGGCAGGGTCGGACTGGGCCGCTGGGACACAGGGAAAAAACTCGGTGGGACCCAGCGGCCCAGACCTGATCCCTGTTGCCGCTTCCCCAGCCGCCAATGTCTTCCTATGACACGTTTCACTTATGAGTGCTCCGGGGAGGGTGGGTGGGTGGCAGGGACCCCTGCAGGGGGTTAGGGGGGCCTGACAGGGGCCCCTGCAGTGGGTGTGGGTAATGTGGTCGGATGGGGCACCTTGGGGGGTGCAGGCCCCGTAGGGACTTGCACCCCCCAGTCCGACCCTGGGGGTGGGCGTGGGTCTATAAGTAGATGTGGAGCCTTGGTGGCCAGGTGCGGGTTGCAGGGGGTCGGGTTTGGGTTGGGGGGTTAATTTAGGTTTGGGTACGAGTTGACTTTTTATCAAACCCTATATCCCTAGCAGAATGATTTAGGTAAACTGCCACGAACTGCAAAAATATCTACTCATATCAACTACTCACTCCTACTCTGCCCAACACTGTGAGTCTTTAAGGCGGGGTCCCCAACCTGTTTTACCCATGAGTCACATTCAAATGTCAAAAGATTTGGGGAGCAACACAAGCATCCTGTGTGGGTGCCAATAAAGAGCTATTTGGTAGCCCCTGTGTGAACTGGCAGCCTACGGGAGGCTCTGTTTGGCATTACAACTGGTTTTTATGCAACCAAAACTTGCCCCCAAGCCAGGAATTCAAAAATAAGCACCTGCTTTGAGGCCACTGGGAGCAACATCCAAGGGGTTGGGGAGCAACATGTTCCTTACGAGCCATTGGTTGGGGATCACTGCTCTAAGGGGTAAGGGACATCCAGTAGGACTTTATACAGGTATAGGACCCGTTATCCAGAATACTCGGGACCAATGGTATTCGGGATAAGGGGTCTTTCTGTAATTTGGATCTCCATACCTTTAGTCTACTAAAAAATCAATAAAACATGAATTAAACCCAATAGGATTGTTTTGCATCCAATAAGGGGTAATTATATCTTAGTTGGGATCATGTAAGCGTACCTGGTGGTCTAGTGGGGCGGCGGGGACGCCCGCCGCCTCCTCCGTTGCGGGGACGCCCGCCGGTTCTCCCTAGGCGCGGGCGCGCGCGACGTGCGGCCCTTTAAGGCTTCTGCCTTGTGCGCATGCGCGCTCGCGTCCGGCGCCTCTACGCATGCGCATGCGCGCGGCGCCTCTACGCATGAGCATACGCTCGGCGCGCGCATATGACGTCACGATGGCGCCAAATTCAAATATTTAAGGTGCTTCTAGCTTGAAATCATTGCCCAACGTAGGTTCTGCTTCCTGTAAGTTCCTGGGTGTGTTTCTCTGGTGTTCCTGCTGTGTTTTGACCTTAGCCTGTACCCAACCTTCTCTTGTTTGCTGCCTGTATTGACCTTGCCTGTTCCTGATTATTCTTGCCTGCTGCCTGGACCGACCATTGCCTGACCGACTATTCTACTGGATCCTGACTTTGTACTGCATTGCCCGATTGTTGCTGACCCCGGCCCGTCCTGACTACGCTTGTGTTCCCCCACCTTCCTGTCATACAATTGGTTCCCGTGCCTGCTCAGAACTCTCTCCTCGGGTCTCTCACAACAAGTCCTGGCGGCATCCGAGTAGCGAAGGGCTCCTCCCGATGTGAAAGGCGGCGGTTATAGGCAGAAGCGTGAGCCGAGACCGGGTCCTTGGAGTCTGTTCTGGGTTCTGGGATACTGATCGTGACATTACGTTGGGACTTTAAACATGGACCCTGAAGGGGCTGCTGCGTCACCTCCATCCCCTGAAGTGATTCGAGCAAATCTCCTCCAGCGTCTTAGGGAACAAGAAGCCCAGCAGGACCAGATTATCCAGTGGCTCCAGAGACTATCTGAAAGGTTGGATGCGCTCCAACAACAGCCTGCCACTCCTACTCCCGCTTCTCTCCTAGGAGGCGGTTCATCACACACAGCTTCAGCAATGTATGTATTTGAGCCTAAGGTCCCGTTCCCTGAAAAGTTTTCTGGGGAGCGTAGTAAATTTTTTGCTTTCCAGGAAGCATGTAAGTTGTACCTTAGCTTCCTCCCTCGTTCTTTTCCCATGGAGGAGCTGAAGGTTAATTTTGTTATGACCCTACTGCTTGGGGATCCTCAGTTATGGGCGTTTTCCTTACCACCCTCCGATCCAGCCTGTACATCCCTCGATTCCTTTTTTAAAGCCATGGCGATAATCTATGACGATCCTGATTGTTCTGCCTCTGCTGATTCCGCTATTCGTAACCTTAGGCAGGGTAAACGACGGGTTGAGGATTACTGTACTGAATTCCGCCGTTGGGCAGTAGAAACGGGGTGGAATGACATTGCCTTACGTAGTCAGTTTAGAATCGGGCTATCTGACGCTGTGAAAGACAGCCTGATCAATTTTCCCGCCTCATCCTCCCTAGACTCCCTAATGTATCTGGCCATTCAAATTATAGGAGGCACAGGGAGAGACGTCAGGAGAAAGTATCCGCAGCTTCTCCACAACCCTCTCATACAGAGTTTATACCTAGACCTGAGGTTGCCTTCTCTAAGCCCTCAGAAGAACCTATGCAGCTGGGTTCTACCCGTTTATCCTCTGAGGAAAAGGATCGCAGACGGGCTAATGGGTTGTGTTTGTACTGTGGGCATAAAGGTCATTTTCGTAGTACTTGTCCCAAAAGGCCGGGAAACGACAGAGCCTAAGCAGATCTGGGGAGTTCTGCTTGGGCAATGTCGTTTCCACTCCCCAACCTAGTTTATCCAAAGTCATGGTTCCGGTCCTTTTGGGATGGGAGACGAGTAGTGTGGAAAGCTTGGCATTTATTGATTCTGGGGCAGAAGGGAATTTCCTAGATTCTAATTTTGCTTGCAGGCACGGTATAACCACACTTCCTTTATTCCCTCCCATCAAGCTAGTTGCCATTGATGGTACGTCTCTGGGTCGTGGGCTTATTTCCTCTAAGTCCGTAAGTTGTTCCATGTCCATAAGGTCACACCATGTGGAACAAATCTCCTTTCTCATCATAGATTGCCCGCATACCCCAGTGATCCTAGGTCTCCCTTGGCTGCGTAAGCACTGTCCCCAGATTGATTGGTTAACTAGTAGTATACTCCAATGGGGAACAGATTGTCAGACCTTATGCATGAAACCCGTCCAGGCTCTGGCCGCAACCTCTTTACAGGGGCTACCTGCTCCTTACTTCCCTTTTGCGGACGTCTTTTCTAAAAAAGCTGCCGAGACTCTTCCCCCACACAGGCTTTATAACTGTGCCATTGATTTAATCTCTGGTTCCTCTCCTCCTAAGGGTAGAATTTACCACTTATCTCTACCCGAGACCCAGGCTATGGAAGAGTATATAAAAGAGAATTTGGAGAGGGGGTTTATTAGGCCCTCTTGCTCCCCAGCAGGAGCAGGGTTCTTTTTTGTAGAAAAGAAAGATGGGGGTCTCAGACCATGTATTGACTACAGGGGTTTAAACAAAATCACGGTTAAAAACCGTTATCCTCTTCCCTTGATTTCCGAACTCTTTGATAGAGTCAAGAGTGCCACCATTTTTTCTAAGCTCGATCTTAGAGGCGCTTATAATCTAATACGAATTCGGGAGGGGGATGAATGGAAAACTGCCTTTAACACCCGCGATGGGCATTATGAATATCTGGTAATGCCCTTTGGGTTATGTAACGCCCCTGCGGTTTTTCAAGAATTAGTGAATGACATATTCCGTGATCTTCTAGGTCGCTCTGTAGTGGTGTACTTAGATGATATTTTGATTTATTCTAATAGTCTCTCTGATCATCGTGCCCATGTTCAGGAGGTCTTATCTAGATTAAGGCAGCATCACTTGTATGCAAAAATTGAGAAGTGTATCTTCGAAGTTTCTTCAGTTCACTTCCTGGGCTATATTATTTCCCATAAAGGTCTAGAACTGGATCCAGTCAAGGTTCAGGCCATCGTAAATTGGGTACAACCTTTGTCTCTACGGGCGATACAGAGATTTCTGGGTTTCGCCAACTATTACAGACAATTTATTAAGAACTTTTCTACATTAGTGGCTCCAATTACCGCTCTCACTAAGAAGGGTGCTGATCCAAGCATTTGGCCAATAGAGGCCTTAACAGCCTTTAAACTATTAAAGGAGGCTTTTGTTTCCGCTCATGTACTCCTGCACCCTGACTCGGCTCTCCCTTTCCTACTGGAGGTAGATGCTTCTGAAATTGGAGCAGGGGCAGTCCTGTCTCAACGGCATCCTGTAACGAATAAGATTCACCCTTGTGGTTTTTTTTCTAAGAAGTTTTCTCCTACGGAGATAAATTACGATATTGGTAATAGGGAGTTACTGGCCATAAAATTGGCATTTACCGAATGGAGACACCTCTTGGAAGGTGCCAAACATGTAGTAACAGTAATCACTGATCATAAAAATCTCTTGTACATTGAATCTGCTAAGCGTTTGAATCCTAGACAGGCCAGATGGGCATTATTCTTTTCCCGTTTTAATTTCATTATAACTTATAGACCTGGTGAAAAGAACGTCAAAGCAGATGCCCTGTCTAGGAGTTTTGACCCCAACCCTCTGGAGAGATCTCCACCTGACCCTATTGTCCCTAAGGAGTTGATTATAGCTGCTCTGAATCCAGATCTGCTTACTTCCCTGACGGAAGCTCAGGTTGACTCTCCTCCCAATGTGCCCCCAGGGAAATTGTTTGTCCCAGAAAACCTCCGTGAGGCAGTTTTTTTAGAGGCTCATGATGCTAAGGCAGCTGGGCACCCTGGTCGCAGTAAGACCTGTTCTCTCATGTCTCTTACCCTTTGGTGGCCAACATTAAGACAAGATGTTAATAATTATGTTGACTCGTGTCCAACTTGTCAACGTTCCAAGCCGTCCAGGTCCTTGCCTCAGGGCCTACTACAGTCCCTTCCGATTCCTGAAAGGCCATGGACTCACATCTCCATGGATTTCATTGTAGATTTACCTCCTTCCAAAGGGTATACTGTTATATGGGTGGTTGTAGACCGCTTTAGTAAGATGTCCCATTTTATCCCCCTTCCCGCCCTCCCTTCCGCGAAATCCCTAGCAGAACATTTTATGGTGAATATTTTTAGACTCCATGGGGCTCCGCTGAATATAGTCTCCGACAGGGGAGTCCAGTTCGTTTCTAGGTTTTGGCGGGCTTTCTGTTTTTTGATGGGTACTGAGTTGTCCTTCTCCTCAGCATATCATCCTCAGACCAATGGGCAGACAGAGAGGACAAACCAGTCTTTGGAACAGTACCTTAGATGCTATGTTGCCAGTAATCAATCCCTTTGGGCTGATTTTCTTCCGTGGGCTGAGTTTGCTTTCAATAATTCCACTCACGCATCCACTGGGGAGTCACCGTTTTTTGTTGTTTTTGGCATTCATCCCAGAGTTTTTTCATTTTCCACTGTTCCTTCGGAGGTACCTGCTGTCAATTCTATAGTTGATAATTTCTCTAACATTTGGCAAAAGGTTCATAGTGCATTGTCTTCTGCAGTAGCTGTTCAGAAGAAAGCCTTTGATAAGCGTCACAAAACATCACCCGCTTATCAGGTTGGTGAAAGGGTTTGGCTTTCTTCCAAGAATGTTCCTCTGAAGGTTCCCTCTTCCAAGTTTGCACCCAAGTTTATTGGTCCTTATGTGATTTCTGAAATTATAAACCCTAACACGGTCCGTCTAGAACTTCCTCCCGAACTCAAGATTACTAATTCTTTTCATGTTTCTTTGTTGAAACCCACTAGAGTGGTTCGGCAGCGATCTCCTCCTCCTCCTGTTTCTATTGAGGGACAATCCGAATATGTGATTCAAAGGATAGTTGACTCTCGCCTCTCTAGGGGTAAGCTACAATACTTGGTGCATTGGAAAGGTTATGGTCCCGAAGAGAGGTCTTGGGTTCCAGCTTCTGATGTTCGGGCAGATTGTCTGGTACGGCAATTCCATGCTAGGTTTCCAAATAAACCTAGGGGTCCGGTGGCCCCCTCTGGAGGGGGGGGTAATGTAAGGGTACCTGGTGGTCTAGTGGGGCGGCGAGGACGCCCGCCGCCTCCTCCGTTGCGGGGACGCCCGCCGGTTCTCCCTAGGAGCGGGCGCGCGCGACGTGCGGCCCTTTAAGGCTTCTGCCTTGTGCGCATGCGCACTCGCGTCCGGCGCCTCTACGCATGCGCACGCGCGTCTACGCTCGGCGCGCGCATATGACGTCACGATGGCGCCAAATTCAAATATTTAAGGTGCTTCTAGCTTGAAATCATTGCCCAACGTAGGTTCTGCTTCCTGTAAGTTCCTGGGTGTGTTTCTCTGGTGTTCCTGCTGTGTTTTGACCTTAGCCTGTACCCAACCTTCTCTTGTTTGCTGCCTGTATTGACCTTGCCTGTTCCTGATTATTCTTGCCTGCTGCCTGGACCGACCATTGCCTGACCGACTATTCTACTGGATCCTGACTTTGTACTGCATTGCCCGATTGTTGCTGACCCCGGCCCGTCCTGACTACGCTTGTGTTCCCCCACCTTCCTGTCATACAATTGGTTCCCGTGCCTGCTCAGAACTCTCTCCTCGGGTCTCTCACAACAAGTCCTGGCGGCATCCGAGTAGCGAAGGGCTCCTCCCGACGTGAAAGGCGGCGGTTATAGGCAGAAGCGTGAGCCGAGACTGGGTCCTTGGAGACTGTTCTGGGTTCTGGGATACTGATCGTGACAGATCAATTACAAGGTACTGTTTTATTATTACAGAGAAAAGGGAATCATTTAACCATTAAATAAACCCAATAGGGCTGTTCTGCCCCCAATAAGGGGTAATTATATCTTAGTTGGGATCAAGTACAGGTACTGTTTTATTATTACAGAGAAAAGGGAATCATTTAACCATGAAATAAACCCAATAGGGCTGTTCTGCCCCCAATAAGGGGTAATTATATCTTAGTTGGGATCAAGTACAGGTACTGTTTTATTATTACAGAGAAAAGGGAATCATTTAACCATTAAATAAACCCAATAGGGCTGTTCTGCCCCCAATAAGGGGTAATTCTATCTTAGTTGGGATCAAGTACAGGTACTGTTTTATTATTACAGAGAAAAGGGAATCATTTAACCATTAAATAAACCCAATAGGGCTGTTCTGCCCCCAATAAGGGGTAATTATATCTTAGTTGGGATCAAGTACAGGTACTGTTTTATTATTACAGAGAAAAGGGAATCATTTAACCATTAAATAAACCCAATAGGGCTGTTCTGCCCCCAATAAGGGGTAATTATATCTTAGTTGGGATCAAGTACAGGTACTGTTTTATTATTACAGAGAAAAGGGAATCATTTAACCATTAAATAAACCCAATAGGGCTGTTCTGCCCCCAATAAGGGGTAATTATATCTTAGTTGGGATCAAGTACAGGTACTGTTTTATTATTACAGAGAAAAGGGAATCATTTAACCATTAAATAAACCCAATAGGGCTGTTCTGCCATCCCATAAGGGATCCCATACCTGTGTTAGGTCATAGGAGCCAGATTTGAGATGTAAGAATGAATGTATTTGTGTAGCTGTAAGTAGAATTTTCAGGCCTATGTGAGAGTAATATCAGCGTGAAACACTGCGGTTGCCATTCATCTAACAGAAAAGTTTAAATGCAGCGTAACTCGTACCTATTATCCTAAATCTGCAGCGTTTGATCCTGAAACATTACCCCCGTGTGCCCTGCTATGCCTACGCCGAGCTGTCAGAAATCCACAGTTCTCCTCGGGGCACAGACATAGCAAAACTTAGATAAAAGCCATCGCCCCCCGGAGTGGTTTGTCCCAAACCAAAGCACGCTCTGTACCCCCTCGTTTTCTGGCAGGATAGAATGGGATTTTTTTTTTTTTATCGTTTTTCTCCTTTGAGGTTTAGCTCTCCAAATGCTTCTTTTGGCTTCCGCAACAAATACAAAGACTCTGTGTGGGTGAAATGGCTTTGGGATGTATATTAACTCTTTTGGTGAGCGGAGAATGATCTACTGTTTGTAAAACAAGGGGGTGTACTTGTGTATCAGCAAAATGTTGCTAAATGCTTTAGATTTAGAAATAGAAGCAGAAACCTCATTTGAACTAAATGCAAGGGCAGGTATGTAGTCATATACAAATAATCCAATTATAAATGAATCAGAGTAACGTCGGCATCCATGTCTGCCTGGCTTTCCTCCAGGTACTCCGGCTTCCTCCTACACTCGCATTAAATACACGCAAATGTATCTCAAGTGTGAGTGTGTGTGTGTGAGTGGAAGGGCTCCTTTATGCAGGGACTAATATGAATGAGGAATCTATTAATAAAGCATAATAATCTAGATTCCCACATTTTCATTTTACGTTCATACCTGTACATAAGATTAAGAAAGGAATTCACTAGTAGCCCTGAGGTTCAATAGAGGCAGCCTGGTATGAGCCAGGTAAATAGACACAGGAGGCGGCTGGGGCAGAGGCCCGACGTCAGGGCAGGTGGGTTGGGGGCTGCCCCATGCACTGCATTGTGTTACTTTCTTATAGTTATACCCAGTGTCGGACTGGGACCCCAGGGACCCACCAGAAAACCTTATATCATGGGCACACTCTCTGATTTTACTTTATTCCCTTCCACTTTATTCTCCTAGTCTCTTTTATTTACATTTTAGCATCTATTTCTATTCTTTGATCCCATTCAGAAATAAGGAATGAGCATGAAACAGGCCAAAATGGTCAGGAGCAGGAGGGCCCACTAACACCTGGGAGTTTTCCTGGTATCCCGGTGGGCCAGTCCGACACCATACCCCCCAACTGTCCCGCTTTGCGTGGGACAGTCCTGCTTTTTATAGCGCATCCCGCTGACCCGGATAGTTCCATGAATGTCCCGCATTTCCGTAATAGATTACGGAAATGTGGGACATTCATGGAACGATCTGCGATAGCGGGATAAGCTGGCTGAAGCTAGGCGCTCCGACTCCTTGCGCGGCTTCTCTCCTTATGTGGCTCCTTCTCCGGTGGTCCCAGGACCTTTTTTAAGGTTGCGCCCCATGCGTAATGACATCACGGGTACCCAGGGGCGCAACCTTATAAAAGGTCCTGTCTCCACTTCACAAGGAACCGCTGAAGAAGAAGGAGCGTGTATTGGGGGGCTCTGTGTATGGGGGCACTGTGTATGAAGGGTACTGTGTATGAGGGCACTGTCTATGGGGGCACTGTGTATGGGGGGTACTGTCTATGGGGGGTACTGTCTATTGGGCCATTGGGGGCACTGTGTATGAGGGGTACTGTCTATGGGGGCACTGTGTATGGGGGGGTACTGTCTATGGGGGGCACTGTGTATAAGGGGTACTGTCTATGGGGGCACTGTGTATGGGGGTACTGTCTATGGGGGCACTGTGTATGAGGGGTACTGTCTATTGGGCCATTGGGGCACTGTGTATGGGGGAAAAACTGGGACATAGTTATAACTCACTTATAACTGACTGCCCTCTATGTTTGTATTTTATATGTAGGAGTTGCTATATTGTTTTCCTTAGGTCGTACAGTATGAGGGTATAGCACATTGCGTCTGATCCCGCCATTTCAACTATATAAAAGGAGTCTTTTTAGAAAAAAATGGGGTGTTTTAATTGGGGCGTCGCCACAAAAGTGGGCGTGGTCAAAACAATCTTTTTGTCCCTCTTTTCATTTTTCAAATGTTGGGAGGTATGCAACACTGCTTATACTTGCTCAACTTATGACACCATCACATACAACAAATTGGGGTTCTCACAATACATTTTGTACACCTACACACAAACCAGTACAAATTCTGACCCACCTTCCTGTATATTTTCTGCAACGATGATGATGGATAAAAAAACAGAAAACCAGATGCAAGTTGTCTTCTTCCCTACAAGTCATATTCTTGCTGCGCAAGCAGTATGGTAACCCTCGTGCATATGAATGAATTTGTATATGCAGCTTATCTAATACAGGAGCTACAGCTTCTCTGTAACAATAGCAACATATAGTCATTTCTAATCTTATCCGTAAATACCCCTTTCCCATTCGTTTTTGACGTATTAATAATATTTACTCCGTTCCTTAAATGGAAAACACTGCATAACTAATATTCACTCTATAAACAATAAATTATAATATAGAACTGCAATTATGGGAAAGCTTCTTTTATTCCCCCCCCCCCCCCTTGGAGAAATAGAGTGGGTTTTATTGGGCAAATGAATATTTTATATATGATAGGCTCTCAAAGCATCCAGGATTGTGCACAAGTTCCAGCGGATATGCAGAAAGATAAGGTTGCTGCACACACAGAGTTTAATAGTGAGATGGCGTCCGGTCCCAATAGGACGTAAAGGCGATCAGTTCTTGCCCACTTTGCAGAAAGCTTACATTGCAGTAAGGCAGCTAATCTCATTATCGTAGTATTGCGCGCTCGCTTGCATGCAGGATCCGACACCTGCAGAGGAGGAAAACATGCTGGCTGGTAGGATACAAACAAACAGACCCGACACGCCGAGGGTTTTATTTACTGATGGGTCACGGCATATGGGAGTATCGTATGTTCAACGTGGACGCATCAAACCGTTAATAAAAGCTGATTTTGTGGATTTTATTTCCTTCAATTATTCCCAACTTGTAGGGTGAGGAATGGTTTGATTGTTTGTATTGCTGTGATACTGGATCTGATGGTCCTTGCTTCAAGTCCCAGCACCGGCAGATTGTGACCATTGATCTCCCGTGGAGCTTAAGTACCTTGATCTTTGAGAAGATGAAAGCTCCTATCCATTGTATCTTTATGAATTACCCTGGCAGAACTAGAGTTTACTAGGCCCCAGATCATTTTGTTTTTGCCCCCCCATAACCCTGTGATGATGCCTCTATCACAAACATATTTTGATCCCTGTGCCTCCATACTGTGTGGCCCCTTATCAGTTGCAGAGTCTGATTCCCCTATACCAGGGCTTCATGAGCAAAATGTAAATAAAAATATGTTGAAGAGCAATACAAGCATGAACAATTTCCTAGGGGGGGTGAACAATAACGGCTTTGATTGGTTATTTAGTAGCCCCATGTGGACTGGCAAACTTTAGGAGGTTCTCTATGGCATTACACATGGTCTTCATACTTCCAAAACTTGCCTCCAAGCCAGGAGTTTAAAAATGGGCACCTTCTTCGAGGTTGCTTGGAGCAATATCAAAGGGGTTGGAGAGCAACATGTTGAGGCTCTTAGTCCTAAGCTAGGGCTCCTAGAAAGCTTTATAGATAGGCTTGATGTTGATACAGCAAAGGTACATCTTTATAATACTGATACTGAGAAAAAACATTGGCTTAGAGCAGTGATCTCCAACTAATGGCTCGGGGGCAACATGTTGCTCACCATCCCCTTAGATGTTGCTCTCAGTGACTCTAGGTGGCCATTTTTATATTTCTGGCTTGGAGACAAGTTTTGGAAGAATAAGGATGCAGATTTACTCCAAGCAGAGCCTCCTGCAGGCCAGCAGACCACATGGGGCTACCAAATATCCAATCACAGCCCTTATTTGGCACCCCCAAGGAACTTTTTTCATGCTTGTGTGGCTCACCAACAGTTTTTACACCTGAGTGTGGCTCACGAGTGATAAGGCTAATGCCAGATGAGGCGTAGGGCATATAGTTTTGGCAAGCGGAAAAGCTCTTGCTGAAAATTCCACCTACGCCTCCTACATGTGCCTGCACCGGAATGAATTATATACGCTCGGGTGTGGGCACATGTAGCCGAAATACGCATAAAAACACAAGACTTTGCATTCTCTCACGTTTTTATGTGTATATCGGCTACATGTGCCTGCACCCGAGCGTATATCATTCATTCCGGTGCAGTCACATGTAGGAGGCGTAGGCGGAATTTTCAGCAAGTGCTTTTCCGCTTGCCAAAAATATCCGCCCTACGCCTCGTCTGGCAATAGCCTAAAGGTTGGGGATCCCTGGCTTAGAACTACAAATAGTATATACCATAGCCTTGTACATGAACATTGGGAAAGTTGGGAATTTGACTAATTGGGCATGTTTGCTCCTGACAGGCAGTAGTGGGGTCTCTATTTGCTTCCCTACCCTCTGGGAGTAAAATAACCCCCAGCCTTGCAAATGGCAATATTGTTCCTGCTGATGTTATTAGCAATTTTGAAATGGTTGAGACCAATGGTCGATCCACAGGGCTTCTTTCATTCTTAGGGCTATGATATCAATAATGCATTTTTGTCCAGATCATTTTATATTCTGCCCAGAGGTTGACTGGCAGGGTGGCATTTTCATAATAAGTGTACCAACATTACTATCATTGGGTATGTTCTGCTGACTATAAGTATGTGTGTCAAGGAGAGGATTCCGTTGATTCCACTGACAGATGTGGGGGTTCATTTGGTGGATGCAGGGAAGCACTCTGGACACGCCGGTAGCTTTACATGAATAATTGGCATCAATTTAATCTTGTCAAAGGATTCTTACAGCCGACAAAACAAACAACAAACAAAATACTGACATAAATGCAGTTGTATCTCCCTACCCTGATATCCTGCAAGGCGATACGCAAAGCAAATCCTTGCTCCTGATATCCCGGAGCCAAGTATCTAAGCTTTAGATGCCAAGAAAACTCGCGGTTCCAGAACATAAGGGTTGTCCACCCACAATTTATCCCACACGTTGCTTTAACTGCTGGTCAACACAATGTGGTAACATACAAAGACAACTGCGGTTGGTTTGTTTCTCTTAGTGTTAATTGTGCCGTTAATCACACCCAACAACCACACAAAGAAGAGGTCAGCAGAGAAGCTGAAGATTTCCCACTACAGTTATTTAGACTACAGACAACTGGACAGGTAAGAACCCAAGATACAACTGAGATATTAAAGGTGAAACACACCTACATATAAGGAAGACCTTGTACAATACTTGTTGCAGGTCTCATCCACTTGCCGACAGATACATAAGCAGTATAAATGTCATTTGTAACCCCTATTTGGCTATAAAATAGTCAAAACCCAGGCTAGTGTAGGTATTAGAGCATGGGGTACATGCGACTCTTTTAGACAGGATGGGCCTTCGCTATATGGAAGACACCTGCGGAGCTGGGGTGTAGTGTAACTACTAGTGATGAGCGAATCTGTTCTGTTTCGCTTCGCTGAAAAATTCACGAATCTTTCAAATGATCCGCGAAATGTCGAAAATTTTGTGCGGCGACTATTCTTTTGTCGCCCGCGGCTATTATTTTGTTGTGCAGCTATTATTTTGTCGCCCGTGGCTATTATTTTGTGGTCCGCGGCTATTATTTTGACGCATGGCTATTCTTTTGTCGCCCGCATCTATTATTTTGTCGCATGGCTATTCTTTTGTCGCCCGCGGCTATTATTTTGTCACGCGGCTATTCTTTTGATGCCCTCGACTATTCTTTTTTGACGCCGGCAACAATCTTTGGACGTGTGGCGAATTTTTCCGCAGCAAATTTTTTCATCCATTTCATGAAACAATCCGCCAATGGCGAAATGCGGAAATTCGCTGCGAATCCATGCCTGGCGAAACATTTTGCCCATCACTAGTAACTACAACTCACTACAACACACTGCTGTGCGCAGTAAAGATGGACACCAGAAGGTTCTTGCAGTTGAACTATAGCACAGTTTATTGTCAAAGACAAATGAAAATGCAGGGATAAGTAAATACTCACAAATGCAAATGGTAAATGATAGTAACACTCTGAGGACAGCAAAGAGAGGATGCACACCAGTTTATCCCACCTCTTTTGGGAGACTGGGAAGGGTAAATGCACCTGGTCAGCTTGGCACCCCTTTGGAAGCAGTCAGGATAGATACCTCAGTCCTCAGGTTAATAACCCCTAGCTTGAGAGTCCTACAGCTGACTGTGGATCAGGGTTGAGATACTGCCTGATTCCTATGTCTTAACCGTGGCCCTATGCTGAGGCAACAGTGCCTGTATGGAAGGCTACTTCCAGCTACTTTCCTTGGTGGAGCCGAAACTGCTCTTGCTTCCAACCCTCTCTATTTCACTCTCCTAGAGAGTGCTCTTACAAGAGTAACTATCTAACTGGTCTTCATTCACGGGGTCCCTGTCCCCGACTTTCACCAGAGTAGGTATTAATCTCTGGGGCAATTATGCTTTACTGGGGCCTTGTTCTGATCCCAGGCTCAGTGGACCTTCACCTGAGCTACAGAGGCAGCCCCACCTCCTTGCTAAACACTATATGAGTTTGCAAGAGGTGTGGTCAACCCAAATAACCAATAATGGGTGAACTAGATACATGGGACTTTGCCCAGTAACAGTAGAAATAAGGAAGTGGTAGGGTTAAAGCCATAGGGGCAGATTAACCCTATGGGTCCCTACACATTTATGACCACAAGTGCAGCATGCAAAGTGCAATATTGGAAGCAACGTGACAAGTTTTTTTACCCACAATGCAGTGTGTAGGGGCAGTGTAACACTGAGGAGTTAGGGGCCCACCGAACTGTCACCTCAGGGGCCCCCCACCCCAGTCGTGAAATTCGCCACTAGTGATGAGTGAATGCCCGCAACTATTCTTTGGTCGCCCGCGGCTATTCTTTTGTCGCCCGCAGCTATTCTTTTGTCGCCCGCAGCTATTCTTTTGTCGCCCGCAGCTATTCTTTTGTCACGCGGCTATTCTTTTATCGCCCTCGGCTATTCTTTTGTTCTGATGCTATTCTTTTGTCGCCCAAGGCTATTCTTTTGTCACCTGTGGCTATTCTTTTGTCGCACAGCTATTCTTTTGTCGCCCGTGGCTATTTTTTTGTTGCAAGGGTATTCTTTTGACGCCCGCGGCTATTCTTTTGTTGCAAGGCTATTCTTTTGTCGCCCGTGACTATTCTTTTGTCGCCCGTGACTATTCTTTTGTCGCCTGAGGCTATTCTTTTGTCGCCCAAAGCTATTCCTTTGTCACCCGCGACTATTCTTTTGTCGCACGGCTATTCTTTTGTCACCCGTGACTATCCTTTTGTCGCCTATTTTTGGACGCACGGCGAATTTTTCCGTCACAAATGTTTTCAGCCATTTCGCGAAACAATCCGCCAATGGCGAAACGTGGGAATTCGCTGTGAATCCATCCCTGGCGAAACATTTCGCCCATCACTACTTGCCACCAACCTACACCTAACCCTTTTTCCCCCCTTGGGTACGAGCAGAAGGTGGGATGGACACACTAGGGCTGAGTGCAAGTACAGGGAAGTGCAACGAGTGGCTTTGGACGTAAATACCTTTGTGCAATCCTAACTGTGGTTGTGGTTGTAAATGAGGCCTCGTGTCTCCTGGTGGTCTGGTACAGTTCACATATGCAATCATTATATCAATACCACCCATCACATTTAATACAGCTGTTGTAATTCTTAATAAGTCTACTGTATTTATAACGTTTATTTCAGGGGTTTGTTCCGTAATGCTAAATAATTCAACATTATTGCCACAGTTCTTTCTTCTGGCCAAACAATGCTGTCACTCCGTGATGTTTCATTCCAGGCACTTCCATCAATTTAACACACCAGCAACAAAGGGAGTGTATACATTGAGGACAGAGAACACAAATATATATACATACCAATTAGAACTACATTTTCCTTAATCAGGTGGCTATTCATTTTCGATTAAACCCTGGAATTGGGGGTAGGGTGAATATATCATATGATTTCATAGGGAGTGTATAATTCTATATACTAGTGATGCAGTTGAAAGCAGTACAGGTATGGGACCTGTTATCCAGAATGCTTGGGACCAAGGGTATTCCAGATAAGGGATCTTTCTGCAATTTGGATCTCCATACCTGAAGTCTACTAAAAAATCAATAAAAAATGTATTAAACCCAATTGCATCCAGTAAGGATTATTTTTATCCTAGTTGGGATCAAGTACAGGTACTGTTTTATTATTACAGAGAAAAGGGAATCATTTAACCATTAAATAAACCCAATAGGGCTGTTCTGCCCCAATAAGGGGTAATTATATCTTAGTTGGGATCAAGTACAGGTACTGTTTTATTATTACAGAGTAAAGGGAATCATTTAACCATTAAATAAACCCAATAGGGCTGTTCTGCCCCAATAAGGATTATTTATATCTTAGTTGGGATCAAGTACAGGTACTGTTTTATTATTACAGAGAAAAGGGAATCATTTAACCATGAAATAAACCCAATAGGGCTGTTCTGCCCCCAATAAGGGGTAATTATATCTTAGTTGGGATCAAGTACAGGTACTGTTTTATTATTACAGAGAAAAGGGAATCATTTAACCATGAAATAAACCCAATAGGGCTGTTCTGCCCCCAATAAGGGGTAATTATATCTTAGTTGGGATCAAGTACAGGTACTGTTTTATTATTACAGAGAAAAGGGAATCATTTAACCACAAAATAAACCCAATAGGGCTGTTCTGCCCCAATAAGGGGTAATTATATCTTAGTTGGGATCAAGTACAGGTACTGTTTTATTATTACAGAGAAAAGGGAATCATTTAACCATGAAATAAACCCAATAGGGCTGTTCTGCCCCCAATAAGGGGTAATTATATCTTAGTTGGGATCAAGTACAGGTACTGTTTTATTATTACAGAGAAAAGGGAATCATTTAACCATGAAATAAACCCAATAGGGCTGTTCTGCCCCAATAAGGGGTAATTATATCTTAGTTGGGATCAAGTACAGGTACTGTTTTATTATTACAGAGAAAAGGGAATCATTTAACCATTAAATAAACCCAATAGGGCTGTTCTGCCCCCAATAAGGGGTAATTATATCTTAGTTGGGATCAAGTACAGGTACTGTTTTATTATTACAGAGAAAGGGGAATTATATCTTTTAGTTGGGATAAAGTTCAAGGTACTGTTTTATTTTTACAGAGAAAAAGGAAATCATTTTTAAAAATCTGAATTATTTGATTAAAAGGGAGTCTACAAGAGGCAGGCTTTCCGTAATTCGGAGCTTTCTGGATAACGGATTTCCGGATAAGGGATCCCATATCTGTATTAATAAGTGGGTATAAAAGCCAGAAACTTTAAACCTATGGCCAGGACCCAACATTGTGGCCATATGATCTTTAGGTTGGGTCTTTATGATCCCGCTTAATAAAACCGTTATTCCTGTATTAAATCCTTTATCTCAAGAGAAACTGCACATTCATTTATTTTATATGAGGCAACAAACATTCTTGCCAAGGGTTCTGCAAAGTAAGGGTTAAAGGAACACATGGCAGCCATAATATTAACCTGAAACCACTATGATTTGAAAGATACATATCACAATGGAATTCTTTTGTGCATAGTAGATCAAAGGACTGAAACATTTATTTATTCAGCAATTTTAAGATTTCGTTAAATATTGACTGAGACAGCAATGGCTATATTGCTTCCAATGCCATAGACAGGTTTGTATATTGGGAACAGCGAGGTTTATAAGAGTAGATGAACAGATGCAGAACTTACCAGTTCCCTTCAGACATTTCCCACTTTAGGGTATTTATGGTTTTTATCGAAAACTTTACAATAAAATATAATTAACGTAACTCAGCTCGACGTGCCGGCAGAAGACATTAAACATTAAATCCCCCCCCCAGGCCCCTGGCCAGATACCATGATGAAGAACTTGACCATTGGAAAAAGGCAGTCTCATCGACAATATCATTTTCGTGGTTACAGAGGTTTTTAAAACCACGACTAAGCTCATTTCCACTAAAACCACTAATGCCTAGCCATTTATTAAAGAATCCAAATTGAAAAAGCACGAAAAAAGGGAAAAAACATAAAAACCACAAGCTTTTCTCTTTTTTCAAGGAATGGAGTATCTGAGAAATCCGACCTCTCTAACACCACAAAGGAAAAGGAGATCTTCCCATTGGAAACAGGACAGCTGCCCACTGACCATTCACAATTTACTGGTAATAGAGATCCTACATGGCCAGTCAAAAAGGGCCCAAGTTAATGGGATACTGCCCCCAGATTAAAGGGCATATCTGCAGTACATATCAAATTAATATCCCAAACTTAAAACAGGTATGGGATCCATTATCCGGAAACCTGATATCCAGAAATCTCCGAATTACGGAAAGTCTGTCTCCCATAGACTTGATTTTAATCAAATAATTTAGATTTTTAAAATGAATTTCCTTTTTCTCTGTAATAATAAAACAGTACCTGTACTTGATCCCAACTAAGATATAATTACCCCTTATTGGGGCAGAACAGCCCTATTGGGTTTATTTAATGGTTAAATGATTCCCTTTTCTCTGTAATAATAAAACAGTACCTGTACTTGATCCCAACTAAGATATAATTACCCCTTATTGGGGGCAGAACAGCCCTATTGGGTTTATTTCATGGTTAAATGATTCCCTTTTCTCTGTAATAATAAAACAGTACCTGTACTTGATCCCAACTAAGATATAATTACCCCTTATTGGGGGCAGAACAGTCCTATTGGGTTTATTTAATGGTTAAATGATTCCCTTTTCTCTGTAATAATAAAACAGTACCTGTACTTGATCCCAGCTAAGATATAATTACCCCTTATTGGGGCAGAACAGCCCTATTGGGTTTATTTCATGGTTAAATGATTCCCTTTTCTCTGTAATAATAAAACAGTACCTGTACTTGATCCCAGCTAAGATATAATTACCCCTTATTGGGGCAGAACAGCCCTATTGGGTTTATTTAATGGTTAAATGATTCCCTTTTCTCTGTAATAATAAAACAGTACCTGTACTTGATCCCAACTAAGATATAATTACCCCTTATTGGGGCAGAACAGCCCTATTGGGTTTATTTAATGGTTAAATGATTCCCTTTTCTCTGTATTAATAAAACAGTACCTGTACTTGATCCCAACTAAGATATAATTACCCCTTATTGGGGCAGAACAGCCCTATTGGGTTTATTTAATGGTTAAATGATTCCCTTTTCTCTGTAATAATAAAATAGTACCTGTACTTGATCCCAACTAAGATATAATTACCCCTTATTGGGGGCAGAACAGCCCTATTGGGTTTATTTAATGGTTAAATGATTCCCTTTTCTCTGTAATAATAAAACAGTACCTGTACTTGATCCCAACTAAGATATAATTACCCCTTATTGGGGCAGAACAGCCCTATTGGGTTTATTTCATGGTTAAATGATTCCCTTTTCTCTGTAATAATAAAACAGTACCTGTACTTGATCCCAACTAAGATATAATTACCCCTTATTGGGGGCAGAACAGCCCTATTGGGTTTATTTAATGGTTAAATGATTCCCTTTTCTCTGTAATAATAAAACAGTACCTGTACTTGATCCCAACTAAGATATAATAACCCCTTATTGGGGGCAGAACAGCCCTATTGGGTTTATTTAATGGTTAAATGATTCCCTTTTCTCTGTAATAATAAAACAGTACCTGTACTTGATCCCAACTAAGATATAATTACCCCTTATTGGGGCAGAACAGCCCTATTGGGTTTATTTAATGGTTAAATGATTCCCTTTTCTCTGTAATAATAAAACAGTACCTGTACTTGATCCCAACTAAGATATAAATAATCCTACTGAGTTTAATTAATGTTTTATGGATTTTTTAGTAGACTTAAGGTATGAAGATTCAAATAATGGAAAGACCCCTTATCCGGAATACCCTTGGTCCCGAGCATTTTGGATAACAGGTCCTATACCTGTACAATAATGCAGCCACAGTGAAGCCATATGCAGTACTTCTTAACCAGGACTCCTGGAACCAATAGACTGGAACCTAATGAGCCTTATACAGGTATAATGTTTCCATGGAGGGTTACTTTTACCTTTTCACTTTAGTTACAAAGGAGTATGTTCAAGGGCTAATGCCTCTAGGTGACTTCTAATGTCTTTATACAGTATATATAACAGTAGGAGGTACATTAACTTCTACGTCTGTTTGTTTCTATGAGACCATCTAAATGTGTTTGTCTGTCTCATTATCTTTATTTGTATCTATTTATCTCTCTTGGTATCTATTTGTATTTATTGATCTACCCATCTCTCTATATTGGTTTCTGAGCATCTATTTTTATCTCTCCATCTGTATCTATCTATAGCTATGTGTATTTGTCAGCTCATCTATCTGTATTTATCTATCTATCTATCCATTTATCCTTCTCCTTTTGACTTCCATTGAATAAAAACACCCATGGTCAAGCAATGGAATAAACACAGATAGCAGTGCAGATTGCTATTTTTAATTGCAAAAAAACAAAACAATACTATCTTTAGCAGTTTATTTTTCTAAAAAATATCTGCAACCACAGAGAACATTTTTAGAAATACATCTGAAAAATATACTTATTATTGGGCGAAGAGCTATACAGACACCAAGGAGGAAATATACTCTCTCTAGGTTCATGGTTAATTACATAGAAATACAGATCCATCAAGTTCAGTGTATCCTTGGGGTCTCCTAAATGACTAGGGGTCATTTACCTCTGTTAAGTGAAGTGAAAACTTCCTCTGCAATCGGCATGTTTTTTGCCCTTGTGATATACTTTTTATTTCTAAATGACACTGTTTACATAGCAAATAATTCACTCTGCCATTTAAAATTTTATTCTTGAACCAACAAATGTATTTGTAGCTGTAATATTGGTGTGTAGGCGCCATCTCAGTGCATTGGGCCTGAGTCTGAGCTTTCAGCCAGCGCTACACATTAGAACTGCTTTCAGCTAACCTATTGTTTCTCCTACTCCCATGTAACTGGAGGAGTCCCAAGCCAGACTTGGATTTCTTACTATTGAGTGCTATTCTGATACCTACTGGGAGCTGCTATCTTGCTCCCTTCCCATTGTTCTGCTGATCGGCTGCTGGGGGGAAGGGGGGGTATCACTCCAATTTGCAGCGCAGCAGTAAAGTGTGCCTGAGTCTGAGCTTTCAGCCAGCGCTACACATTAGAACTGCTTTCAGCTAACCTTTTGTTTCTCCTACTCCCATGTAACTGGAGGAGTCCCAAGCCGGACTTGGATTTCTTACTATTGAGTGCTATTCTGATACCTACTGGGAGCTGCTCTCTTGTTCCCTTCCCATTGTTCTGCTGATTGGCTGCTGGGGGTGAGGGGGGGATATCACTCCAACTTGCAGCGCAGCAGTAAAGTGTGACTGAGTCTGAGCTTTCAGAAGGAGCCAGCGCTACAGATTAGAACTGCTTTCAGCTAACCTATTATTTCTCCTACTCCCATGTAACTGGAGGAGTCCCAAGCCGGACTTGGATTTCTTACTATTGAGTGCTATTCTGATACCTACTGGGCGCTGCTATCTTGCTCCCTTCCCATTGTTCTGCTGATCCGCTGCTGGGGGGGAGGGGGGTATCACTCCAACTTGCAGCGCAGCAGTAAAGTGTGACTGAGTCTGAGCTTTCAGAAGGAGCCGGCGCTACACATTAGAACTGCTTTCAGCTAACCTACTGTTTCACCTACTCCCATGTAACTGGGGGAGTCTCAAGCCGGACTTGGCTTTCTTACTATTGAGTGCTATTCTGATACCTACTGGGTGCTGCTATCTTGCTCCCTTCCCATTGTTCTTCTGATCCGCTGCTGGGGGGGAGGGGGGGGGATATCACTCCAACTTGCAGCGCAGCAGTAAAGTGTGCCTGAGTCTGAGCTTTCAGAAGGAGCCAGCGCTACACATTAGAACTGCTTTCAGCTAACCTATTGTTTCTCCTACTCCCATGTAACTGGAGGAGTCCCAAGCCGGACTTGAATTTCTTACTATTGAGTGCTATTCTGATACCAACTGGGAGCTGCTATCTTGCTCCCTTCCCATTGTTCTGCTGATCGGCTGCTGGGAGGGGGGATATCACTCCAACTTGCAGCGCAGCAGTAAAGTGTGACTGAGTCTGAGCTTTCAGAAGGAGCCAGCGCTACACATTAGAACTGCTTTCAGCTAACCTATTGTTTCTCCTACTCCCATGTAACTGGAGGAGTCCCAAGCCGGACTTGGATTTCTTACTACTGAGTGCTATTCTGATACCTACTGGGAGCTGCTATGTTGCTCCCTTCCCATTGTTCTGCTGATGCAGCGCAGCAGTAAAGTGTGACTGAAGTTTATCAGAGCACAGGTCACATGGCTGTGGCTCCCTGGGAAATGAAGAATATGGCTAGCCCTATGTGACATTTCAAAATGAAATATAAAAAAATCTGATTGTGCTTTTGAAAAATGATTTCAATTCAGGATTCTGCTGGAGAAGCTGTATTAACTGATGGGTTTTGAAAAAAAAAAAAAGGTTTTCCCATGACAGTATTGCTTTTAAAAAGTAAAAAATATATATTTATTAGGATATGTGTTTTGTTTTATTTGTAGAGTGTAAGCTCTTTTGGGCAGGGCTCCCTTCCCCTCCTGTATCGGTTACTGATTGCTTTATATGTTACTCCTTGTAGAGTGTAAGCTCTTTTGGGCAGGGCTCCCTTCCCCTCCTGTATCGGTTACTGATTGCTTTATATGTTACTCCTTGTAGAGTGTAAGCTCTTTTGGGCAGGGCTCCCTTCCCCTCCTGTATCGGTTATTGATTGCTTTATATGTTACTCCTTGTAGAGTGTAAGCTCTTTTGGGCAGGGCTCCCTTCCCCTCCTGTATCAGTTACTGATTGCTTTATATGTTACTCCTTGTAGAGTGTAAGCTCTTTTGGGCAGGGCTCTCTTCCCCTCCTGTATCGGTTATTGATTGCTTTATATGTTACTCCTTGTAGAGTGTAAGCTCTTTTGGGCAGGGCTCCCTTCCCCTCTTGTATCGGTTACTGATTGCTTTATATGTTACTCCTTGTAGAGTGTAAGCTCTTTTGGGCAGGGCTCCCTTCCCCTCCTGTATCGGTTACTGATTGCTGTATATGTTACTCCTTGTAGAGTGTAAGCTCTTTTGGGCAGGGCTCCCTTCCCCTCCTGTATCGGTTACTGATTGCTTTATATGTTACTCCTTGTAGAGTGTAAGCTCTTTTGGGCAGGGCTCCCTTCCCCTCCTGTATCGGTTATTGATTGCTTTATATGTTACTCCTTGTAGAGTGTAAGCTCTTTTGGGCAGGGCTCCCTTCCCCTCCTGTATCGGTTACTGATTGCTTTATATGTTACTCCTTGTAGAGTGTAAGCTCTTTTGGGCAGGGCTCCCTTCCCCTCCTGTATCGGTTATTGATTGCTTTATATGTTACTCCTTGTAGAGTGTAAGCTCTTTTGGGCAGGGCTCCCTTCCCCTCCTGTATCGGTTACTGATTGCTTTATATGTTACTCCTTGTAGAGTGTAAGCTCTTTTGGGCAGGGCTCTCTTCACCTCTTGTATCGGTTACTGATTGCTTTATATGTTACTCCTTGTAGAGTGTAAGCTCT
Organism: Xenopus tropicalis; assembly: GCF_000004195.4. Lineage (NCBI taxonomy): Eukaryota > Metazoa > Chordata > Amphibia > Anura > Pipidae > Xenopus > Xenopus tropicalis. The sequence goes on from NC_030684.2 coordinate 11,926,218, forward strand.
TTTGGGCAGGGCTCTCTTCACCTCTTGTATCGGTTACTGATTGCTTTATATGTTACTCTGTATGTCCAATGTATGAAACCCACTTATTGTACAGCGCTGCGGGATATGTTGGCGCTTTATAAATAAATGTTAATAATAATAATAATTTATTTAATAAAAATGGTAAGTTTTCTCTCTTTTTTTTATTATTACTAAGTCTACAGTAAATATTATATATTTTACATGTACCTAAAGCAGGAACGTGTAAGCTGTCACCATTCTGCTTCTGCTAAATGATCATTTCCAGCCCCTTGTGAAACTCGTTAGCAGAGAGCCGGAGAACAGCTGGAGGGCTGCAGGTTATAAATCCCTGGCCTTAAATCTTCTCTGATCCTCAGCACTCATTAGTCTCTCTATGAAACCCTTTCCCTGTTTCCTGCTAATTAGACTCCAGTTATTAGTCATCATTGTGGCTACATTCCAAAACAAAACACAAAAAGGCAGAGCGAACTCGTTCTAATCAGCGTGGCCCGTATGCTTTTTCAGGCTCCCAGAATCCTTTGCACGCCGGTGCTTGACATGACACGGAGCGCAGATGCCCTGACCCAGCAAAGTGGAAGCTCGACCTCAGTTTAGAGGTACAAGGTGACTAAAGCTTATGCAGACTGGGAAACAGATTGAGAACATGTATATGTCAGAGCCAATGAGGAATCGGAAAAAACTGCCTCCTCCGAATGCCATGGTAACCGGTTGTTATGCAATCGTATAAGGCAGCCTCCGACAAGACTTTTTGGCACGAGACGGGGAAAAAAAAAATCCGAAATATCGACTTCTCCAGCATTTTTCAGACAATTAGTTGTTTACAAAGAAAACTAAAAGGGGGTAATGAAGCCCAGAGACAATTAGTAAGTCTACAGCCCACTCATAACAAGTCAGTGTAGGAATCGGCTGTTGGATCCTAAGTTTTTTTCTGTAGTTTGGCCAAAAATCTTCCCAGAATTCTCAATCCATATTTTAGATTTCATGGACACGGAATGAGACCCCTTTGAATGGCATTATCTATTGATTTTGTTTTATTAATATGAATGATGTGCCTTACAAGGGCAATCTGGACCATTGTGCTACTAAGACATCACGCTATAGTGACACCATAGGGCTTATTTACATCCACAAGTGCAGTGACCAAAGTACAATCACCATTTTTTTCCTCCACAATGCATTGTTTTTCCCCAGAATTCCAGGATCATTGTGGTTGCAAGGGTGATGCAATTGTGCTGTGCCTGACATAATTGCTTTTGGTTTGCCAAAGTGCATTTTATTGCAAATCTGTGGCGTCATTTCCGGTGTTCGGCATACAAGTGACGTTTGCGCCTGATCCTTTAGGTGCATTTTCCCAGTTAATACTGGGTGCAAAGGAAACCCTGGAGCTACTGACTGGTCCAGAGGTGGCGGTAGCTCTCGGGTTCTGATTTGCCAAAATGCATTTGATCTCAAATCTACCGCAATTGTGTGTTAAGGTGGCCGAACACTATAAGCTCACTTGGCAAGGTCGCCAAGCAACCCCTTATATCCCCACCTACAGGTGGGTGATATCGGGCTAACTCGGCTGTTTGGCCCTGGGGCCAAACAATCAAATTAGAATGGCAGGTATAGGCACCTGTTGGTTTGGGGACTGCATCAACGAGCCAATGCGGCCCCTGATCCAATGTAGAATCAATGTAGCAACAAAAGCACTGGCACTCAGAGCTGCAAACAGGATTAGCCCTTTACAAAATCTTTATAGCGGAAGTGCCTAAAAAGCTCTGAGGGCCAGTGCTTTTGTTGCTCCAAGGAGTTTGGAGAGGGTGCCGATCCATCTAGCAGTGTGCACCGAGCGCTAAATTGTTCTGGAGAGCCAAGGGTGTGCGAGGAAGGTCTTCTGTTCGTTTACCAATGTAAAATCAAACCTGTCCGATTGAGATCTGGAGTATTTCAGGCCCATACACAGAGAGATAAGCTGCCGAATCAGTCTAAAGGACCGATATCGGCAGCTAGAATGGCCCCATGTATGGCCACCTTTAGTCCCCTTCCAAAAGCTTTCCTACCAGTGATTTTAGCAGGCCTATAGTTTTAGACTGAGAATGGGATCGTTTGTCAAAATATAGTTGTTATGGATGCACCGAATCCCAGATTCAGTTCGAGATTCGGCCGAGTCGCCGATATGTTAATTAGAATCCGGAAAGGGATAAATGGGCAGTGAAAAAAAAATTTCGCCGCACGCGCGGCTAATTAGGATTTGGGTTCAGGATTCGGCCAAATCCTTCTGGGTGGGTTTGGGTGTTCGGCCGAACCCAAAAAAGTGGGTTCGGTGCATCCCTAGTAGTTGTAAAGCAAAGCTGCTGAAGATGATTAGCCAGACCACGTCCTGTTAACCAGACCCCTGCTCTCAACTTGCCAATCCACCTCCTTGCGTGCCAACCCGCTCCATATACATGTTGCATACCAGGCAGTTAGAGAAGGCAGCAGAGTTTCATGCAGTGTTATCCAATTCCAAGAATAGGACAGTATTATCCTTACTGGCCATCAAGCTGGGAGAGAGAATACATTTAGGAGAGCTAATAAACATTTACAAAAAAGAAAAACAATCATGGTTGGCACAAGTAGTTTCCGACCACTTACAGATCAGGTGTTCATTGGAAAAAAGTTGTTCCAAAAAATCCATAGTCATTTTGTGCTTGGAGATGGTGGTTTTTCTAATTGCACCCACCAAGATTGGGTTCTTACAGAGATCTTCACTTTGCCATTCTCAAAAGCTCACTTGGGTCTGGCACATACTTTGGTGAGTTTACTATAATATCACTGGAACTCTTTGTCTGCAAATAAGCTTTCAACCCAAATCTCCCCTCGACTGACCTCGTGATTGTGACTCCTATCTACAGCTTTGTTCCCCGCGCCAGGGGGGTAGCCCCGTGGTTCTTTGATGCAAAATGTGACTTTCTACCATTTAAGTAGAATATTTCGCCGGTGAAAAGAAAGAGAGGGTGGGAGAAAATTTCAAAAGCATAGAAATGGGGACAAAGGAGAAACACATAAAGGAATAACAGTAGGGGGGCATGGAGAAAGGGAAAGAAAGATGATTTAAAAAGGATTCCATTTCTTTTGTTCGTTATCCAGATAAGTATCTTTTTTTTTTTGCACTGGAAACGCCATGTTCCCTTGCAATACATAAATGCCATAAATCAAAGATTTACTGTGGAGTTTGGCTAATTCTTACCACTTTTGCAGCCAACCCCTATCATTGACTATGAGCTATGGACAACTGAACGTAATGATTTTGAGAAATTTATTTATGCAAATCCTATTACAGGTATGGGATCCCTTATCCGGAAACCCATTATCCAGAAAGCTCCGAATTACGGAAAGCCTGTCTTCCATAGACTCCATATTAATCAAATATTTCAGAATTTTAAAACTGATTTCCTTTTTCTCTGTAATAATAAAACAGAACCTTGTAATTGATCCCAACTAAGATATAATTACCCCTTATTGGGGCAGAACAGCCCTATTGGGTTTATTTCATGGTTAAATGATTCCCTTTTCTCTGTAATAATAAAACAGTACCTGTACTTGATCCCAACTAAGATATAATTACCCCTTATTGGGGGCAGAACAGCCCTATTGGGTTTATTTCATGGTTAAATGATTCCCTTTTCTCTGTAATAATAAAACAGTACCTGTACTTGATCCCAACTAAGATATAATTACCCCTTATTGGGGGCAGAACAGCCCTATTGGGTTTATTTCATGGTTAAATGATTCCCTTTTCTCTGTAATAATAAAACAGTACCTGTACTTGATCCCAACTAAGATATAAATAATCCTTATTGGATGCAAAACAATCCTTTTGGGTTTAATTAACGTTTTATTAATTTTTTAGCAGACTTAAGTTATGGAGATCCAAATTACGGAAAGACCCCTTATCCGGAATACCCTTGGTCCCGAGCATTCTGGATAATGGGTCCTATACCTGTATTCAGAATGCTCGGGACCTAGGGCAGGGTCAGACTGGGGTGTGCGAAGCCCACTGGGGCTGCCACTCCAGGGGCCCCCCACAACCCTCAGGGGCCAACCTCCCCCCCCCCAGGTATGCATACTTACCTAGGTCAGTGGGGGAGCACCATTATGTCCTGGTGGGGGGTCTGGGTCAGTGGGGCCTACTGAGTTTTTTTCCCGGTGTCCTGCCGGCCCAATCTAACCCTGACCTAGAGTTCAGGATAAGGGGTCTTTCTAAACTTTGGATTTCCATACCTTAAGGGGCCCAATGTGCGATTGGTTATGATTACAAAAAAATAATATTTTTTCTAACTTTTAGAACTGTGCATATTTTCTGCAATATTTTTTGTTAATTTCCACCACTTTTTCGTGCTTTGCGACAATTTGTGCGACAAAATCATATTTTTCGTGGTTTGCGACAATTCGTGCAACAAAATCATACGGCTATGAAAGTTCCAAAATTTTCATATTGAAATGAAAAGAATCATAATTTCGTGATTCGGATTCATAGTTTAATGAATGGGCCCCTAAAGGTCCCCATACACATTAAGATTTGCTAGCTTGGCGAGATCGCCAAGCGAGCGGATCTTCACCCGATATCCCCACCTACAGGTGGGTGATATTGGGGAGCGTGTAGGCTAATTCGAACGTTTGGCCCTGGGGCCAAACGATCGAATTATATTGGTGGCAATGGGGCAGTGGGGTCCCCGATCCGACTGAATTTTCTAACCTGGCTAATCGATATCTGGCCAATTACAGGCCAGATATCGGTCGGGCAGGCCCCTCATTTCTGCCCCTACACGGGCCAATAAGCTGCCGAATCTGTCCAAGGGACCGATATCGGCAGCTACAATTGGCCCGTGGATGGGGACCACGGGGTCTGCTAAAAATTAAACTTTAAGTTAACCCAGTAGGATTGTTTGAAAAAGATAGATTCCGGCATAGATTCCGGCAGAATCTCGAACCCAATCCTGGATTTGGTGCATCCCCTAATTATAATCCGGTGGCATCAATGTGCATTTGCCAAACAATGTTAATAAATTAAAGCAGATTCCACACTTATCACAAAGTGTCTATTTAATGTAACTTTATTTGTGCCACGCAAATAGAGATATTGACCACTTAGCGATATTCCTCTGCCTTTCAGGGCTCAAGCCGACCCTAGAGCCAACATCAGCTGGGACCTCATTGTGGAACATCAGTCGTTATTTCCAACACATTATCCCGCGCTCAGATCTATAAACGCACCATTTTGCACAAGGGTATAAAGATAGACAGACGCTAATCTGAGGCCAGAATAGCAATGGTAATATGAAGCTCGAAGCTCCTACAACAAACAGATCCAAAGACTTAGGGACTTAATAATAAATAAAAAGAAGAATTGAGCTGAAGGATGACAAGCTGAGAGAGAAAAAAAAAAAAGAGAGACCATTAAGAAGACACAGATAATCGATACCAACAGCAGAGAGAATCCAGATTGTGAGTGAAGTCGGTTACAAAACCAAGGACTTTATCCTTCTGCCTCTGATGTCTTGTTTGGTGCATTTAAAAGCATGTTCTGGGCGATGGAGTGGAATCATCCATTGGATCTACAGAGAGATTGTAATAGTGGCAGACCAGTGCAGGGCTACAGCCCCAGAGGTATTAATAGGCTTAAGATCAATTTGTAGTTTTGCCATTTACAATGATTTAACCTTCAGGCAACCTTCTGGACTTGTACAACTTCTTATTGTGCCAAGACACGTGAGCAGGGCAGGGAGTTATTAGGTTTGAGCATGCGAAGGGGAAAAAACGACATTGTAATGCTCAAGTTTTGTGCCCACAAGCTGTGCCAAGGGTAAGCAATCCTTACAATGTCAATTATATCTACCATCTTAGCACTTTTTAGGTGTACTCTAGAGTTAAAAGGCATATACAGTGTTAAAGCAACAGTCTATCCCCTCGTTCAACGTGAGTGTAATGAAGAGGGGGCTTGTGCTGAAAATTCTTTTTGCTTATTGATTTCCAAAAAAATCTCTGTGGTTTACTATTTCTTGAGATAAATAGTGCAGATTGGAAGTTCAAGCTATTCTGTATTGGGCCAAAAGGTAAAAGTACCAAAGGCAAGCTCCATGCCATTATCTACAACAGTGATCCCCAACCAGTGGTTCATAAGCAACATGTTGCTCCCCAACCCCTTGGATGTTGCTCCCACTGGCCTCAAAGTAGGTGCTCAGTTTTGAATTTTTGGCTTCATAAAACCCAGTGTAAAGCCAAACTGAACCTTCTATAGGCTGCCAATCCCCATAGGGGCTACCAAATAGCCAATTATAGCTCTTATTTGCACCCCCAGGAACTTTTTCCATGCTTGTGTTGCTCCCCAAAACTTTTTCCATTTAATGTGGCTCATGGGTAAAAAAGGTTGGAGATCATAGCTCATCTCCTAACCACAACCTCAGTATCCCCCACCCCGCTTGGCAACTCTCACTCACTCATAAGGCAGAAAAGGTGTGTGCCTATAGGTGGCCATACACGGCCCGATTGTAGCTGCCGATATCGCTCCCTTGGACTGATTCGGGAGCTTATCTGCCCGTGTATGGGCAGCAACGACTGGCCTACCTGACCAATATCTGGCCTGAAATCGAGCAGATATCGATCGGGCAGGTTAAAAAATTCGGATCGAGGACCGCATCAGCTCGTTGATGCGGTCCCAGAAGCAACTGCACCCTTAACAGTCATTATAATTCCGAATGACAAAACCGAATTAGCTTAAATTCCCCCGATATCGTCCACCCGTAGGTGGGGATCTAGGGAGAAGATCTGCTCACTTGGCGACCTCGCCAGATGAGCGGATCATTATGTGTATGGCCACCTTAAGGTCCTAGGGCACCCACCATGGATGCATCTTAGATTACTACGGCACAGATAACCCCCTGCATAATGGAACAGTCCCAACAGAGGGTGAAGGGGGGAGGTTGTACAGTATACTGGTATACAATTTAATTATCTACCTTGTAAGGACCAAGAATGGAATAGCTTCAGTTTCCCTGTTTAGGTCAAAAATAACAAAAAAACATAGATTTTCTTTGCAATTAAAACAATTGCAAGGGGGTATACTGCACCTTTAAGATCCTACAAAATCTTCATAGATTTTAATGTAATGTTGGCTCAGATAAAGTCAGATGTTTTCTTTTGTTTATACGTCTGCATCCGACAGTCAAGGTATTTCAATGAGGAAAAAAAAGGTCTTTCCGACACCATCAGTTTTTATCTTGTCGGAGGAAGACACAGCAGAGTTCACATCCAACAGGCGTGTAGTGTCGGATGGAAAAAATTACATGTAGTTTACACATCAGATTGTATCAGTACCATTTATATTGACCTGGCCGACTGCATCCGACTTATTGGATCCGTTGTTGATCTGACAAACGCTCATGGAGTTTAGGCCTTAGGGCTGTGACAGACGCAGTGTCAAAATCGCCGACGTTTCCTCTCAAGGCAACTTCGGCGGCAAATTGCTGTGCCACGTATGCCATCCCATCAGCAATTTACATTCTAGCTGGTGGGATCAGCGCCGGATTTCAAATTCTGCCGCCCCTAGGGCGCCCCCCCATTCGTGCCCCCTGCGCATGCGCAGCCAAACCCCACCCCCCGTGACGCGCCGTGTCGACGCAAGAGCGCATGCGCAGGCATTTAATTCCCATACGGAGCAGTGGGGAGAAATCCCCATTGCTCCGTATGGGAGCAAAATGTCAAAGTTTCGTTGTGGTGGGGCGGCACACCACCCCTAAATTTATGCCGCCCTAGTCCCGGGCCTTTGTGGCCTAGCCACAAATCCGGGCCTGGGTGGGATGGCATTTCGGGGAGATTAGTCACCCGCAAGATGGGAGATTTGTTGCACAGTGACTAATCTCCCCATCTGTCACAGCCCTTAATCTTTGGGTAAGGGCACAAAAAAGGGGTGCCCCTGTTGTTTAGAGCGAGTTTCAAAGAGCCCCCTAATTATGTATAATATCTTTCTTCTAGGGATGCACCAAATCCTGGATTCAGTTCGGTATTCGGCCAAATCCCTTACGATGGATTTGGGGGTTTGGCCGAACCCAAAAAACTGGGTTTGGTGCTTCCCTACTTTCTACAGTAGAAAATAGTAACTATAAAAGGGTGCTTGACCTGCTTTAACCCAATTTTCGGGTTGCGATGCTGATTTAATTTAGGTTCTCTAAGAAAACAGTCAGGAAATGCTGCTCTAGGGTCAAATTAACAACTCTGTGAAGATGAACTACTGGCCTCAATCATCTAAACAGTAATGCTTCCTCGGTAATAGGAAATAAAATATATGAAGCCAATTAAAAGTCCTAAACTGCAGTTCTGTAGTAGATAGAGGACTATAATTTTGACATGCTCGGAATGAGCAACTCTTTAATCGTGGCTCTTATATATGCTAGGCAGCTCTGTCTATTTAGTATGGGTGAAAATAACACACACAGAAGTCTTGTATGTTATCCATCGCTCAGGTACAGTATATTCCGGCACAAGCTGTTTATTATCTAACGCTCATTTAAGTGCTTACATCAACTAAAAGGATTTCAGGAGGTGCCACAGTGGATCACAGAGAGCATTAGTTAAAAAGAATGTACATTGTTAGCTGTCCTGCAACAAGAGACCTATTTACCAGGGGTCACTTATTTTATTGACAGCCTATTCCCAAAAGTGTTCCCTCTGCAGCCTTTGGGAGCTTTCCGAGCCCACTTCTAAGGATTTTCTTGATCAATATTCAGCCCACTCTTGAGCTCTGTGTTAGTGGTGCATTTATCTTGCAGGTTGGTTAGGTGAGAATGCTCTAATGTACTTTACCTTTTCACTGCCAGTGGGATAAGCAACAGCCAATGGGCAGTCATTTCTGTGAACATTATGTCAGGCCAATCATATTTATATTATTGTGTCTGGCCTATTGGTGTCCTAAATGGGAAAATAATCCCTAAATCAGGTTTATCTCCCAATTATACTCTTATTATATATAGCTTGAAGTGCTTGACCCATAGCTGCAATTCTGGGAGGCAGCTAAGGTATTCCTTGTCTTGGTTGGGAATTAGCCTCAAATAACAAATAGGACACCATCTAAAGTTGCTGTTGGTATTGAAGCTTATAATGACTGCTTCTGCCCAAAGGAAATATGGCCGTTCCTTCTCATATGATTAACAGCAAAGGTACAAGAAATGCTGTAATGCAGGGATGCCCAAAATGTAGATTCTAATCTACCAGTAGCTCTTCTAGGATCAGTATAACCTACCAACCTAAATATAATCCAATTAAACCACAAATCTAGAGCAATAAATTCATTAAGGGGTGCTGTTCATGTAAATTAGAAACTGTTTATTTTTTCTCAGTGTATTACAATTCAGTTGCAATACATTTCTATAGCAGTTGGTGAACCCTTAATGCTATAACATGACTAAATGTAGACCCTGAGTCAAATGGATACACAGTCAGAGTATACTGTGGTGCATGATCATAGCTAAATGGCTGAGCCCCCCAAATCGGTGCCAAGTCATGCCTTGGGAGATAGGGGTTGGAAAAGTTAAGTACAATCAGACTGAAAGAAAATTTAAGTGATATGCCTATAGAAAGGACTATAGAAAGATTAATGTTGTTATACCCACGGGAAATAACCACAAGAGACAAACATTCATATCTGTAACCACTAGAATTAGGCCAGTTAGTGTAGAACTGCTCATTTTATACCCTGGGTACCCCTGGAATTGAACTATAGCAGGGTGACTGTTACCCCAGTGTGTCTATATATCTGTAACCTTGTTATGGGCTAAGGGGGCCCAGCCTGAAGGCCAGTTAGGGGGGGATTTGGGGTGAGTGCTTATTTGTGCCCTGGGTACCCCTGGAACTATAGCAGGGTGACTGTTACCCCAATGTTTCTATATATCTGTAACCTTGTTATGGGCTAAGGGGGCCCAGCCTGAAGGCCAGTTAGGGGGGGATTTGGGGTGAGTGCTTATTTGTGCCCTGGGTACCCCTGGAACTATAGCAGGGTGACTGTTACCCTAATGTTCCTATATATCTGTAACCTTGTTATGGGCTAAGGGGGCCCAGCCTGAAGGCCAGTTAGGGGGGGATTTGGGGTGAGTGCTTATTTGTGCCCTGGGTACCCCTGGAACTATAGCAGGGTGACTGTTACCCCAATGTTTCTATATATCTGTAACCTTGTTATGGGCTAAGGGGTCCCAGCCTGAAGGCCAGTTAGGGGGGGGATTTGGGGTGAGTGCTTATTTGTGCCCTGGGTACCCCTGGAACTATAGCGGGGTGACTGTTACCCCAATGTTTCTATATATCTGTAACCTTGTTATGGGCTAAGGGGGCCCAGCCTGAAGGCCAGTTAGGGGGGGGATTTGGGATGAGTGCTTATTTGTGCCCTGGGTACCCCTGGAACTATAGCAGGGTGACTGTTACCCCAATGTTTCTATATATCTGTAACCTTGTTATGGGCTAAGGGGGCCCAGCCTGAAGGCCAGTTAGGGGGGGATTTGGGGTGAGTGCTTATTTGTGCCCTGGGTACCCCTGGAACTATAGCAGGGTGACTGTTACCCCAATGTTTCTATATATCTGTAACCTTGTTATGGGCTAAGGGGGCCCAGCCTGAAGGCCAGTTAGGGGGGGATTTGGGGTGAGTGCTTATTTGTGCCCTGGGTACCCCTGGAACTATAGCAGGGTGAATGTTACACTAGTGTTTCTATATATCTGTAACCTGATCATTACTATTTACTCTCACATTAATGTCCTCAATGTCCTTCACCATTTCAGCGCTGTCCAGGCTTAAACAGAAGCAAAGACCTGATCAGGAAAAGATTGCCCCCCCCCCACCCCCTCCATTTCGCACCTCTGCAGATGCTTAACCTTTCCGGCATGCCAGCTCAGGGAGGTGTTTTGCAGCTCTGTGCACTTAGCACTGCTCTCTGGAAGCTCTACTTTTGTGCTTGGGTCGGTGTAATGCGACCCTGCAAGGTCACAAGAGGCAGGAGATGAAGGAGCGGAGCATTTATACAAGTCCTACCTCTGGAACCCAATACTGTACAGTATAATAACTATTTTTATAACAATGACTTTGTTCTGAGAACTGATGCTACTGAGAAATTGAGTGGGGGATAAAAGGTTGGCCACCCTGCAAAGAAGGGAAAAAAAAATCTATATAGTGATGCATCAATCACTGCAGTCACTTCTAGAGTGGGACAATAGAGTAAACAGCTGGTTATATACAGTGCTGCTTACAGACAATAACGCTGCTTTTATATAACTGAACAGCCTCATGAACTCCGGGCCACCCCTGGTGTAAAGAGCTTTCTCATCTGTGCCATTTAGCCTTATATTTAATGGCACCGGAGAAAGGCCAACGGTTAATGCAAAGTTTTCTACTCTCAAGGGACCAAAATTATGGCACAGAATCAGTTTTGTGACCTAAAATCTGGTTTAAAAATCTTGTTTTAAATAGTGTTTCCTGGTGTATTAATAGTTATGATTGGTGCGCTAATCTAAACAGCAGGAAGACGTGGTAAGTGGCTGCATTGAAATTGGATATAAAGCTTTTTAGGCTAGCCTTTTAAGATATTAAAGGTGGCCATACATGGGCCGATTGTAGCTGACGATATTGGTCCCAATTCGGCAACTTATTGGACCGTGTAGGGGTAGGAACGAGGGGCATGCCCGACTGATATCTGCCCTGAAATTGGCCATATATCGATCGGGCAGGTTAAAAAACTTAGTTGGATTGGGGACCGCAACGGCTCGCTAATGCGGTCCCCGAACCGACTGCCCACTTTGCTCCTGTTATAATTTGATCTTTGGCCCCAGGGTCAAACAATCGAATTAGCCTACATTTTTCCAATATCGCCCACCTGTAGGTGGGGATATCGGGAAAAGATCCGCTTGCTTGGCGACCTCACCAAGTGAGCAGGTCTTCACGTGTATGGCCACTTTAAGACCTCAAAGCAATTACCATTCAAGTAAATGCAACAGGGCTTCCAGATGATACTATGTTTTTGAATCAATTTTAAAAGACAGCTATATCCGGTAAGAGAAGCTGCCCATACACCTGAAGACCCACTTATTTGTCAAGGTCATTAAACAAGCAGATCTTTTTCCAATCTGCCCACTTATGTGCTGGGCCATATTGGGCTGATCCAATCATTTGCCTCAGCCAACAACTGGATCATAACACTGGCCAAAGCAGGCTGTCAGGAGAGGACTGAACCAATAAGCTGATACAGTCCTCACTAGAGATCTGCAGGGGGTCGGGTCTGCAGGTACCTTGCCTGGGTATAGGGGTAAAGTTTGGTTCTTAGCCCTCCCGCCCAGCCCCAATGCTCAAGCAATTTTTTCTCTATACCTGGTGAAACCATTCTCGGTTCCCGGGTTGGGTGGTAAATAAATGCACTGTGAGTGGTTTTGAGTAGGGGGCCAGAGTAAAGGATGGGGGGTTGCGCTGCAGAGCAATGTTGGTTTGGCCCAATTGGACCCATACAGGACTCTAGTTAAAAAAAAAACTTGATTTTCACCCATATCTGACAAGGAAAAAAGTCTGGAAGGGACCCACATATGGTCTGGTAAGCTCCTGACACTGTCTGAAGGGGTCAAATCAACAGCTTAAATGTGCCTGTGTATGCCCAGCTTAAGGGTACACTTAATAATACCTAGCACTCTGCAGGGTGGGCATCTATGGTTTCACTCAAGGCTGGGCTACCTGTGATGGAGACACATGGGACACTAGCCCTCAGCACATCTATACATGCAGTTCCCTGGCTTCAGCACTAAAGGGGTTAAGGTGACTGCTGTTTGTCGGAAAGGATCTCAATATTGTATTTCTAATGGATGAGAAAAGGGTTTGGATGATGCATTTGGAGGGTGAGAAAGCCTGGTTATTGCTGCATTTCCTGGGGAGGAGGAGGAATAAAACAAGCGAGCAGAAGGCTACTCACTCACGAATTATAAGGGATAATGTACCCCCTACTGTAAATGATAAGGATATTAGCAGTCACTGAGGGGTTCTGTGCCCATATAAAGGCACAAGGCTGCAGGCTGAGTTATACAGGGAACTCTGAGTATCACTCATGTATTATAAGGGATAATGTACCCCCTACTGTAAATGATAAGGATATTAGCAGTCACTGAGGGGTTCTGTGCCCATATAAAGGCACAAGGCTGCAGGCTGAGTTATACAGGGAACTCTGAGTATCACTCATGTATTATAAGGGGTAATGTACCCCCTACTGTAAATGATAAGGATATTAGCAGTCACTGAGGGGTTCTGTGCCCATATAAAGGCACAAGGTTGCAGGCTGAGTTATACAGGGAACTCTGAGTATCACTCATGTATTATAAGGGGTAATGTACCCCCTACTGTAAATGATAAGGATATTAGCAGTCACTGAGGGGTTCTGTGCCCATATAAAGGCACAAGGCTGCAGGCTGAGTTATACAGGGAACTCTAAGTATCACTCATGTATTATAAGGGATAATGTACCCCCTACTGTAAATGATAAGGATATTAGCAGTCACTGAGGGGTTCTGTGCCCATATAAAGGCACAAGGCTGCAGGCTGAGTTATACAGGGAACTCTGAGTATCACTCATGTATTATAAGGGATAATGTACCCCCTACTGTAAATGATAAGGATATTAGCAGTCACTGAGGGGTTCTGTGCCCATATAAAGGCACAAGGCTGCAGGCTGAGTTATACAGGGAACTCTAAATATCACTCATGTATTATAAGGGATAATGTACCCCCTACTGTAAATGATAAGGATATTAGCAGTCACTGAGGGGTTCTGTGCCCATATAAAGGCACAAGGCTGCAGGCTGAGTTATACAGGGAACTCTGAGTATCACTCATGTATTATAAGGGATAATGTACCCCCTACTGTAAATGATAAGGATATTAGCAGTCACTGAGGGGTTCTGTGCCCATATAAAGGCACAAGGCTGCAGGGAACTATTATTATCATGTTTTTTCCTACCTACAACTGTTGCTCCGCAGTGTGTGCTGTGAGAGATTTCTTTTGTCAACAGTTACATAGAGAAATTATTTGGTTTAATGGTTTTCTTAAAGGACACCTAACTAACCACACTATATGATAGTAATTTTAATTCCCTGTGTGGCATAGGGCTGCTGTAGTACTCCCCCAGTAACCCTTTGTCGTGCAAAATAAACCCCTTAATCAAATCTGGGTTGTACTCTTTTATGTCTGTATTTCTAGGGTGCATTATATTTCAAAAGTTCAGATATATGGATGAAATACAGGTATAGGACCCCTTATCCAGAATGCTTGGTACCAAGGGTATTCCGGATAATGGGTCTATCAGTAATTTGGATCTCCATACCTTAAGTCTACTAAAAAATCAATAAACCATAAATCAAACCCAATAGGATTGTTTTGCCTCCAATAAGGGGTAATTATATCTTAGTTGGGATCAAGTACAGGTACTGTTTTATTATTACAGAGAAAAGGGAATCATTTAACCATTAAATAAACCCAATAGGGCTGTTCTGCCCCAATAAGGGGTAATTATATCTTAGTTGGGATCAAGTACAGGTACTGTTTTATTATTACAGAGAAAAGGGAATCATTTAACCATTAAATAAACCCAATAGGATTGTTCTGCCCCCAATAAGGGGTAATTATATCTTAGTTGGGATCAAGTACAGGTACTGTTTTATTATTACAGAGAAAAGGGAATCATTTAACCATTAAATAAACCCAATAGGGCTGTTCTGCCCCAATAAGGGGTAATTATATCTTAGTTGGGATCAAGTACAGGTACTGTTTTATTATTACAGAGAAAAGGGAATCATTTAACCATTAAATAAACCCAATAGGGCTGTTCTGCCCCAATAAGGGGTAATTATATCTTAGTTGGGATCAAGTACAGGTACTGTTTTATTATTACAGAGAAAAGGGAATCATTTAACCATGAAATAAACCCAATAGGGCTGTTCTGCCCCAATAAGGGGTAATTATATCTTAGTTGGGATCAAGTACAGGTACTGTTTTATTATTACAGAGAAAAGGGAATCATTTAACCATTAAATAAACCCAATAGGGCTGTTCTGCCCCAATAAGGGGTAATTATATCTTAGTTGGGATCAAGTACAGGTACTGTTTTATTATTACAGAGAAAAGGGAATCATTTAACCATTAAATAAACCCAATAGGGCTGTTCTGCCCCAATAAGGGGTAATTATATCTTAGTTGGGATCAAGTACAGGTACTGTTTTATTATTACAGAGAAAAGGGAATCATTTAACCATGAAATAAACCCAATAGGGCTGTTCTGCCCCAATAAGGGGTAATTATATCTTAGTTGGGATCAAGTACAGGTACTGTTTTATTATTACAGAGAAAAGGGAATCATTTAACCATTAAATAAACCCAATAGGGCTGTTCTGCCCCAATAAGGGGTAATTATATCTTAGTTGGGATCAAGTACAGGTACTGTTTTATTATTACAGAGAAAAGGGAATCATTTAACCATTAAATAAACCCAATAGGGCTGTTCTGCCCCCAATAAGGGGTAATTATATCTTAGTTGGGATCAAGTACAGGTACTGTTTTATTATTACAGAGAAAAGGGAATCATTTAACCATTAAATAAACCCAATAGGGCTGTTCTGCCCCAATAAGGGGTAATTATATCTTAGTTGGGATCAATTACATGGTGCTGTTTTATTATTACAGAGAAAAAGGAAATCTAAATTATTTGATTAAAATGGAGTCTATGGGAGATAGGCTTTCGGTAATTCAGAGCTTTCTGGATAATGGGTTATGGATAAGGGATCCCATACCTGTACTCCTTTAGCTTGCTGATCTCTAGGATAGTGGCACAGTGCATCAGTGGAGTTACAGATGCTGATTGGTGACTATTAGTGACTAAAATGGTGGCATTTAGCACCTTTGCTAATAAAGTAGCACGTCTGTGTCTTATAATTGATCTCCTTTTTGTTTCCTGCAGCTCTTTCATGTTGTTAGTCCCAGACTAATAGTAGCAGAGACTGGATTTTCACAGCTATAACAGTTCCCCTTTTAAAAGTCTGTGTTATTTATGTACGGCTATGATGTATAAACCATAGAAAAAGGGGACATTATTTCACATAGAAGCACTGTACTATTTTTCATGCTGCATTGCCTTGATAAATGATCTCCAGTCTGTCTGTGTGGCACAGGAGCCTACAGGCTCTGGGGATCCATGGAGATGGATGGATCTTTGAAGTGAGAGAATTTATCCTACAGCCTTTATGGCTGTAGAACACAGGACATATTTAAGTGGAGGTCTCCTGTCACCACATGCTTTGGAATAAGAAGCCCGGCTATATTCTTAAACACACAGTGTTAGATCACCCCATGTTCCACAAGACTTACAAGCGAGGGTCACCTGTGTGTGTGGCTTACTCCATAGGAAGCAATTAATCACATTCTAAGTGACTTCCCTATGCGCATTTGCAGTGAAGAGATGACAATATGAGCCTTAAAGTGGAAATGTAATTAATTTTAACATAATGTAGACCTTGGTATTCTCAGACAATGTGCAATTGTTTTTTTTTTTCCTAATTTTGTTCAAGGTTAGTGATGCTTGGCAACCAGAGAGCAGATTTATTCTGAAACTAGATTTGTAGTGTCATTTTAATACTACAGGTATGGGATCCGTTATCTGGAAACCCATTATCCAGAAACATCTCCCATAGACTCCATTATAAGCAAATAATTCAAATTTTTTAAAATGATTCCCTTTTCTCTGTAATAATAAAACAGTACCTGTACTTGATCCCAACTAAGATATAATTACCCCTTATTGGGGCAGAACAGCCCTATTGGGTTTATTTCATGGTTAAATGATTCCCTTTTCTCTGTAATAATAAAACAGTACCTGTACTTGATCCCAACTAAGATATAATTACCCCTTATTGGGGCAGAACAGCCCTATTTGGTTTATTTAATGGTTAAATGATTCCCTTTTCTCTGTAATAATAAAACAGTACCTGTACTTGATCCCAACTAAGATATAATTACCCCTTATTGGGGGCAGAACAGACCTATTGGGTTTATTTAATGGTTAAATGATTCCCTTTTCTCTGTAATAATAAAACAGTACCTGTACTTGATCCCAACTAAGATATAATTACCCCTTATTGGGGGCAAAACAATCCTATTGGGTTTATTTAATGGTTAAATGATTCCCTTTTCTCTGTAATAATAAAACAGTACCTGTACTTGATCCCAACTAAGTTATAATTACCCCTTATTGGGGGCAGAACAGCCCTATTGGGTTGATTTAATGGTTAAATGATTCCTTTTTCTCTATAATAATAAAACAGTACCTGTACTTGATCCCAACTAAGATATAATTACCCCTTATTGGGGGCAGAACAGCCCTATTGGGTTTATTTAATGGTTAAATGATTCCCTTTTCTCTGTAATAATAAAACAGTACCTGTACTTGATCCCAACTAAGATATAATTACCCCTTATTGGGGCAGAACAGCCCTATTGGGTTTATTTAATGGTTAAATGATTCCCTTTTCTCTGTAATAATAAAACAGTACCTGTACTTGATCCCAACTAAGATATAATTACCCCTTATTGGGGCAGAACAGCCCTATTGGGTTTATTTAATGGTTAAATGATTCCCTTTTCTCCTTATTGGAGGTCCCGAGCATTCTGGATAACAGGTCCAATACCTGTACTTAGATTCTATTAAGGTGGTTAGCATTGCTGGAGTCAATTCAAAGAAGCATAATATCTGCAAAGTGTCTGTATGGATTCCTCCAGGTGCTTGAGTTTCCTCCAGAAACAGATAAACCACCCTGTATCTAGAATGGACCTTATAATGGAACTCCACTGGGGCAGGCACCGATACAACTGATGAACAATGTCTCTTATTTACCAGTCTGTCATTACACTGCTGCCTGGTAGCTAGGAGAAATTGGACCCTAGCAAAACATTTCATCCAAAAACCACAAAGAAAAAAAACAAAGATGGATTTCACATCACCTTAGAAAAATAAAAAAAAGCTAAACATACCCTATTATTGATTAGGAAAACTGATTACATACGTTTTCATGCATATATAGGTCATAACACTGGGGGTACTGTGTGGCTTCCATAGAAATATCACTGGTGGCCTCACTCCCTGTAAAAGCACAGCATCTCCTTATTAGCTTCAATTAACCAAATATCCCAAATATTTTTATGGAAGACATCTACCAGCAAGGGTCCCAATGTGATTCACGGGGGTGTCAATTATATTGGCTTATATTTCTCCTTTAAACATCACTCCAATTTTACCATTTAGCAAACATGAGTGCACAGGAGTAAATGAAGAGGGGTGTTTTGTATAAGATTATACAGCTGTTAGGATGACCATACACAGGCCGATAAAAGCTGAAGTCTGAATGAGCAGTGTATGGGGCCCTCATATGGGACTACCAGACGAAAATCATTCAGCTGTCGATTCACCAGGTTTTATAAATCCCGTCCGGATGAGGAAAGCATCCTGTTAATGTGATCCGATCTTTTGACCCAAAGGCCAAACGATCACATCAACCCAATATCGTCCACCTAAAGGTGGGCATATGGGGAAAAGATCAGCTTGTTTGGCAACCTCTCCAAACAAGCCCGTATCCATGCTAGTGGGACAGCTATGCATTGTACCATCCATTTAAAGAACAGATTATAAAAAAGTGACTCTAAAGGTGGCCATATGCGTAACGATCCATAACGTAACGACCTACGGGTGGGCGATATGGGGGAATCTAGGCTCATTCAAATTGTAACTACTATTAAGGGCGCAGTCAGTTCAAGGACCTTTTAACCTGCCCGATCGATATTTGGCCAATTTTAGGCCAAATATCAGTCGGGCAGGCCATTTGTTGCTGCCCCTACACGGGCCAATAAGCTGCCAAATCGATCCAAGGGACCGATATCGGCAGCCCGTGTATGGCCACCTTTACATACAATACTAATGGAGACAGACTGGGTCCAGTCCATATATAAATATAGCTATATATATAGTGTCAGACTGGCCCACCAGTATACCAGGACAACTCCCGGTGGGCCCTCTTGCTCACCCAACCATCTGCTTTGTATGCCTATACCATGGACATTACTCAATTCTGTATGAGAAGAAACAGAAGAAATGGAGGAAAGGTAATAGGTAATACAGGTATGGGACCCGTTATCCAGAATGCTCGGGACCTGGGGTTTTCCGGATAAGGGGTATTTCTGTAATTCGGATCTCCTCCCTTAAGTCTGCTGATAACATATTTAAACAGTAATTAAACCCAATAGGATTATTTTGGCTCCAGTAAGGATTAATTATATATTAGTCAGGATCAAGAACAAGCTACTGTTTTATTATTTAGAAATGTGAATTATTTGCTTAAAATGGAGTCTATGGGAGATGGCCTTTCCATAATTTGGAACTTTCTGGATAATGGGTTTCCAGGTAAGGGGTCCGATACCTGTACTATGTAAAAAGAAGTAATTAAGAGATTAAAGAAAGTGAGTAAACAGAGAAGGGGAGAGTGGGCCAAAGGTTTAAGGTTTTCTGGTGGGCCCTTAGTATATATATATATATATATATATATATATATATATATATATATATATATATATATAAACTTTTATTTATATAAGCGTTTTTAACATTTTTAATATTGATCACTAAGTCCTGTCTTTTGCCAAACCTTTTTGGATTACCTAGGAGGGCCATATCTGACCAGCAGGCCTCCGGTTAAACAGCCTTATATGTCCACGGCCTGTGATATGCTGAATACAGTAATAATTTAAGATACAATGACATTCACCCCTTGCAGTGTGGTGCAAGGCTAAAACATCTGCTAGCCAACAGGGTGAACAAGATCGATAGCAGAAAAGATAAATATGCTGAAATTGACTACAGGCCGCGCTGTCACTATATGACGATGAAAAATGATGCTGGCTTGAATGGACTGCATTTTTATCTTAAAATCTTTTAACAGAAGCCTTGTCAGAGCACTAAACAATCTTTCTGAGGGAGGGAGTGAGGAGGACACAGGAAGATAAATGGGGTATTTTTCAAAGACCTTAAAAAGCCAAATGCAGAATCAGAACTGTACAAATGTTAAATATATAATCTAAACCAGTAACCTGACACATTGCTGGCCGGGAGCAGGAGGCTGGATCAATCCAGAGTAGGTCCCCGTGGCAGTGAAAGAGTTATGGGGAAGAATTTAATTCCCCTTTTGGAGAGTTGATACTAATGAGTTCTATAAATATAATAAACCTCTCTGAAAAATTACATTTTCTGTTCGGGCATCTCTGCTAGACTGCGCTTCGGCAACTGAGGTTAAAGAAAATGTATCGCTTGCTAAAAATATTGGGCTGTTGGGAATTTCCGTCTTGATCTGGCAAAAGAGAGGACTGTGGTGGCTTCCACTTATAGACACAACTGTATTTCTACTGAAATGTTATTTTGTGCAGACAAGGTTGCAACAGAAAGTATTACAGCCAATGGGGAAAGCTAGAAAAACTACTGAATAATCCAATAACTGATTAAATAATGTTGCAGCTTCTCCTAAACCAGGGGTGGGCAAACTTTTAGGCTCAGGGGCCACATTGACTTTTAAAATTTGACAGACGTGCCGGGCCAGCTTACATGCAGTCGCTGCGCTTACATGCAGTCTTGACGTCTCACGTGATGAGACCTGCGGAGTCTGGATTTTCTGAAAGACAGAAGATTGTGGACTGCGGTCTCTGTTAGGAAAAGCGAGACACACCAATCCTCGGCAGGCCGGATTAAAAAGACCAATGGGCTGGACGTGGCCCGCAGGCCGTAGTTTGCCCACCCCTGTCCTAAACTCTGGATGATAGATGGATGATAGATCATACATACTGGGGCTCATTTACCAAGGGCGGGGGTGAAACTGCATGCCATAAAGCCCATACAAAATGCACTTGCTCATATGACCAATAGAAAGTGGCAAAGTGCCAAGTGCTTACTGACCAGGTCCAAACTGGATTCTGGAAAATGGCTGCTGTAAGATGCCATAGACAGTCACTATTTATTGGGCTAGTGGGGGGATGTCTGGGCTTCTGTGTACTTGAAATGCCAGGGACTATTTTGACTCCTAGTCCAGGCCTGTTACTGACACAAGGGGGTCAGTACTTATCCACTGCCCCAAGCGGGCATGAAGTACAGGGCTCCCTTATGCCTTGCATAGTGTGCCAGGGGAAGGCCCATATTCTGACCACGTGCCACCACTTTAGTATGCAGAGATGGAAGGAACTGCCAGCAATATACATAAGACAGGAACAATTGTTGATGCTTCATTCTTCAAGTGCAAGAGGAAGGGGCAGTGCAAAAAACATTACAAAATGAAGTCACTTTGCACCTTGTCCCCCATAGTAAAATCAGCTGCGTTTGCCTTTTTGCTATGAAAGCCAAGATCTGATAGAAAGACAAATGATGTAGTCAGACGTGAAGTTTATTAAAGCAGCCAATCAATATGTGGGGTCCTTGGAATGTCATATAAACCCCGCCCTCATCTGGTATGACTGTATCTTTACACTAATAAGCCATGTCAGCTGTCTATTAAAAAGAAAATGAATGATATATGAATAAAAATCATTATAAGGGTGTGCGTGACCTTTAGGTTCACTTGTTACAGTACATTTCTACTTATTTTTTTTTTGTAACTCATTGAGTGCTTTATACCAGAGCAGTTTGACTTCAGGGTCTTGTTTAACTACAGTTATTAACATCTCCCAATATTCTTTTCTATTGCACTATTCTAGAATTAGTAAATAAAAAAGATTGAATTATTTATTGGAAGTAACATATAAGATATTTATATCCTGTACATGTATTCATTTCGAAGCAGAACTCCTGGTTTTCATTACTTTGCGTTTACTATCAGCTCTGCTGTGTTCACTCAGTTTTTATATGTCGACTAAGTTCCAACTGATCTGTAGGGAACTTTAGATAATAGAAAACCTCAGATTGGTGTAACAAATCTATCATTTTTGAATGTGAACAAATCCTGAATCATGTACAAAAGATTTGTCTATGAAATAAAATCCTAATTGTTACTTGCCTGTTAAATGGCGAGCCCCTGTCTGTTCACCAAAAACATGTGCTGTTCAGAGCCTTAAAGTCACATGATTCTGTTTGGCAGAACATTAAGGGTTAAGTCAAATTCCACAAAAAGTAGCGGGGCTTGAGTGTTATACCAAATCCTGGATACTTCCCAACAAAAAAGGTTTTTTTATTCTCTGGCTAAATAAACATTGTTTATAAAGTATTAGAAATGCTAATAGAGTATGTGTATATGCCCTATAAGAATTTATACTGTATGTTTACCTTGCTGTCAGATGTTAGTCTAGAACAGCTCGAGCATCATGACAAAAAAGTCACCCTAAGACCCAAATGCGCTACTCATGCTAATTTTGTTGGATTTTAAAATAGAATGGTTTCTGATAGGTAGAATAGGTATTAGGTTTGTTATTGGTTTTTACCTCTACTAGACATATACACAGCGAACATTGGGAATAATAGATCTGTAAGGGTGAAGACACGCTGGGCTACTAGTAGCAGCTACTTTTTCAAGGCTACTAAACTCCAGAAAATCCCCTGCCATAGACAATACTGAGAATTGCTTCTGCTAAAACAACTGGTCCGATCGGCGAGTCGGCCGATATCAGCAGCTTCCTGCGATATCGGTCGACTAGCCGACACACCATACACGCACCGAATATCGTACGAAACGAGGTTTCGTACGATATTATCGGTGCGTGTATGGCCACCTTAAGAGATACAAGTAGATGTGGTGATCCTACATAGTACCCCAGGCCAGGGCAATATTCAGCAAACAGGAGCATCAGCCCAGTGTCTCAGGTGATAATCATGGGAAAATGTTGGCACCCCTCCGCCAGTCATTATGCTTTTCCTTCTCCTTTATAATGGGATTATGTAGAGGTGCAGTAACTTATAGCAACCAATCAGCAGGCAGCATTTACTGGTCACCTGTCTTAAAGCAAACTTATCATTGGTTGCTATAGGTCACTGCGCCTGGGCAAACCTAGTGCCATTTATTATATATGGGGATAAGTCTACTAAATGCGTGTTAAGTTAACCCGACTCACATCAACATGTGTAAGGGTATTGCACACATGGAGGTGTAGGCCCAGTAAGCAACTTCTCAACTGGTCATACTTTGTATTTTTTACCCTTTTCTTCTGCCTGTTCTAGCTTGCAGACCCCAACAGCCATAAAACTATTGCTCTGTATGGCTAAATTTTATTGTTATTGTAACATTCCACTTGGGCCCTCTCCTACTCATCTTCCAATCTGTCATTAAAACTAGGGGAAATAGGACCCTAGTAACCAGATAGCTGCTAAAATTCTGAACTGGAGAGCTGTTGAACAAAAAGCTATATAATTAAAGGGGAACTCCAGCTTCTGAACCAAAATTTGAACCCCACAATACACAGAAACCCCTAATATCCCTATCACTTTAATCTGTTCCTTCAAAAAGAAGGAATAAATACCATTTCTATATGCAGAAATCCAGCTGTAAAACAGTTCTTCTCTTTCTGCATCATTTGAAATCCTGGCAGGAGAGGAGGGACTAAAACATTGATATTACAAATTGTAACAACGTCTCCACAATTGCTTGAAATTATGTTTACTTTTCAAAGTCTGGGTAGAATTCCTCTTTAAAAAAACCCCAAAAATCTGTTGATTTAAAGGTGAATTACCCCGTTTACATACCAGTGCTTGTTTCCATTTCATTATGTTTTCTCCTCTCCTCTGATATCCAGAGACATATGTCATGTGTCAAACAAACAGTCACCAATTCTGTTCAAGGTGCAGTTTTCAAAGGAACTTCAGATAATTCACATTCTTGATTGGGTCCCTAGAATCCTATGAAATGGAAGTAAAGGCATTAAAGGAGAACAAAAGCCTACTGAAATCCCCCTGATTCAAGCTGTACTACTGCAACTATCTCTGTAATGGCTAAAAAACCCAGAATGAAGCAGCTGGGATTGCAGGCACCATCTTGGGCCCTTTTCCCTGTGAGCTCAACACAAGAATTTGCACACTTGAAGCTGATCCGCACATTCTCTGTTGCAATGAAGTTCAATTCGGGATTCTGCCAAGATTCAGCCTATCTCAACAGGATTTGGATTCGGCTGAATCCAAATGCCTAGCCAAACCGAATCTGAATCCTTAAAATCACATGACTTTTGGTCATACAAATACAGATGTAAAATAATTTTTAAGCTTCTATTTATATTTGCTTCTATTTACGGAGAATTTGGGGTTTGGCCGAACCCAAAAATAGTGGATTTGGTGCATTCCTACAAAGAAGAGGACCCAATGTGGAGCAAGATGGCAACCAACAACCCTGCTGTGCATTTTCCAGCCAGGTACAGAGAAAAGTGCACTTGTGAGACTCCCTTGCGATGTGGGGAAGATGATGGAGACACAACGCTGGAATAACCATGCCCTATTTATAACCTGCTATCACTTTAGGATGCCTAACAAATTGGAAACAACACTCCCAGTCAGGCCTGGCTTGGCAATCTGTGGGTTCTGGCAACTACCAGAGGTGGGGGCATATTTATATTAAGGCACCTGAGGGCGGCCACACAAAATCTGCCGCCCTAAGCACTGGCCCTCAGGTGCCTTAATGCCCCCAACCACCACTTAAGAGGGGTGAGGGGGGGTTGTGGGCTTTGGGGGAAGTAATGTCACGTGCACGACGTAGGGGCGTAAATACGCCCCTGCCTAGAGGGGCTGCTGTAAGATGCCATAGACCAGGGGTCCTCAAACTTTTCAAGCAAGGGGCCAGTTCATAGTCCCTCAGACTGTTGGGGGCCGGACTATAGTTCCCCCCCCCATGGCCCACTCCTGTATCCTCTCTCTTCCAGATCCCCCCTACCGCTCCCTGCTGCATCCTCTCTTTTCCAGCTCCCCCCACATTGTCCATCCTTCCTCTCCCAGCTCCCCTCTCCCGCTCCCTTCCAGCTCCCACCCCGCTCCGTCCATCCTCCCTCTCCCAGCTCCCCACTGTCCGCTGAGTCTGCTATCTTCCAGCACCCCCTTCCGCTCCATCCGTCCTCCCTCTCCCAGCTCCCCACTGTCCGCTGAGTCTGCTTTCTTCCAGCACCCCCTTCCGCTCCATCAGTCCTCCCTCTCCCAGCTCCCCACTGTCCGCTGAGTCTGCTATCTTCCAGCACCCCCTTCCGCTCCATCCGTCCTCCCTCTTCCAGCTCCCCACTCTCCGCTGAGTCTGCTATCTTCCAGCACCCCCTTCCGCTCCAACCGTCCTCCCTCTTCCAGCTCCCCACTCTCCGCTGAGTCTGCTATCTTCCAGCACCCCCTTCCGCTCCATCCGTCCTCCCTCTTCCAGCTCCCCTCTCCGGCTCCCTTCCAGCACCCACCTGCTCCGTCCATCCTCCCTCTCCCAGCTCCCCACTCTCCGCTGAGTTTGCTATCTTCCAGCACCCCCTTCCGCTCCATCCGTCCTCCCTCTCCCAGCTCCCCACTCTATGTTGTCTGCTATCTTCCAGCACCCCCTTCCGCTCCATCCGTCCTCCCTCTTCCAGCTCCCCACTCTCCGCTGAGTCTGCTATCTTCCAGCACCCCCTTCCGCTCCAACCGTCCTCCCTCTTCCAGCTCCCCTCTCCGGCTCCCTTCCAGCACCCACCTGCTCCGTCCATCCTCCCTCTCCCAGCTCCCCACTCTCCGCTGAGTTTGCTATCTTCCAGCACCCCCTTCCGCTCCATCCGTCCTCCCTCTCCCAGCTCCCCACTCTATGTTGTCTGCTATCTTCCAGCACCCCCTTCCGCTCCAACCGTCCTCCCTCTTCCAGCTCCCCTCTCCGGCTCCCTTACAGCACCCACCTGCTCCGTCCGTCCTCCCTCTCCCAGCTCCCCACTCTCCGCTGAGTTTGCTATCTTCCAGCACCCCCTTCCGCTCCATCCGTCCTCCCTCTTCCAGCTCCCCACTCTCCGCTGAGTCTGCTATCTTCCAGCACCCCCTTCCGCTCCAACCGTCCTCCCTCTTCCAGCTCCCCTCTCCGGCTCCCTTCCAGCACCCACCTGCTCCGTCCATCCTCCCTCTCCCAGCTCCCCACTCTCCGCTGAGTTTGCTATCTTCCAGCACCCCCTTCCGCTCCATCCGTCCTCCCTCTCCCAGCTCCCCACTCTATGTTGTCTGCTATCTTCCAGCACCCCCTTCCGCTCCAACCGTCCTCCCTCTTCCAGCTCCCCTCTCCCGCTCCGTTCCAGCACCCACCTGCTCTGTCCGTCCTCCCTCTCCCAGCTCCCCACTCTCCGCTGAGTTTGCTATCTTCCAGCACCCCCTTCCGCTCCATCCGTCCTCCCTCCCGCTACTATTTATTGGGCTGGTGGGGGGCTGTATGGGCCTCTGTGTACTTTAATGTCAGGGTCTTGCTTGTCTTCTGTGTGAAACAGAAAAATGTAGAAAATTGTGAGATATTCTTTACCCATACGTGAGTTTTTCGTTTAATGAATCCACTCAGTTTAGGATTCATTGAGGAATTTGGGCAAAACCTAAAACTTTTTGCAGGATCTAGACTTGGAAAAAGTCAGCAGTAAGTGTTCAGCTCATCCGAATCCAAACCCTCATGGGAAAGATTTAAACCGAATGTGATCATTTTTTTGTTCCAAATGTTACGCAAGTTTTTTTTTTTTTATTCCTCTCAAATGTGAATATCCAAATAAGGTATTCAGAGGAATCTTTGGTTGAAAATGTGCTACAAAAAAAATGAGTATAAAACTCAAAACAGAGGTAGACATACCTCCCAACTGTCCTGATTTTCGCGGGACAGTCCCTCTTTTGACAGCTCAACATCGCAGTTCTGGATTCTTACTGAAAAGTAGCCTCATTTCCCTTTGATCTCCTGCACTGAAGTTAAAAAAGATACAAATGCACTTAGATACATTGTTTCTCACATTTAATTAAATAAGTGGGCTTTTGGCAGAGAGCCCAGAAAGGTAAAAAGCCCCCACTGCACTGAGATACAAGTGTAACTAATAAACTAAACAGGTCTCTTGGGGGAACTGAGACTTGCAGCTTAAGGGCTCTGGCACACGAGAGAGATTAGTCGCCCGTGACAAATCTCCCATGTTGTGGGTGACTAATATCCCCGATATGACATCCCACCGGCGGTGGGATGGCATACGCGGTGGCTTATTTTTTTTGGAAATTGCCTAAAAAAGTATGTAAGTTCTGGGAGTGGAAAGATTTTGAAAATGTTTATTCTACCATAGAGGGACAAAGGTAGAGATGCCCATGCCCTGATCTGCTGCGGGAGTCGCTGCGGAGGATCTGGACGCCTGTCTGTTCTCGAGGCAACTTTGGCGATTTCCGCAAATCGCGCCGCCGCGTATGCCATCCCACCGGCGATTTACATCAATGTAAATCAATGTACAACAATGTAAATCGCCAGTGGGATGGCATTTCTGGGAGATTAGTCGCCCGCAACAAGGAAGATTTGTCGCAGGCGACTAATCTCCCTCGTGCGCCAGAGCCCTAAAGGGTAACTTCACCTTTTTCAGCAAAACTGTAATAACACATAAAACAGGACCCCAAAACCCCCCAGAAATGTGTTCAAACTTTAAATGATCTGGCAAATTTTGTAAAATAGGAGTGGTATTTAGGGGGTGTGGTAGCAAAAATGGGCGTGGTTAAAAAATTCACCGTGCTCCGAGCAGCATTTGTTTTTGTCCCCCTTTCCGTTTTCAAAATGTTGAGAGGTATGCTCATGGGAGAGGTTTGAACTGAATGTGATAATTTTTCCAGTTGTTGTTCCAAATCTGTTATGCAATTTCTTTTTAAATTCCTCTCAAATGTGAATTTGCAAATAACGAACTCGGAGGAATCTTTGGTTGAAAATATGCTACAAAAAATGATTATAGAACTCAAAACAGATGCTGAATTTCAATTTAAATGCTGGTCAGTAGGTACAAATAATGTAACTTTTGCCCAAAAGAGACTTAAATAGGAGTGGGACACACTTTCTGTTGCAAGAAAATGATGTGGTTACGACTATAAAGATATGAGACAAATACATTGAGGGTAAATGTTGCTCTTAGTTGAGCTGACAAATTATCTGCTGGTACCGCGGAGACAAACATTTCATAAAAGTTGTTCCCTCCCCAGGGTTGCCAGATTTATTTTTCCAAACCAAGTCAGTTCTAAAACCAGCCCAAAACTAGCCAAAAGCCACATTGAAAGTAGCCCAAAAATTGCCTAATATGCTCAATGAAAAAAAAATTATAAAAAAAACCTGCCTTTTTAAAGTTTATAATCACTACCCATGCCCAGGCCCGGATTTGTGGCGAGGCCACAAAGGCCCGGGCCTAGGGCGGCACAATCATAGGGGCGGCATGCCGCCCCGCCGCAGGCAAAATTGAACATTGTGCTCCCATACGGAGCAATGGGGAACTCTCCCCACTGCTCCGTATGGGAGCCTCAACTTTGGCGCTTGCGCATGCGCGCCCACTAGGTGGGCGGGGGGTGGGTTTCGCGCATGTTTGTTGACGCGGCGGGGGGGATAGGGGGGGCGCCGAGTGGGGGCGGCCTAGGGGCGTCCCCAGTTGAAATCCGGCGCTACCCATGCCCTGCTCCCCTCTTTAGGGCTCTGGCACACAGGGAGATTAGTCGCCCGTGACAAATCTCACTGTTCGCGGGCGACTAATCTCCCCGAGTTGGCTTTTTCGGCGATTTGCCGAAATCGCGCTGGCGTGTGTGCCATCCCACCGGCGACTTACATTTTCGCCGGTGGGATGGCAGGTGATGGCAACTCGGGGAGATTAGTCGCCCGCGAACAGGGAGATTTGACGCGGGCGACTAATTTCCCCGTGTGCCAGAGCCCTTAGTGACTGATAATTCCCTGCCCTCTGTGCCCAGTCCATGCAGGTTATACAGGTATCGGACCCCTTATCCGGAAACCCGTTATCCAGAAAGCTCCGAATTACGGAAAGCCCGTCTCCCATAGACTCCATTATAAGCAAATAATTCAGAATTTTAAAACTGATTTCCTTTTTTTTATGTAGAAATAAAACAGAACCTTGTAATTGATCCTAACTAAGATATAATTACCCCTTATTGGGGGCAGAACAGCCCTATTGGGTTTATTTAATGGTTAAATGATTCCCTTTTCTCTGTAATAATAAAACAGTACCTGTACTTGATCCCAACTAAGATATAATTACCCCTTATTGGGGGCAGAACAGCCCTATTGGGTTTATTTAATGGTTAAATGATTCCCTTTTCTCTGTAATAATAAAACAGTACCTGTACTTGATCCCAACTAAGATATAATTACCCCTTATTGGGGGCAGAACAGCCCTATTGGGTTTATTTAATGGTTAAATGATTCCCTTTTCTCTGTAATAATAAAACAGTACCTGTACTTGATCCCAACTAAGATATAATTACCCCTTATTGGGGGCAGAACAGTCCTATTGGGTTTATTTAATGGTTAAATGATTCCCTTTTCTCTGTAATAATAAAACAGTACCTGTACTTGATCCCAACTAAGATATAATTACCCCTTATTGGGGCAGAACAGCCCTATTGGGTTTATTTCATGGTTAAATGATTCCCTTTTCTCTGTAATAATAAAACAGTACCTGTACTTGATCCCAACTAAGATATAATTACCCCTTATTGGGGGCAGAACAGCCCTATTGGGTTTATTTAATGGTTAAATGATTCCCTTTTCTCTGTAATAATAAAACAGTACCTGTAATTGATCCCAACTAAGATATAAATAATCCTTATTGGATGCAAAACAATCCTATTGGGTTTAATTAATGTTTTATTAATGTTTTAGTAGACTTAAGGTATGGAGATCCAAATTATGGAAAGACCCCTTATCCGGAATACTCTTGGTCCCGAGCATTCTGGATAATGGGTCCTATACCTGTAGTAGTTTTGCCTCTTCAGGTTCAGTACAGATGAATAGAAAAGGGAGCTTATAGTCTATACCAAATGCATGCTGGGTATTGTAGTTTTATATTACGCTTAGCTGTAGGCTAATTGTAAGATGCAAACTACACTACCCAGCATGCACTGGGATAGGCATGTCAGATGGAAAAAACTTTGGTTAGTTTCCAAATTAAGCCCAAATTTGTACCTTGGCTGGTGTGTACTTTGGAAACCCGCCTGAGCTTTAAATTAGTAATTTAAACCCGCCAACCCTGTCCCTCCCTCACATTCGAGCTCCTCAGATAAAACGTTCAGTCAGAAACTTACAGAAGGCGCTTTGACTACATTTCCCGGCGTCCCCCGGTGCTGCGTGACGTCATTGCCAAGCGACCGCGTTCCCTCACAGCGGCTAATTGTACAGGATGGCGGACGCTCTGAATGTTGGGGTGAACCTGGAGGCCTTCTCCCAGGCCATTCATTGTATCCAGGCGTTGCGTTCCAGCGTTACCCGCGTATTCGACTGCCTGAAGGATGGCATGAAGAACAAGGAGAGCCAGGAAGCCCGGGAGAGGGCGTTTGTCTCTGAGTTCCAAGACAACCTGCACTGCGTCAACAGGGACCTCAAGTAATGTTTTGTGTGAGGGGTCTGAGTTGGGGGGTAGGGGTGGCAATCATTGGAACAAGGGGGGGCCATGACAAACCTGTTGAACTACAACCCCCAGGATTATGGAGGCAGCTGTCTATGTTATAAATGGCATTGGCTAAATAATGAATGGGCAGCATGGGTTCTCTTCCAACTAGTTCCCTACAACTTCCAGCAACATTAGCTGGGTGTGAAATGAATGTCAGTGACTGCAGACTGGGGCTGCACTACTTCACCTGTATCTTCAACTGCATCTTATACAAACTAACTCTTCCCCATGTGTTTATACTTATGGGTAAAAGCTGCCATAGTGTTTCCCTTAGACAGTACAGTATGGGGGTACAGCTTATTGTGTGCCCAGAACATTCCTTCTCTGTATATTTGTATTTATACATATGGGAGGGAGGTGCCATAGTGTTTCCCTTAGACAGTACAGTATGGGGGTACAGCTTATTGTGTGCCCAGAACATTCCTTCTCTGTATATTTGTATTTATACATATGGGAGGGAGGTGCCATAGTGTTTCCCTTAGACAGTACAGTATGGGGGTACAGCTTATTGTGTGCCCAGAACATTCCTTCTCTGTATATTTGTATTTATACATATGGGAGGGAGGTGCCATAGTGTTTCCCTTAGACAGTACAGTATGGGGGTACAGCTTATTGTGTGCCCAGAACATTCCTTCTCTGTATATTTGTATTTATACATATGGGAGGGAGGTGCCATAGTGTTTCCCTTAGACAGTACAGTATGGGGGTACAGCTTATTGTGTGCCCAGAACATTCCTTCTCTGTATATTTGTATTTATACATATGGGTAGGAGGTGCCATAGTGTTTCCCTTAGACAGTACAGTATGAGGGTACAGCTTATTGTGTGCCCAGAACATTCCTTCTCTGTATATTTGTATTTATACATATGGGAGGGAGGTGCCATAGTGTTTCCCTTAGACAGTACAGTATGGGGGTACAGCTTATTGTGTGCCCAGAACATTCCTTCTCTGTATATTTGTATTTATACATATGGGAGGGAGGTGCCATATCTGTTTTATTTTTGTATTTATACACGAGTAGGAGAACGTTTCAGATATTTTGAATGTTTACTTCCCAGATGTACGTTGTGAATTTTATTATTGTAAATGCCAGAATGTTAGATTTGCACAATAATACATTCCTGGTTAATGCAGTGCAGGCTGCTGGGTTCCTTATCATATTTTTTTTTGCTCTTTTCAGTGAGCTGGAACGTCTAAGCAACTTAGTTGGAAAACCTTCAGAGAACCACCCCCTTCATAACAGCGGCTTGCTGAGCCTGGATCCTGTTCACGACAAGACCCCCCTGTACAGCCAGCTCCTTCAGGCCTACAAGTGGTCAAACAAGGTAAGGTTGGAACCGAAATTCCAAATTATTTATCAATAAAAGTCAGTCTATGCTCTTTCACTGAGCACAGTCTGCATAAAGGTAAGGGATCTGTTATCTGGAATGCTTGGGGGCTTCTAGAAAAGGGGGCCTTTTGGATCACCATTCCTTCATGCTGCTATAACAGCATGTAAATATTACATTAGCCCAGGAGGACTGTTTTGTTCCACCAATATGGAATTTGCTTTGTATCGGCATTGCTACTGCCTGGTTTCCACAATAGTTTTTGATTCAAAGGGCAACTAAAACCTGACACACAAAAGTTTATATGAAGTCATTGTATGATACAGG
Source organism: Xenopus tropicalis (assembly GCF_000004195.4). Classification (NCBI taxonomy): domain Eukaryota; kingdom Metazoa; phylum Chordata; class Amphibia; order Anura; family Pipidae; genus Xenopus; species Xenopus tropicalis. The sequence goes on from NC_030684.2 coordinate 11,958,556, forward strand.
GCTTTTGTGCCGCCTCCTCTTGCAGCCATATGCCCAATAGGACACAGGTTTATGATCCTTCGACCTTTTCATCTAGTCCAGGATTAATTAGTCGAGATCCTCTCCATGGAAAGCATGGTAGGAAAGTAAGGTAAAGATTAAGAAGGAAGGGGGGGTATTTGGCATAGAGCTGCTATACAATTTTATTACCATCACTTTTAGTCTCCGATATTATTTCTGTCCTTGGGCTGAAGGCGCAAAGGGTGTTTTTGCCTCCAGAGTATATCAGCCAGCAGACATGCTGTTGTCTCCCAATGACCATAATGCAAACTGCTTGCAGTTTATAGTACTGGCATCTCTTGGCTTGATTTCCATATGGGACCTGCCAGTACAGTTGTTGCCATGCACTAATGGAGGTGACAGGGGTGGTTTCAGGAACTTTTCCATGGGTGGTTGTGTGTGCTTTCAGCCTTAGCCTTGTGTTACAATCAGTAGTTATATAAGTGTAAGTATCCAAGCAGCCTTGCTGCTCCTGTATTTGTGCTTTTGCCAATGGGTAGCTGTTGGGGGTCAAATAGCAACCTTTTCCTACTATATATATATATAGCTGGAACTTAAATTTTCTCTTTTTTTACCTTTATCAGAAAGGTCAATGTAAATACAGCCATAAGCACTCACAGAAAAGCTGCACTGTGTCCTCTATCAAAAGAAACACAGGGTTTCTTGTCTTCTTTTATGCACACATGTTCTGAGACTTCATCTCTCAGAAAAATCTTTCATTACAGGGGCCGAGTCTGCACAGCTCTCTCTTCTCTTCCTTCCCCTGCTCCCCCCTTCCCATTAGAATTTACAAGAATTTGCTCCCCACTCCCATCAGAATGAGTGATCTGAGCTACAGTGAGCTACTGAGACCAAACTAAAATGGCAGCTGCTGTCTTAAACAAACAGAGGGAGCTTCTAGGGCTGTTTACTCAGGTATGGTAAAGGTTTCTACAGAATAAATATCGCGTTCTAGCTTGCACTGTTGTGGCGACTCTTTTGGACGTAAAAAAAAGTTTTTCACGTACTACTTTGCAATAAAGGCTGGAAGTCAGTGGCCTCTTTTTGCTGCGTTAGCTGTAGAGAAAGTATTGTCCCACTGACGTGAATATAAGAAGAACTTGCACATATAGTATTTCTTTTTGTTGTCTGCAGTGTAGATCCTATACTATTGAATGGGGCAGTATCGGCAAAATATCACGTTTTCTATCCCATGTATGCAGTGCCAGCAGGCCTAAGGGTGTTGTAAGGCTGAACTATAAGTTTCAGTTTTGCCTAAACTTCTGTTATTCTTGGGCTGGGTGATGGTGTAGTGTTATAATCTCTGTTCGGGAAATCGGCTTGTAGATTGACCTAGGGACATCACATGCCATTATTATTGTTAAAGTATTGGTAATGTAATACTTCCGACGGTATCAACCCCCTAAAATTATATGTAGCCTGTTCAGGGAGTTGCTATAAATCTATTTCAGCTAGGTATTCCCCTGTACTAAGCACAATTCAGCAGGAACAGCCCCCTAAGTTTGCTCATAGCCTGTACAGAGAGATACCATAGAACTATGGCAGCATAGGGATTCCCCTGTACTAAGTACAATTCAGCAGGAACAGCCCCCTAAGTTTGCTCATAGCCTGTACAGAGAGATACCATAAAACTATGGTAGCATAGGGATTCCCCTGTACTAAGCACAATTCAGCAGGAACAGCCCCCTAAGTTTGCTCATAGCCTGTACAGAGAGATACCATAAAACTATGGCAGCATAGGGATTCCCCTGTACTAAGCACAATTCAGCAGGAACAGCCCCCTAAGTTTGCTCATAGCCTTTACAGAGAGATACCATAAAACTATGGCACATAGGGATTCCCCTGTACTCAGCACAGTTCAGCAGGAACAGCCCCCTAAGTTTGCTCATAGCCTGTACAGAGAGATACCATAAAACTATGGCACATAGGGATTCCCCTGTACTCAGCACAGTTCAGCAGGAACAGCCCCCTAAGTTTGCTCATAGCCTTTACAGAGAGATACCATAAAACTATGGCACATAGGGATTCCCCTGTACTAAGCACAATTCAGCAGGAACAGCCCCCTAAGTTTGCTCATAGCCTGTACAGAGAGATACCATAAAACTATGGCACATAGGGATTCCCCTGTACTAAGCACAATTCATCAGGAACAGCCCCCTCAATTTGCTCATAGCTTTTATCCATAGCTTGAGATGCCATAACACTAAGCTAGCATATGTATTTTTTGCACAGCACTGTGTATATTTCTTGCATTGCAGAAAAGCAAACAAATGTGCCTGTATTAATATTCACCTTCATTTCTATAAAATGTATTCCAGTGTTCTCTCCCAGGAATCTTCAGCCCCGTGGCTTCCCAGCTGTTGATGAGTTGTAGTTCAGCACCGCCAGCATTCACTGACAGCCTCAGCTCTTTCCTTTCTTTATATATTTATTTTGCTTACTGCAGTAATCTGCTAAAAAGAGACTTCCTGATTGATTTATTGGCCTGCCTGTGTTGCCGCAAAAACAGGTTTCATCTTTATAAATTTTCTTATCATTTTCCAGTCTTTCAAATTTTTAAATTGAAAGTAAGTTTTTTTTTTTCCCTCTCTGCTGGTTTGTGTGCAGAAAGTCACTTGGACTGTCTAGACGCTTCATGTTTTATCCAGGATATATCAAGCGGGGATTAAATCTTAACAGCGTTTTTCTAAATTGTACATTATTCAGAAAATAAATAACTGCAACCTGTTTCCCGAAATGCAGATGCAGTTATATAGATATGTTAGTGAGGAAGTGTTAACCTATCCTTAGCCTATGTTAGGTTACACCGATCTTCCAGGGCTGCATTGCCTCTGTTAGCTGAATTGTGGGTAAAATTGCTCCTAAGCTGTCAGTTCCAGAAACATTGGGGTAACAGGCACACTAATATAGTTTCAGGGGTACCCAGGGCACAAATAAGCACTCACCCCAAATCCCCCCCTAACTGGCCTTCAGGCTGGGCCCCCTTAGCCCATAACAAGGTTACAGATATATAGAAACATTGGGGTAACAGTCACCCTGCTATAGTTCCAGGGGTACCCAGGGCACAAATAAGCACTCACCCCAAATCCCCCCCTAACTGGCCTTCAGGCTGGGCCCCCTTAGCCCATAACAAGGTTACAGATATATAGAAATATTGGGGTAACAGTCACCCTGCTATAGTTTCAGTGGTACCCAGGGCACAAATAAGCACTCACCCCAAATCCCCCCCCTAACTGGCCTTCAGGCTGGGCCCCCTTAGCTCATAACAAGGTTACAGATATATAGAAATATTGGGGTAACAGTCACCCTGCTATAGTTCCAGGGGTATCCAGGGCACAAATAAGCACTCACCCCAAATCTCCCCCTAACTGGCCTTCAGGCTGGGCCCCCTTAGCCCATAACAAGGTTACAGATATATAGAAACATTGGGGTAACAGTCACCCTGCTATAGTTCCAGGGGTATCCAGGGCACAAATAAGCGCTCACCCCAAATCCCCCCCTAACTGGCCTCTCTCTCACTGTGCTGCGGGAGGATCTAGCCCCACAGTGTGGGAGCCTGTGGGGGAGCTGTATCATTATGTACATGACAGCTGGATCTTCTTGGCACTTTATATCAGGCAGTTAAGGTCCAGCTAGCTAAATGTGCCCACATCCTGTTGGATTGTAGCCGCAATGACAAATCAGTTCTACAGCAGCCAGTTAGAATGAGCAGGCTGTGATTTCAGTGGTTAATTCCCAAAGGTTTGTGTTATATACCATTACATTCAGTTATTTATGTACTCCTGTGCTCCAGACCAGAAGGGAACGCAGATCCTACAGTTGTAGGGTGGGCACAAATATGGAGGACCCGGTGAGGCCCTGAATATGACAGGAGGAATCTACATTAGTGTGGGGGGTGGACTCAGCAGGGCCCTATAACTTCTACATACACTATTATGGCCACCTGGAGAACCCACCTTTCTTTTATGGGTGCTACACTGAATAATGCTAAATATTGGTTTTTATGGTCACTGCAATGACTGGACCCCTTAGGGTGAAGACAAACAGAGCTGCTAGTAGCAGCTACTTTTTCAAGGCTACTAAACTCCAGAAAATACCCTGCCATAGACAATACTGAGAATTGCTTCTGCTAAAGCACACGTAGAGACAGTTATCAGTAAATGATCAGCATTGTCTGTTTTAGTAGCCATGACAAGTAGCTGCTACTCGTAGCTCTGTGTGTCTTCATCCTTAAGGTCCCCATACACGGGCTGATTCTAGCTGAATATATTGGTCCCTTAGACCGAATTGTCAGCTAATTGGCCTGTGTATGGGGACTACCGACGGGCCTGCCCGACCAATATCTGGCCTGAAATCGGGCAGGTTAGAAAGTCTAGTCGGATCGGGGACCACATTGTTCGTTGATGTGGTCCCCAGACCGACTTTGCCTATGCCCGTTTTAATAATTTGATTATTTTGCCCCAGGGCTAAAAGATTGAATTACCCTGGATTCTCCCGATATCGCCCACCCGTAGGTGATCTGCCCGTGTATGAGGACCTTTAGCTGTCAGTATGAGTTGCACGTATGCTTTGCAATGGAATTGCATCTTTAAAATGCACTTTATTTTTAAAAAAAATCTTTTCACTTTTAGCTAATGATTAATTACAACTCCCAGCAATTATCTGCAAGCTAACCCTGTGATGGGATACTGGGCATTGTAACCCTAGGACAGTTGGTTTGTATAAGAATCTCATTTCTCTTTAAATTGCTATTAAAAGCAGTATTTTTACCTTTATGTCCCCTGCAGTGACGGTTCATCGGCTATTAAAACAATATAGCAGAAGCTAGTGATTAAAAGACCTATGAAGAAGTATGTAAGGCAATGTGGGAAACATGTTAACTCTCCTTTTGCTGGATTCATTCAACAACAGCACCAGCAGTGCAGAGCAGGCAAATACTAATAATGAATGTATATTGAATAACATCTTCTTCCATTAGGCAACATTTTGGGTTTACTTTCCCTTTAAGTAGCATGCCTGCAGCTGAAGTTTGGGACACAGTAACGCTGAATAAGCGTTTACGCTGACTTCCTCGCTTGTTTCTGTGCCGTCTGTTCTCTGTGTAGCTGCAGAAGTAAGTGGCAGCTGTTTTTTGTTGTTTCTACTTTTTTATTTCTTAATTATTAATGTGTCCCCCCCCACACATGTTGTATATTTGATGAGCCGAGATAAGGGCATTTTCCCCCTCTTTTTCCTGCTCTGCCGATTTTGACATTACTGCTCGCTTGAGTAACCAAGTGCGAGTGGCTTTGCTTAGGGAAGAATAAACAGGTCAAAGAGCCACAAGGGCACATTCTGAAGGGCAAGTAAATCTCTAGCAATGTAACCTTCCCGGGAACATCACTGCAAGGAGAATTAGCAAATCTGGGCCGCAGAGGTGTTTGCTAATGATGCCACTGGGGAATTTACAGTAATCCAGTGTTTGGAATCAAGAGCTGATATGTAGATTAAAGGGCTGCTGTACTCTACATGTTTTCTGCAGATTGGTGCTAAGTACATGGGAATCCCTATATTGGCCTGTACAGGCTGTGTACAAGCTAATAATGGGGCTGTCCTGAAGAAAAATGCTATGTACAGGTGAATATTGGCATATTATTAAGGTATCTCTCTGTACAGGCTATGAGCAAACTTAGGGGGCTGTTCCTGCTGAATTGTGCTTAGTACAGGGGAATCCCTATGTGCCATAGTTTTATGGTATCTCTCTATATAACCACACACCTCAGTTCCTGGGATTTCCCTGATATGCCTTGGCTAAATGATTCCCTTTTCTCTGTAATAATAAAACAGTACCTGTACTTGATCCCAACTAAGATATAATGACCCCTTATTGGGGGCAGAACAGCCCTATTGGGTTTATTTAATGGTTAAATGATTCCCTTTTCTCTATAATAATAAAACAGTACCTGTACTTGATCCCAACTAAGATATAATTACCCCTTATTGGGGCAGAACAGCCCTATTGGGTTTATTTAATGGTTAAATGATTCCCTTTTCTCTGTAATAATAAAACAGTACCTGTACTTGATCCCAACTAAGATATAATTTCCCCTTGGGGGCAGAACAATTCTATTTTTATTCTTTTTTTGCAGTCAAAGGAAAGGGCCTTCCCCAAATATTTATTTAAATAATTTTTTTAGTGGATTTAAGTCACGGAGATCCAAATTAGAGCGAGAACCCTTATCCAGAAACCCCCAGGTCCCAAGCATTCTGGATACCGGGTCCCATACCTATACAACCAACAGGTAATCCATTGGATTAAGATTTAGGTCGTCAATTTCACCCCATGTCAGCAAACGCATTTTTTTCCAGGCCTGTTTATTTGCTGTCAAAGGAAGGGGCCATCCCCCAAATATTTGTCACAAAGTAGGAAGGTTGGGTTGTGCTGGCTTCCGCCAAGCCTAGGTTGGCTCATCTCTTCAGAGAATAGGTTTTCCATTACACTAGAGTCCAGTAGTGATGACCTCTAGACCACTCTAGACCACTCTAGACCACTCCGGCCAACGCTTGCCATTGGAGCAATGCTAGCCTTGGAGGCAGTGGGCCACGCATTAGAAAAGCCCATGTTCTTGTTCTGACTTTGCCCCCAGAGATGGTTTGATCTCCAAAGTGAATATTCCAGACGAGGGGAAGAGCCCCTACAAGACAAGCCCGGATACTTTCCAATTCTTTCCGTGTTTTATCCTTCGCTGCGCACAGAAAAGAGATTCCTCCTTCCCTGTGCTTGGTGCGCCCTTGAAGTGTCATTTTCAAGTTTGGCGAAGTCTGTTTCCCGCGCCTTTGAAGAGACCTTGGAATCGTTCAAGAGGACGACTACAACAAGCCGCACTACACCATTTAGTTATGGTTTATCTAGCCGTGCTAAGTTGGCCCCAGGAAAAATCATTTGCATGAAGTCTCAGGTGTCTGTGAGCGCTTGATGCCGTATAGAGGCGCTCGTGTAGATGCAGCGCCTTGTTTATTAAAAAAGAAAAATAAAAGAATTTTTTTTTTTTTTCCTGCTGGCGTTCACACCAGTTAACGGAGGAGAGATTTATTTTCTTTATAAACGACATGTTCATTCAACATAAAATAAAATAATAGATTTCCTTTATGTAACATTCGACTATATTTCATTTTTTTGTTCTAATAAGGTACAGGTACGGAACTTGTTATCCAGAATGCTTGGGACCTAGGGTTTTCCAGATACGAGGTCTTTCCATAATTGTGATTCCTATAAACCCCAGGAACTAAGCAGAAATGTAACCCTTTGTGTGTCGGACAGCTATGGAACATAGAATTTGCTACATTTCATGTCAGCACTATAAATTCTCTGTTGCTTGGCATTTAGCAGGCATTTGGTTCAGGATCTGGCAGAATCTGTCAGATCGAGTTCGGGGGTTCAGCCAAAAAAGTGGGTTCGGTGCATCCCTAATTTATATATAGGAACTCAAGGGCCAAAGCCTACGGTCAGAGTTTTAGGGGGGAGTGCCTATATATAAAAAAGATAAATTGCTACCCCCCCCCCACATCTGCCTCTGAGATAGCAGTCAAAACTGGCAGTGGAAGTGGTGGGTTGGGGTGGAACCTATTGTCCATCATGGTTTTTAACCCTACTGTCCATAGACTGAAGCAGGGTTATATGGAGCAAAAGACCCTTTGATGCTGGGGTGCCCATGAAAATATAGGGATCCCTGAGATGCAGGAAGCCCAGTGGGACATTGGTAGCCACTAGCCAGTGTCAATAATATGTCAACGTGCCACCATTCCTCCTCCAGCAGGCCATGCTGGGTATGTAAGCTCACAGCCAACGCTTACCTATTTGCTGACGCCTTGTACCACTGCTCACTCTGGCCCCCAGTATCAAGCCAGCAGTAACAGAGAGCAATAGTTTTCTTCAATGAGGTCTAGCCCCCCCTCCCCCTTATTTTTGTTTTAAGTGATAATAACCCAAATGCTGTCCTTGAAAGGAATGTGTCCATATCATAGCAAGAACTAGGGGTAGGCAAGGGAAACTTGTGTCTCTGGTGCAAGTGTGTTGGGTGCTATTGGCGTGGGGGGGGGGCAAATCGGTAAAGAGTGATTGGTTGCAGGCATGTGGGCAGCGTCAGAGGGGAGAAGAGGGGGTGGCAGGCGTCCTTAGCTTGGGGTGGGGGAGCCGATGCAGCTGCTCTTTGGAGCGAGTGGTGAAGGGAGCAACAGTGGGCACCTTGGGCACCAATCCTTCTTGCCCCGGCTCTTCTCCCTATCTGCTGAAATGAATGGAAGCTGAACAGGAAAACAGCTCATTCAAATAATCAAATTATATAAATCTCAACTGCCACCAGATCTCATTTTAATTACCAGATTGGAGAAAAGCAGAAAGGTTGACAATTAAAAAAAAATAATCTATAAATAAAAATCAAAAGATGACCAACTGCAAAGTGTCTAAGAACATCACTTCAAGGTGGTCTGCCCTTTAAATCTCCGTAACATGAAAGGAAGGGGGGGGGGGGTAAAAACCTTATTCTAAATGAATTGCTAAGCAATATGCTATAAATTCTAATTATAATAAATGATTATTTCTGCTACTAAATCATTGATTTATTATTTATGAACAAATAAGGCTGCTTTCCAGATCTGACAAGCACTCCCCTATGTAATCTGGAAATATCTGCTCTCTGACAGTGTGTTGTGTTACCTCTCTGCTTTAAATCCATGCAGTCTTAGCATTTTTATTTCTAATAAATATATATATATATATTAGTCTTTTTATTCTCACCTCATTTTGCAGAGGGCTCTGATGTTCTCTTTCTCTCCAAGTGCAATCAATTGAGTTGGAGAAGGGCTAAAGGACCTCAATAGCCATTTATTGATTAGCTACACACACTGGCTTTTAAGGGCAATAAACCTTCAGATGTTTAACTTAATATTATTTTACCTCTCCCACCTTAAATGGAGAGAGCACTGTTTAGTGATGGAGCTGCTTTATTGTTTTCCTTAAGGGACTCTCATTACTTTTATGGTGCACTTTTTATTTCTAATTTACTACAGCAGGGTGACTGTTACCCCATTGTTTCTATATATCTGTAACCTTGTTATGGGCTAAGGGGGCCCAGCCTGAAGGCCAGTTAGGGGGGGATTTGGGGTGAGTGCTTATTTGTGCCCTGGGTACCCCTGGAACTATAGCGGGGTGACTGTTACCCCAATGTTTCTATATATCTGTAACCTTGTTATTGGCTAAGGGGGCCCAGCCTGAAGGCCAGTTAGGGGGGATTTGGGGTGAGTGCTTATTTGTACCCTGGAACTATAGCAGGGTGACTGTGAATGTTTATTAGGAAGTGGCCTAGACTTCTATTTTATTTCAGTAAGCAAGTTTTTATTTTTTGGATTACTTCCCCTTTACTCTTTCTTGCACAAACCCATGCTGAAAACATTTTTGCTCTCCATACTTTGGAAATGATTATATGAGATATTTATTATTATGAAATGATTTTCGCTGTTCTTTCCCTGCTCGCTGGGCCGCATTTCATTTCATCTGCCGAAACCGCATATGAAATATTCATTCCAGGATTATATTAATTTTTCAGCCAGTGTTGATAATCAGCCGTTTAACAAATAAAAAAAAAAAAAAAAAGAAAAGCGCCGTTGTCCAAGCGCAGTGATGAAAAGGATGCTAATTGCCGGCTGTGTCCCCCTAGTGTAAAGCCTTTCTGCTTTATACCTGCAAACATTTCATCTCCCAGATCTGGTAAGGGGGAAAAGGGAGATAAAAATATTGAAATAAAGACGACAGTGTAATTCTTCCCTCCCCCACGCCACCCTCCCACTGTAAAAAAAAAAATATATAAGTTTTATTTCAAGCTAGAATCTTCTCACAACCCGGTGCCATCTGTTCAGGATTCTTACATAAGTTCTCTTATAGGCTCAGGCAATGCCAGATTTTTGCATCATAGGCGTTCGGCAGGCCCAAGGCTTTTAAACTTTATATACAGAGAGTACGGCCGGGAAGAAAGGTCATTTTTACCTTGGGTATTGCCCTGTAACAGGGTCGTAGACTCTAAAGGGAAAACAAACCCAAAAATAACATTTGTACTAAGGAACGAAATTGTTATTCTAAACTGATTTGCAATATACATGTATTACTGCTTGTAAACTTGGGATCTATTATCCGTAAACTCGTTATCCAGAAAGTTATCCGAATTACTGAAAGGCCATCTCCCATAGACTCCATTATAAGCAAATAAATCAAATTAAAAATGGTTTTCTTTCTTTTCTCTGTATCTGTACTTGATCCCAACTAAGATATAATTACCCCTTATTGGGGGCAGAACAGCCCTATTGGGTTTATTTAATGGTTAAATGATTCCCTTTTCTCTGTAATAATAAAACAGTACCTGTACTTGATCCCAACTAAGATATAATTACCCCTTATTGGGGGCAGAACAGCCCTATTGGGTTTATTTAATGGTTAAACGATTCCCTTTTCTCTGTAATAATAAAACAGTACCTGTACTTGATCCCAACTAAGATATAATTACCCCTTATTGGGGGCAGAACAGCCCTATTGGGTTTATTTAATGGTTAAATGATTTCCTTTTCTCTGTAATAATAAAACAGTACCTGTACTTGATCCCAACTAAGATATAATTACCCTAAAAGTTGCTTAGAATTACAATTTTATTGTAATAATTTTTTTTATTAGGTAACATTTTTATTTTTGAGTTAATATCACCTTTAATGTAACTGCAAGCCGATCAGCAAGCTTTGTCGATAGCAGGGAAGTTGCTGTTTATTCCCAACCCTATTCCTCTCTGCATAACCCATTCTAGCCGCCTCCTATATTGCATCTTAAGTTTGCATGAAAAGGGAATTGGTTCAGGAATGCTGTATTTTGCATACAAAGTCTACATCAAATCTCAAGGGCCTTTAATGAAGATTGTCCTCCATTTTTGATCATACATAACCTGCATTTGTTTCTCAGGAAGACTAGCAATAAGCTTGGCACCTATCACAGCCATGTGTTATATTCAAGGGGTAAGAGGTACCTAGGGAACAAATACACATTCTTCCCAAATCCCCCCCTAACTGGCCTTCAGGCTTGGCCCCCTTAGCCCATAACAAGGTTACAGATATATAGAAACATTGGGGTAACAGTCACCCTGCTATAGTTCCAGGGGTACCCAGGGCACAAATAAGCACTCACCCCAAATCCCCCCCTAACTGGCCTTCAGGCTGGGCCCCCTTAGCCCATAACAAGGTTACAGATATATAGAAACATTGGGGTAACAGTCACCCTGCTATAGTTCCAGGGGTACCCAGGGCACAAATAAGCACTCACCCCAAATCCCCCCCTAACTGGCCTTCAGGCTGGGCCCCCTTAGCCCATAACAAGGTTACAGATGTATAGAAACATTGGGGTAACAGTCACCCTGCTATAGTTCCAGGGGTACCCAGGGCACAAATAAGCACTCACCCCAAATCCCCCCCTAACTGGCCTTCAGGCTGGGCCCCCTTAGCCCATAACAAGGTTACAGATGTATAGAAACATTGGGGTAACAGTCACCCTGCTATAGTTCCAGGGGTACCCAGGGCACAAATAAGCACGCACCCCAAATCCCCCCCTAACTGGCCTTCAGGCTGGGCCCCCTTAGCCCATAACAAGGTTACAGATATATAGAAACATTGGGGTAACAGTCACCCTGCTATAGTTCCAGGGGTACCCAGGGCACAAATAAGCTCTCACCCCAAATCCCCCCCTAACTGGCCTTCAGGCTGGGCCCCCTTAGCCCATAACAAGGTTACAGATATATAGAAACATTGGGGTAACAGTCACCCTGCTATAGTTCCAGGGGTTCCCAGGGCACAAATAAGCACTCACCCCAAATCCCCCCCTAACTGGCCTTCAGGCTGGGCCCCCTTAGCCCATAACAAGGTTACAGATATATAGAAACATTGGGGTAACAGTCTCCCTGCTATAGTTTCAGGGGTACCCAGGGCACAAATAAGCACTCACCCCAAATCCCCCCCTAACTGGCCTTTACTGTTACTGTTCCTTTAAGACAGCAGTGCAGCACAGCTCTAATTTATGGGTAGAAATAATGTTCACTAATAAACATTTCCATCAAGACAACTGTGCTTTTTAAAATGAAATATTTCTTCCGGTACTTATTACCCTTGATCCCTCTGAGCAGTGTAATATTCCCGATATTATAATATGTTTGCCCTCCTAGCCCAGGTTGCCGAGGCCAATAATCAGAGGGGGGCCACAGAATTCATTTAAAACAAAGAGCAAGGGCCGCTTCATGCTCTCCAAACCACGAAATAGTTTATGAAAAATTAAACAACGTGACTGCCTCGGAGGCTCTTTAATTAATCGGACCCTTGTATTTAAGGAAACCACGTTCCAGTTAATACATAGCTATTAATCACTGACATGTAATCTACTGGCGCTGCTCCATTCCGGCCCTGGGAATTCCCGGGAGTGAGGTCGGCAGACCCAACAATTATGTTTTGTTCAAGCAAATAAGCCTCATGTGAACGATGATTTCCGCAGCCTTGTATCCGCGTTGGGATGAGGTATGTATTGTTGACAGGACGTCTCCATTAGTCGGCTGGATCCATTGCAGCACAAGTGGTTTCTAGTTAACAAAGAGATATGGCCCTATAAATCTACATGGTCAATTGAGCGCGGACAGTCCCCTCCGTCGTCATTTTACTGATTCATAATGGCTCCGGTCATATTTACAAGGCACGGCCGTGAATCATTGCCCTGACAGGCACATAAACCTTCCCTGCCCATGGCAAGCCACCCAGGCCGCTCCTCGCACAGGACAGAATTACTGCTCTGGAAATGAAACGGATGGAAAATCCGATGGAATGGTAAAGTCGGTGGGATAGGATTGTTTAGCGATATTTGTTTGTTCAATCAGATGTGGTTTTATAAGGGTGGCAATTAGCGGAGACTTTAGAGTAGGAATGTAGTCTTGTTATAACGGTATACAGGTATGGGATCTGTTATCCGGAAACCTGTTATCCAGAATTACTGGAAGCCCGTTTCCCATAGACTCAATTTTAATCAAGTGGTTGCGAATTTTTAAACTGACTTGCTTTTTCTCTGTAATAATAAAACAGTACCTGTACTTGATCCCAACTAAGATATAATTACCCCTTATTGGGGCCAGAACAGCCCTATTGGGTTTATTTCATGGTTAAATGATTCCCTTTTCTCTGTAATAATAAAACAGTACCTGTACTTGATCCCAACTAAGATATAATTACCCCTTATTGGGGGCAGAACAGCCCTATTGGGTTTATTTAATGGTTAAATGATTCCCTTTTCTCTGTAATAATAAAACAGTACCTGTACTTGATCCCAACTAAGATATAATTACCCCTTATTGGGGGCAGAACAGCCCTATTGGGTTTATTTAATGGTTAAATGATTCCCTTTTCTCTGTAATAATAAAACAGTACCTGTACTTGATCCAAACTAAGATATAATTACCCCTTATTGGGGGCAGAACAGCCCTATTGGGTTTATTTAATGGTTAAATGATTCCCTTTTCTCTGTAATAATAAAACAGTACCTGTACTTGATCCCAACTAAGATATAATTACCCCTTATTGGGGGCAGAACAATCCTATTGGGTTTAATTAATGTTTTGTTGATTTTTTATTAGACTTAAGGTATTGAGATCCAAATTACAGAAAGACCCCTTATCCGGAATACCCTTGGTCCCAAGCATTCGTGATAACATATCCCATACGTGTATGTGCCTATAGTACAGCACAAGGCTTATAAGATTATAGTTTATGATGTGTCTCAGGCCCTATTTCTCCTTATATGAAACTGTACGGAGGCTTACGCCGGTATAACCGTAGCCTTCTCCTGGTTGGACACAATCTCCTGCCGGTTGTTGCTGGACAGCCCTTAACCAAGATGAATTAGATTTCATTCCTCTTCCCCATCACTCCAGAATGCATCTCCTTCCCATTATTATCATGACGAGGCTCCAGATTTAGTGGCTGAGTTTACCTATTATCTCTGCCGCGCAGTCAAGCCAATTCTTGTTTTTTTTAGACATGAGAATGTTCCTGCCAGAACTGACTTTTTTTTTTTTTTTTTTAACAAGAAATTAATATTAGCCGCATGTGCCAACATGTTCTCGTAAACATATTTAGCTGCTCTAATCTGATTGCAATATTTGAGAATACAAGTCTATGCTTTGGAGCGTAAGATGCATCATTTTATGTGCATGTATAGGTAATATGGTTGCATGAATCCCTGCTGTTATATTGGTTTGTTCCAGTGCCTAAAATGGACTGCAACCCAACCATAGGTTTCCAACGAAGCATTCTTGATGCAGTAACACACCCGGAGAATTATTAAGCGCTCCTGGCAGAAATGCAGGGATTAGTGATGTGCAGGTTGGCCCAAAACTCTACGAGTCACGGGCTTGGGCAGAGATCTTCCTTCCGCCCTCCCCAACCGTAATCTTACTATGCACTGCTTCTTCCTCTGGCAGCCTCTGTTTATAGATGCAGGCCTGCTCTGCCATGCCTATTTCATGATATCGGACAGTGATCCCCAACCAGTGGCTTGGGAGCAACATGCAGCTCCCCAACCGCTTAGATCAGTGATCCCCAGCCAGTGGCTTGGGAGCAACATGTGGCTCCCAAACCCCTTAGATCAGAGATCCCCAACCAGTGGCTTGGGAGCAACATGTGGCTCCCCAACCCCTTAGATCAGTGATCCCCAACCAGTCTTGCTCCCCAACCCCTTAGATCAATGATCCCCAACCAGTGGCTTGGGAGCAACATGATGCTCACCAACCGCTTAGATCAGTGATCCCCAGCCAGTGGCTTGGGAGCAACATGTGGCTCCCCAACCCCTTAGATCAGTGATCCCCAACCAGTGGCTTGGGAGCAACATATGGCTCCCCAACCCCTTAGATCAGTGATCCCCAACCAGTGGCTTGGGGGCAACATGTTGCTCCCCAACCCCTTAGATCAGTGATCCCCAACCAGTGGCTTGGGAGCAACATGTT
Source organism: Xenopus tropicalis (assembly GCF_000004195.4). Lineage (NCBI taxonomy): Eukaryota > Metazoa > Chordata > Amphibia > Anura > Pipidae > Xenopus > Xenopus tropicalis. The sequence continues at coordinate 11,973,639 of NC_030684.2, forward strand.
GCTCCCCAACCCCTTAGATAAGTGATCCCCAACCAGTGGCTTGGGAGCAACATGTTGCTCCCCAACCCCTTAGATAAGTGATCCCCAACCAGTGGTTCAGGGGCAACATGTTGCTCCCCAACCCCTTGGATGTTGCTCTTAGTGGCCTCAAAGCAGGGGCTTGTTTTTTAATTCTTGGCTTGGAGGCAAGTTTTGGTTGCATGAAAACCAGATGTACTGCCAAACAGAGCCTTCTGTAGGCTTCCAGTACTCATAGGGGCTACCAAATAGCCAATAACAGTCCTTATTTGGCACCCCAGGAACATGTTTCATGCTGGTGTTGCTCCCCAAGTCTTCTTGCATATGATTGTGGCTGAGGGGCAAAGAAGGTTGGGGATCCCTGCCTTAGATGTTGCTCCCAGTGGTCTGACAGTTGCTGCTTATTTTTGAATTTTTGGCTTGGATTCAAGTTTTGGTTGCATAAAAACCCGGTATAATGCTAAACAAAGCTTTCTGTAGGCCACCAGTCCACACAGCAGCTACCAAGTAGCTAATCATAGCTCTTATTTGGCACCCCTGGAACTATTTTCATGCTTGTGTTGCTCCACTACACTTTTTCCATTTGAATGTGGCTCACGCTTATAAAAGGTTAGGGACAGTGTCGGACTGGCCCGCCAGGATACCAGGAAAACTCCCGGTGGGCCCAGGTGTCAGTGGGCCCTCCTGACCATTTAGCCTGTTTTATGACGAGGAATAGATGGAAGAATAGATGCTAGCATGTAAATAAAAAACACTAGGAGAATAAAGAGGTTGGATGAGGAAAGGAGGAAAATAGTTTGGAAAGTGGGCCTATAGTCTAAGGTTTCCTGGTGGGCCCCTGGGTTCCCAGTCCGACACTGGTTAGGGACCTCTGATATCAGAGATGGGGTGGGCTGCAGGTCTGTAAATAGAGGTTGATTGAAGGATCAATTGGGCATGGGTTAAGAGTGGGCGGGTTTGAATCGGGTGCCGGTCGACCTAATTTCTTGACCCACACGTCATTAGCAGGGATATAACTGTGGAGGAGTTTACTCATCCCTGTACTTTTTTCCTACATTGACATCCTTTTTCCTAAATGCATTTGAGGCAAACATTGACTGCCAGCTCATTGCACTTGAGTTGGCAGCTTGTTTGCCTGTTTATGGGCATGAAACAACAACCTTTCTCATGACAGTGAAATATTGACTGGTGGACATAATACTAAGGACTACTCCAGTTTCTGGATTGTGTTTGTGGCCAGCGACTTCACCTGTTTGGCTAGTCATTGGATTGAGAGCCAGATAATTCGATTTGTCCATATTGACAAAAGTACAAAAGTATACCTGAGGCAAGACAAGTACAACTGTAGCCCCATGTGGACTGCTAGCTGACAGGAGTCTCTGCTTGGAGTAAAACTGTGTCTCTGGGCTTCTCAAACTTCAGTGACCAAGAGCAATAATACAGAAGTTGGAGATAATACAACTACAACCTATTTGTCTACAAGACAAGGTTGAGCACAGTAGTGGGCAAGACAAGACCAGGATGACCAAGGATGAGACTAAGAACAATAATACACAAGTTGGTGATAATACACCATATTTGTCTACAAGACCGCAGTGGGCAAAACAAGACCAGGATGACCAAGGATGAGACCAAGAACAATAATACACAAGTTGGAGATAATACAACATATTTGTCTACAAGACCGTAGTGGGCAAGACAAGACCAGGATGACCAAAGATGAGACCAAGAACAATAATACACAAGACCGAGACAAGATCAAACCCATAAAGTTCCAAGTCTTCAGGTTTCTGCTCCTGGTGGTGTAGTTGACCCAGAAGGTCTTCCTAGAAAACTAGTTTAGAGAGTTTCATACTTTACATGTTAATTCTGATGGCGGTTTTACCGTTTCATATGTGATGTACATCTGTTATGTGGGATGTAGTATTTCAGGGTGTACTACTATTGCAGTTAATTGAGGAGAAGGTGAACCCATAAATCTCTTGGCTATTTATAGAGTGGCACCATGTTCTTGTTGGTACGTGTGCGGTTTATGTGCACGCACGTATCAAAAGTTAATGAGCAAGAAAATCAGAATGTATAAATAAGGGCTTTTTTTTTTCCCCTGGCCGGCTAATGTTTTATAGACATCATACGAGCTTTGAGGTTTCCTCAGATCTGTCCTTCAGGAGCCTTGCGCCTGGATTTGTGTTCTGCTGTTTTACATCCTTTGAACTGAGCAGGGTTGTGCTGGCGTCGTTATTTTCTGTTATGGGATAATGATGTTGTAGGAGGTGAATGGCAGGGCCCTTTGGCAGCAAGAAGGTCCACTATCGAAATAGAAGTCCCGCAGAGCTGCTTTATATACGGAGCAGGCTTGTAATCATATCTAAACCTTCGGGTTGGCGCTTCCCGTGGAAGAATTCACATAAAGAGGACAAAAATAAACAACAGCCGACAAACCGATGAGATGCAGCTAATGGGGGGGGGGGATAAAGGAATATAAAAGATTCCGATGGTATTGAGAGGGGGGGTTACTTGTGTACCAACGCCATCTTCCTCTTTGGTCGCTCTAACAAACCCATGCCATGGCAGATTAAACATTGGCTGGGAAACGGGACTCTTTGAAATGGAAATTTTGCCTCTGTCATGATAGTGGCCTATACTGGTGCTGTCTCTTGTTGTCTCTTGCTACCGAGAACAGTCAACTGATTCTTTTTTTTTTTTTTTATGCTGTCTCTGAACCGTTTGGGGTTTTAGGGATTTGAAAAGCCAGCAGCGAGCTCATGACCTACAAAATGCTCTAACGTTGAGGTCTTTGACTTGGGCATGTAAGTGTTTTACATTGCTCTTAGCCATTTGCTTGTTACGGAGCCCCCAACAATCGCTACCGTTTGTCTTACAACTGCCTACACCACAGAGGGCACTGGATTGACAGTTCTGGTTTTTAAAGCTATGTTATGTAGTAAGAGGGGCAAAGGAGGCCCTGACTTGAGGTGGCCATACATGGGAAGATTTAAGCTGCCTATTTGGGCTCTTCAGGCCAATTTGGCAGCTTATCTGCCCATGTATGTGGCCCTTCAACGGGCCTGCCCCACCAATATCTGCCCAAAAATTAACTACATGTCAATTGGGCAGGTTTGATGTGCTTCCCACAATCCTGTCATTATAATCTGATCGTTTGGCCCCAGGGCCAACCTTACCCAACTAAAGACCGAGCAGATCTTCTAGTTTATGGCCAGCTTTAAAGGGGACCAGTCATCCAGCTGTATAATAAAAGTCCTTTACAAATTAAACATGAAACCCAAATTCATTTTTTTATTAACACATTCATATCCATTATAAAGGCATTTAAATGCCCCAACTGTCAATCATATATCGCCTGCCCCGCCTCAATGCCTTATACCTTGTTTATATAGTGTAAGTGAAGTTAATTTTTCTCAACTAACACGATAGAAATAAGTTTGATTATTTCTTGGGGTGACAGGAGCCCTTTAAACAGCCCATACACATTTGGTTTGCCAGTGTCAGGGAATGGAATAATAGATAAGAGGTTCAGATTCCATTCTGGGTCCACAGGCTTATATCTGATCACTAATGATGATCGGAAAATTGCTGTATATATTACACTATGCAGAAAATGCTGCATGGATAAGGGACTTAGTGACTTAGTTGGCTATCTCTGGGTGTATATTATTAACTGAAACCCATTTTAAGCAGCAGTCCTGCCCTGCTTTATGGCTGACATTCTAGCTATCTGTATAACAGGATCTGTGCCACTGTGACAGAATGCTCTGTTATACAGATAGCTAGAATCTCAGCCATAAAGCAGGGCAGGACTGCTGCTTACAATGGGGGATCAGATAGGATCTGTGCCACTGTGACAGAATGCTCTATCTGATTCCCCCCCCCATTGTAAGCAGCAGTCCTGCCCTGCTTTATGGCTGAGATTCTAGCTATCTGTATAACAGAGCATTCTGTCACAGTGGCACAGATCCTATCTGATCCCCCATTGTAAGCAGCAGTCCTGCCCTGCTTTATGGCTGAGATTCTAGCTATCTGTATAACAGAGCATTCTGTCACAGTGGCACAGATCCTATCCGATCCCCCCCCCCCCCCCCCATTGTAAGCAGCAGTCCTGCCCTGCTTTATGGCTGAGATTCTAGCTATCTGTATAACAGAGCATTCTGTCACAGTGGCACAGATCCTATCTGATCCCCCCCATTGTAAGCAGCAGTCCCGCCCTGCTTTATGGCTGAGATTCTAGCTATCTGTATAACAGAGCATTCTGTCACAGTGGCACAGATCCTATCTGATCCCCCCATTGTAAGCAGCAGTCCTGCCCTGCTTTATGGCTGAGATTCTAGCTATCTGTATAACAGAGCATTCTGTCACAGTGGCACAGATCCTATCTGATCCCCCCCATTGCAAGCAGCAGTCCTGTCCTGCTTTATGGCTGAGATTCTAGCTATCTGTATAACAGAGCATTCTGGCACAGTAATACCCATTGTAAACTGGTTGCTTTGAGAAAACCTTGCATGCCTGAGCGGAACTTTTTTGTGCTTATTCTGGTTTTGTTGGGTGGGCCGGAATCTGATTACCTGGAGATCCCCATCCAGTGAAAGGTTTTCTTCAATTTCCCACAGTCTGAAAAGCCGGCGCTACGGCTGCTGTAGGATTAGGGGAGATTAGCTGGCTCTCTGCGCCGTCCCCAGTGTGCTCCCTGCGAGCGCTCCCTAATAACTATTGATACGCCGCTCATCCTGGAAGGAGCCCAGACCTTTGCTATTTGCTGAAACAGCACTTTTCATGTTGTTATATTTTTTTTTTGCTTTCTAATCCAAGCAGGAGAATCAATGGAGCCCTTTTGCAGGTAGCATTTACAAATAAAACAAGTATATTTTATGGAAAGAACAAATTGCCCTCATTTGTTTTGCGCTCAGAGGACACGTTTCTTATAGACAGTTGAGCAACAGCGCAGTCCGGACTCCCATCCCGTGCAATTTATTATGAATATTATTCACCTTGCTATGGGTTTATCATTCCCAACCCACTTGTGAATAACTTTTACTATGACATAGAGCGTAATATTTTGCAATTGGTCTTCATTTTTTATAGTTTGTAGTCTTTTAGTTATTGCCGTTTCTTTTTCAAAAGCTTTTCAGTTTGGAGTTTCAGCAGCTATCCGGTTGCTAGGGTTCAAATTACCTTAGCAACCAGGGAGTAGGTTGAATGAGGGACTGGTATATGAATAGGGGGAGGGCCTTAATAGAAAAACAAGTTATAAATAGTAACAAGAACAATAAAACTGTAGCCTCACAGAGTAATAGTTTTTTGGCTGCCTGGTTCACATATGGGGTCACTGACCCCGGCAGCCAAAAACGGTTGCTCTATAAGACTACCATTTTATTGTTATTGTTACTTTTTCAAACCTGTTTTACTATTCATGTCCTCTGTTATTCTTATACCAGTCTCCTATTCAAACCACTCCCTGGTTACTTAGGTCATCTGAACCCTAGCAACCAGATAGCTGTTGAAACGCCAAACTGGAGAGCTGCTGAATAAAAAGAGAAATAATTAAAAAACTATAAAAAAAATTAGCTAATTGCTACTTTATAGCTCTATATATAGTTCTACATTATACTCATAGGTGACTAAATCTGCCTGTGTATGGCCAGCTCAGTTCAATAGGCCCTAGTAGGCTACGTTTCATTTAATTAAAAGCCAGGAAATGGCTCCAAGTAGGAGCGAGGGCCACATGTGGCCCCCAAAATAGCTGTTAGTCAGACCCGGTATTGCACATTAGCCCTTCTGAGAGCCAGACTGATTTATAACATATGTAATATAAGACTAGAAGGTCCAAAGGAGAGTAATATTCTGAGACAATTTGCAATTGGTCTTCATTTTTTATTATTTGTAGTATTTTAGTTATTTCATTTTTTGTTTAGCATCTTTCCAGTTTGGAGTTTCAGCAGCTATATGGTTGCTAGGAACACAGTTATCTTAGCAACCAGGGAGTGGTTTGAAGGAAAGACTGATATATGAACAGGAGAGGACCTAAGTTAAACAATAAGGTTTACAAAGTAACAATAACAATAAAACTGACAGCAAGCAGAGCAATCGTTCTTGGCTGCCGGGGTCAGTGACCCCCATTTGAAAGCTTGGAAGAGGCAGAAGAATAAGGCAAATAATGAAAAAACTATAATAATGAAGACCAATTGAAAGGTTGCTTAGAATAGGCCATTTTATAATATACTAAAGTTAATGGTGAACCACCCCTTTAAGGGTTGCGCAGTGGCACACGCGGTGTTTCCTGCGTCACGCCAGTGATAAATGGCCCCCGAGAGGCAGGGGCAATAAACCAAGATTTCATTTGAATAAGTGGCTGGGCAATAATTCAACAGCAGCATTTTCAGAAATGAGAGAGGGACAATTCCGGCACAAAGCACCAAGGACATTTTTATTTTCAGCGTTGAGTTTAATTCGCCCGTCCACATGTTCCTCTGACCCGACCTTGTCAGCGCTAAGCAGCTCTGTGTTATGGGAAAATGAATTGACGGAGCTGGATTTTAATTTACAGTGGAACTATCAGGGCTCCCTGCCAGCGTTTAGGGGAGGTCAGAGGGGAAGGGTCCCGCGCGTGCCCCCAGCATTCCTTTATTTAAGCCTCTGCGTTTGCTGTCATTTGTATTATATATCCTCAGCCTGACTGCACTAGCGTGTATCCTTCATATGAGCTGTAAATAATCCTTATATTTGTGCTTAGGGGTGCCACATGTATTATTACACTAGCCTTGTGCCTTTATATGGCCACAGAACCCCTCAGTGACTGCTAATATCCTTATCATTTACAGTAGGGGGTACATTATCCCTTATAATACATGAGTGATACTCAGAGTTCCCTGTATAACTCAGCCTGCAGCCTTGTGCCTTTATATGGGCACAGAACCCCTCAGTGACTGCTAATATCCTTATCATTTACAGTAGGGGTACATTATCCCTTATAATACATGAGTGATATTTAGAGTTCCCTGTATAACTCAGCCTGCAGCCTTGTGCCTTTATATGGGCACAGAACCCCTCAGTGACTGCTAATATCCTTATCATTTACAGTAGGGGTACATTATCCCTTATAATACATGAGTGATACTCAGAGTTCCCTGTATAAATAGAGAAAAGGGGAATAATTTAAACATGAAATTAACCCAATAGGACTGTTCTGCCCCCAATAAGGGGTAATTATATCTTAGTTGGGATCAAGTACAGGTACTGTATTATTATTACAGAGAAAAGGGAATCATTTAACCATGAAATAAACCCAATAGGGCTGTTCTGCCCCCAATAAGGGGTAATTATATCTTAGTTGGGATCAAGTACAGGTACTGTTTTATTATTACAGAGAAAAGGGAATCATTTAACCATTAAATAAACCCAATAGAGCTGTTCTGCCCCAATAAGGGGTAATTATATCTTAGTTGGGATCAAGTACAGGTACTGTTTTATTATTACAGAGAAAAGGGTTCTGAACTTTTTGGATAACTGGTTTCCGGATAATGGATCTGATATCTGTACAATACACTTTGCATCTTTGCTCTTCGGAGATTACTAAAACTCTTGCACCTACTCCCGGCCCTGCTAATTAAGGAATCTTTGTAGGATTTTGGGAGAAAAACAAATGTTAGAAAGTAAGATTTTTATTCCCCCGGACAGCAGAGGATAGAGTTGTCCTTCACACAGAAAGGTCAGGAAATGAAGCCTGCACAGTCAGACATCGGATGGAGGTTGCGCCTGTGAATTCCAA